>NC_090233.1:2082896-2405513 GCF_024489055.1 Chanodichthys erythropterus | reverse complement strand
CAGAGCCATTGACCTTCGAAAAGACAGACAAAGGTACAGAAGCATCTATTTTAATTGTTTTTGATGATGTATCAGTTGATATTCTCATGGGTGATTGTTATATTGAAATGGTTTAATCATTGTTTTCCTTTATTTCCTTTTCTTGGTTGTGTTTGAAAGGCAATCATCAGTCCAGATACATAGTCCAAAGGAAATCCAATCTTCCAGTTACACATCTAAGGTATTGTTATACAGTAACTATATGTTTATCCTAAACCTTGTAGATCAGTGATTCCCAACCAGGGAACATTTGTTGCCTTGATGTAATGTTAATACAAAAATGGTTTGTGTGGTTGTTAAAGGGTTAATTCACCCAAAAATGAAAATTCTGTCATGAATTACTCACCTTTATGTCATTCCACACCAGTGAGACCTTCGTTCATCTTTGGAACACAAATTAAGATATTTTTCATAAAATCCGACAACTTTATTCAACAATATCTAGTGATGGGCGATTTCAAAACACTGCTTTGTGAAGCTTCAAAGCTTTACAAATCTTTTGTTTCGAATCAGTGGTTCGGAGCGCATATCAAACTGCCAAAGTCATGCCCCCAGTCGTGAACCATTGAAATTTCGAAACACTTATTGTAACGTGGTTAGTAGTTGTGGGAAGAAGGAGGCGGGAACCGGCGAACATTCAACGTAACTTTAATGTAAAATAAACAAAGAACAAAACGAAAGTAATGCCGGCAGACCCTCGCGGACGTCTGCCGGCCACACAAACATAATAAAACATAACAAAGTACAGGCCTGGTCCTCTCTCGTCCTTCACTGTAGTCGCTCCTCCTTTTATGCTCCCGGAGCTCCTCCGTGAGGGACTCAAGGCCGGTGCGCCTCCCAGGTGATGCTCATTAACACTCGCGCCACCGGCCTCGCGCCGTTCCCTCACGGCTCTCGCCCGCCCTGGTCGCCACATACCCCCATCGCCCCTAGCAGGCCGGGGGGTACTCCCGAGACTGCGCTCTACTCCCTGTCTCGGCGGCCGCAGCACCTGGGGGTATGGACAGACGAGACGAGATAAAGGAGACGGAAGCAAGGGGAGCGACAGGAAGAGAGAGTGGAGAGAGGAAAAAGAGGGAAAAAAAAATTCTGGGTCCGGTTCCCAGACACACTGTCGCTTGGTCCTCAGCCTGCCGAGAGGCTTTTCCTCGCGGTGCCATGCGATGGCACTGGACGCTTGGTGGACGGCCCGATCCTCGACCGCCTCCTGGCGGCCGGCGATGGCTCCTCCGGCTGAGAGCAGCCGGGAGCGAGTCCCCCGACCCTGCTCCTCCCCTTAATGGCGGACGGCAGCAGGCTCCGGCCCGCGGCGAACGGCGGCGACTCCTCCGCTCCCTCCTGGACGGCAGCCATCCCACCTCGTCCCAGGAGCACGGCATCCGGGTCTCCGTCCCACCTTTCACAAGGCTCCAGTACCACCGCCTCGGGCAGCCTCTCGCGGTCTTCACACTTCCCTCACGGCTCTCGCCCGCCCTGATCGCCACACTTATCATGTAACAAAGCCTTGTTTTACTGAAATCATGTGACTTTGGCAGTTTTATACGTGCTCCGAACCACTGATTTGAAACAAAAGATTTGTAAAGCTTCGAAGCTTCATGAAGCAGTGTTTTGAAATCGCCCATCACTAGATATTGTTGAATGAAGTTATTTTGTTTTTTTGCCACACAAAAAGTATTCTCGTCACTTCATAACATGTTGTGAAGTGAACCAGTTGAACCACTGTTGTCACACGAGCTGTTTTAAATACGTCTTTCGTGGCTTTCTGGGCATTGAAAGTGTTTATTGTCTTGCTGGCAATGCTGGCCTCACTGAGCCATCAGATTTTATGAAAAATATGTTAATTTGTGTTCCAAAGATGAACATCTTACGTCAAGGAATCAGTGTACCCGGATTAAAAAACATATCTTCTATGAGATATTGTTGCACAGGGGTAGCTCAGGGGTCTATATTAGGGTCCCTACTTTTTAGTTTATATTTAAATGATCTCCCAGATGCTTGTCCTGACATATACAGTATGTTCAAATGTATGCAGATGACATTGTGATTTATGTACATGATAGAACAAATGAACAGGTATCACAAAAAATATCTGTTGTCATTACTAAAATCTCGGACTGGTTTAATCAGTGTTGTCTAACATTAAATGTTCAGAAAACTGCCTGTATGTATTTTAAGATTAGAAAGAAGGAAGAGATCCTACCAGATATAATAGTTAATGGTGAAAAATTACAAATTGTGTCTGATTTTAAATATCTTGGAGTTATCTTAGACACTCATTTAACAATTGGAAAGCATGTTAAAAAAATAGTCTGCGCAGTGACACCTCAACTTAGAAATTTTAAATTTATACGGAGTCAACTTTCAACAGAAGCTGCAAGAGTGTTTTGGCATTCCTTGATTTTTTTTCTCACTTTTCTTATTGTATAACTTCATGGTCACAAGCAGGAAAATCTACTCTTAGACCTTTACATATCTTATATAAACGTGCTATAAAAGTGTTTGATAAGAAATCTGACAGATATCATCATCTTATAATTGAAAAGTAAAATTTTATGTTTTACAATTGTTGTTTGACATACAAAATCGTCAATGATCTTGCACCTTCACCCCTAAAGGCATTTGTCTCTTTATGTACTGATAATACAAAACAAACAAGAACTTCTTCTGGAGGTGACGGTGAAGCACATTTTAGAGTAACTGATTTTGGTAGATCAGCTTTTTCTGTAAGAGCTGTTAATAACTGGAATAATTTACCAATTAATGTTAGACTGTACTAGTTTTGCGCAGTTTAAATTACATTTGAAAAAATGGTTAAAGATGAGTCAGGTTTTTGATCACTGAATCTATAATGTAATGTTGATTTTTTTTTTTTTTTTCTGTTGTACTTTATACTGTTAAGTGATGGGTTGTATGTCATATATTTTGTATTTGTGGGGGGTATTTTATTGTGTATGTCTTGTACTTATGGGGGATCTTATTGTAGGCGTATATATTCTTATATTGATATTTTAGTCCTAGTTTACTTCTGCCCAGGGACAGAAGATGAAATTTAGCTTTTTAGCTAATTCTGATGCAGTTTTTTATTGTCCATTTGTCCCTGCCAAATAAAGAATAAAATAAAAATAAATATATAAACAAACAAAGGTCTTGTGTGAAACGACATGAGGGTGAGTAATTAATGACAGAATTTTTGGGTAAACTAACCCTTTAAGGTTTTGTTTTAAATACTGCTGAAGAGTGACAGACAGGGTCCAGATTTTGTGTTTCCTGTGAGCTCTACTGACCATCTTACGATTCCTAACGGAGAACATTCCGAGTACATATTCCGGATGCAGACCTTGTCATCCATTCCAGAGGACCTCACACACTTTAGGGCCAAGATCAGCCCAGGTACAGTGATTTTTTTAAATTGAAAAGCAAATAAGCTTTATTCAGATGTGCTGATATATCTAATATCCTACAGCCAGACTCATGCAGTGGAGCTCAAACAGAAAAGTTCCAGTTGACAGAGAGAAACTCCCATGCATCAGCAAACAAATCTGTGAGTTTTTCTTCTTGACACTTTTTCATAGACTTAAGATAAAACCACTAAATCTTCACTTAATTTGATGCTAGCTATCATTTCCTTTTTAATCCAGCAGAGGATGTGAAACTGCTTCAGCCTGTCTTGTTTAGTTGGTCTAATCTGGAATGGACAAAACAACATCAAAACAGATCACAAAGGGACAGGTATGAAATGTTTAACTAGTAAAAAAAATAAGGTTGTGTACAGGATTGCTGAGAGAATTACTAAAATAATATGACACCTATCCTATGGGACAATCCTCTAAGAATCTAATGAGATCTAGCAAGTTGGGAATTATTAATACAGTACATTAATGTCACGAGAGCTATAATTATTGTTTTGTTGCTCACCAGTTGTTCATCTGAATATTCTTACAGATTCACACGTGTTTATGAATATTCTGTAAAATATATATATTTTTAAATAAAATGAAATACATTTATTACATAGTGTACTTTTTTTTTCAGGATTAAAACTGTTTTGAAGGTCAAAAGTCAGCAAAGAGGAAGACGATACCAAGTACCATCACAAACCAAACTCGCGTAACAAATGGAGTAGCCTACCACTAAGACATTTCATATGTTTCCTTCTCAATAAATAAAACATAATTTTTTGTGATTATCATTTTATTGGTCCCCTTATTTTTATGCGCATTTTTGGGATATTGCATAAAAACGCTGGATGGAAACGCCAAGATGCGCATACATTCTACAAATGCGCATAAAAAAGTATGCGCTCAAATGAGTCGGATAAATGTTTATGCGATAGGTATGAAAACATGCGCATAAGCTACTACCTGGACCAACCGTCGGAAAATCCCGTTGCACAGTATCTGAATAGTGTTTTGGTAATTCTGTAACTCCTGAGCAAAGTCTGTCGTTAACGTGGTTCCAGTCTGGGAAGGAAATATACCGAATCCCAGAAGCGCCTCACGATTGCGTTCACAAACAGCAGGCATCTGAATGCAAGATGGCATGGCAGCGTTTATTGCCCTGATGCGCAAGTAATTTATTATATACGAAAATTGTGGCTTCTACTGCAGTAACTTCCATTTTCTTAGTGATATTTAGCGCCAGTTTATCAGGAAGTGACTCACTGGATGGAAACAGTGCTTTATTTCTTAAATATTTTAAATAGTTGAATTTGCAACTTTGGATGGATACATAGCTAAAGTGTTCCGTGCTGATTCGTCAAATGCACCTCTCCAGTCCATAAGAGGTCACTGTGAGACTCGAGAGAATCTGTATCTTGTTACTCCTTTCACGCTTTCTTCGCTGCACATGCGGAAATTACACAACAACAACAAAGCGAAGCTGAAGAAACTGTCATACACTCTGTGGTCACACCAGTTTGGAGGTTACAGTCCATAATTGTAGCGCTATGGTCAACCTTGGTCTCACTAAAGTTGATGATGCGGTTGCAGCAAAGCACCCGGTGCGTATGTATTTTAACACTTGAGTTTAATGGAATAACCATAGTCTGCCCCAGGTGAAAAAAGTACACTTCTATAGTGTACTTAAAGTGCTCTATTTTCGTCCACTAATTTTGTACTTAATATACTAAAAATTCTTCTTTAGTACTTCTTAATATACAATTTCTGTATTTAAAAAATATATTTAGTTACCACTTGTAGTACACTATGGGTTCAAATGTACATTAAAAAATGTACTTTAAAAGCACATTTAGTTCATATTTCATGGTGTCTCAAAACAGCACAGTTGAGCACACTTAGATGTTCTTAAGATTATCTTAAGAAGTACTAAAGAAGAATTGTTAGTATATTAAGTACAAACTTAGTGCACGAAAATAGAGCACTTTAAGTACATTATAGAAGTGTACTTTTTTTCACATGTGGCTGCCTGACTGATAATACATTTTAACCATTCATAGTGTAGTCTGTGGCTAGCTGTCACACTTTTTACTCCAGTAAATATCTAATCAATTAATTAATTTATGTATAGACACATATGAAAAGAAAGAAATTGTTGATCATTTCTATTACCTAGGAAAGATTTTACAGTTCATTTGACAAAATGGTAACCAGCTGTTCATTGACTATTTAGCGATTTCAGAAGAATACATTTTAGTAAGTAAAAAATAAATAAATAAGCCAGTGCCCACAAACTCGCTGCATTAAAAATGTAGTATGGCTCTTTAATGGCTTTCTAGCTGTATATAGTAAACCTACAAAACACACTTCTTGTCCCAACAATTTTGAAATTTTTGAAAAATAACCATTGTTCTGCTTTCACAATTGAACGTTCATTATATATTTGATTTATCTTAATGTATCATTCATAAACCATTTCAGTTTTATCCCACTCTTGGTGATTCAGTCTCTTGCCATACGCCAGACTGTCTATGAATATTCTTGGTGATTGTCCCTCCCCGTTACATGGCTCAGACTCACACACACAAACACACACATATTCACAACTACTGCATGTTTTTGGATTTTGGGGGGACACCCACGTGGACACAGGCAGAACATGCAAACTCAGTCTGAATGTATGTTGTTTTTGGAAAATACAACGCTTGTTTAAAGGGTTAGTTCACCCAAAAATCTAATTTCTGTCATCAAGTACTCACCCTCCTGTTGTTCCTAACCCGCAAGACCTTGGTTCATCTTCAGAACACAAATTAAGATATTTTTGATGAAATCTGAGAGGTTTTTTATCTCCCATAGAAAGCAACGAAATTGCCTCATTCAAGGTCCAGAGAAGTAGTAAAGACATCATTAAAATAGTCAACATGACTACAGTGGTTCAACCTTAATGTTATGAAGGTTGTGTCCGTCTGCACAGTGTCGGTGCATCTCGAACAAGCCTTGTATGGGCCGGCTCCTGCGTCAGTATCACACACATGTGTCGTGTTGCTCACGTGAACAGCGTCGCCCAATACTGAGCCAGCGTTTGGATGTAAACACAGAAGCTCTACACTGTCACTGCATCAACTGCGCAACAGACTTACAGGGAAGAGGAAAATTTGTAGTCGTTTTTTTGCATACAAAAAGTATTCTCATCGCTTCATAACATTAAGTTTGAACCACTGTAGTCACATGGACTATTTTAACAATGTCTTTACTACTTCTCTGGACCTTGAATGTGGTAATTTTGTTGCTTTCTATGGGAGATAAAAAAAATATCTTAATTTGTGTTTAGAAGATGAACGAAGGTTTTGTGGGTTTGGAACGACATGAGGGTGAGTACTCAATAACAGAAATTTCATTTTTGGGTGAACTAACCCTCTCAGATATCTCATTAAAACGGTCTTAAACTGTAATTTAAAACACATTTATGCTTCTGGGCTTTTAAATCAAAGACTATTGATATATAGCAACTTTGACAACTATCCCCAGTCTTCACTATGGTTACATCTTAATAATTCCATGGTGATTATATTTCACTGTCCTCAGGGTTTGCAGCAGTACGCCGCCTGTCAGTCTTACGCTTTTATGAAAGGCACTGCAAGCTTCATACTGGGTTAGTGTCATATTCATATTAAGAAGTGGTTGTGTCTGAACAGTTTGTGTTTGTGAAAGTAAATGACAAATTAGATCTCTTTTCAGTATCTCTCATTTACACAGCGGTGAGATTTTTCTCTTTCTTTACATCAGTTTTGTGTATCAGATTTTTCTACTTAGAAAAAAAACCTCTTGTAATCTTACATGTCTTTAGAGATTCAGAAGAGATCTCAACAGTGTATCATACTGTACTATTTTATATTTTTTATAAGGATTTTCAGGAAAAACTTTTGAGACAAAGTTACTTATTTAAAACATACCTGAGTGTGACAACCCCATTATGTCTTGGAGCTGTGGAGAAAAAAACAAACAAACAAAAAAACTATTTTATTAACCAACTTTGATTGATTGTTTTTTTTTTTAATCCTTTGGCTTTGGGTGAAAATTTCACTACCCTCAACAAGGCACAACAGGTTTATTCTTTGCACAGCGAGCACTTCAGAAAAGAATCCCATATCCCCTTCAGTGGAACCTTCTAGTATCTATTGGTAAGTCTGATGCACTTTTGTGAGGATCATGCAAAAGAAGACCCTTAACACAACTGAAATACACGTTATTTCATAAATAGTCTGTAGGCTTAATTCAAAATGTTATAAAG
This sequence comes from Chanodichthys erythropterus, assembly GCF_024489055.1. NCBI lineage: Eukaryota > Metazoa > Chordata > Actinopteri > Cypriniformes > Xenocyprididae > Chanodichthys > Chanodichthys erythropterus. Next base: position 2,397,788 of record NC_090233.1, on the reverse strand, counting down.
AAAATAATTTGTGTGATGTAAGCTATTCTTTCCTTTGGTCTTCACAGTTTCCTCCTCAGTATTCAGCTATTCAGTAACTCGCTGGGAAACCATGAAATGCTCAGACTTGTGGTTATATCTTGAGACAGGAAATGTTCCTGACAGAAACTCTCCTAGTAGTAAGTATTTAGTTTTTAGTTTTTTGTCCCTGAAATCGCTCTCTTGTTATACCAACTCAAGTTACAATGGCTATTTGGCGCCATCTTGCGTCTCAAAACTGGAAGACTTCAGTATTAATTTTAATGTACCGTATACAAAACCTTTTAAAGGCATATTATTTAAGATTTTTGGATTAAAATATACAGAAACTACTAGAACAGTGTTATATGTTTTGTTGACTTGTGTACTTACATTATCTCAGATGTTTCCAAGAATGTTTAACCGGGATACAGACCTTGTCCGTGCATTGCCGATCAGTGACGTCATACCCTCGATTTTTTTATTTTGTAGAAACCATGGAAACACCACACACTTTTATATATTACATGTTTTATTAAACAAGGGAACAACTTTATAGACAGAAAACTAATTATTGTTATATAGCTCAACACGTTTAGTCTTATTGTTTGAATCTCGTTTTCTTGAATTTCCGCGACTGCATCTTTTCACCATGCCTCACAGAAAAACACTATTTTGTCAAGTGGCTAACACTGCATAATCAGATGCAGCTTTCTTTTTATTCTTATTCATTCTTTTTATTTTTATTAAACTCATTTTTATTCTTAATCGGTAAGAGACAAACGGAGATATGTTACATTGTGGCTATGTAAGCTATATAAAAAGGAAATTGAATTGCAGAAAAATAATTGTAGGCTATATAAATTATTTTCGTAATATTTTTGTTTTGTTTATCTGGGTCGCTTGATAATTTTCTACTTGTATTGGATTATTTATCTTTTCTCATTCTCTGATTATCTATTTATATTTATCAAAATAATTTGTGGATTATTTTTTTATCAAAACAGTCTTTCATTTAATTTAGAACAATCTTAAAAATAAAGTTCATTTTTGGCATCATGAAGAACCTTCCACATTCATGGAACTTTTCCACTGTGACTGCACAAAAGATTCAGACACAGTGGGAAAAGGTTCTTTAGAATATTAAAATGTTCTTCACAATAAGAAAAGAATGTATGTACCCGTATGATGAGTCAGCTTGTCATCACAAAATAAACCTTTTTAGAGTGAAATGATCCCTCTGCTTCTTGTCAGGGTATTTTATGATAATGACTGGCTGACTGTACATTGTAATGTAAATTTTGTGGCTCCTTTGTCCCCTGTTTTGTACAGACTGCAGTCTGCATTTGTTTTGGTGTAGTTTGGACTTTACGATGGAGGAATTTGACCATTGTTTCTTTATTATTCACCTAGAGGAAGAACCACAAACTCCTGCAACGCCTGCAGATCCCAAAGTCACAAGATACGGGGACGTGATAGAATGAACTCAAAGAATTTTACCTTTGTTTGCATAATGTGTGTTTCAAGAAGTAATTGATATTTAGGATTGTTTTGCTTTCTCATCTGATTTATACAAATGTTCTATGAAAGAAGTGTATATAGTCATCTAGCATGACAAATCTGAAATAAAATATTTTGGTTTTAGTGAGTTTTCATTTAGAAGATCTTAATCAAAAAAAGGGTTACTGATTGGCATCCACCAAGGATCTGTCATCCTGCAACAGTTAGGCCACTTTACAAATAGCTATATCAGTTAAAGAGAGTCAAAGAAAGTCCTTTGAGATACAAAAGATAGGCACATTTTTGTTCCTTTATGTAACTAAATAATTCTGTTTCTCAAAATGAACAGCATCACAGTGGCAAGGGTTTGTCCCATTTAAAGTACACAGGAGCTTTTATTCTGGGAGTAAACTGTTAAAATCTTTGGAAAAGTCTCAGACGAGAAGGGTAGAGGAACAAAAGGAGAGCTTGAATTGGTTTCAGCTTGAATTGAAATCCCAGGAATATGGATAATTATAGTATCAATGTGGCTTTGTCCTACTTTACCTGTTCTTTTGTAAAAATATTTACATTTATAAGTTGGTAACATTAGCAGATGTTACTGTCAGTTACGCTCTACTTTTTATGGGGAAAATATTTGTAGTTTAATAGTTTTTACAATAATCTATTCTCTTTCTTAACATAATTTTACATTTTGTTTATAGTCCTGTTTGTACTATTTCATATTCATTAAACATTAATAATGAACATTCAGTTACACATTATTTTAATGTTTCCCTGTCACAGTGTAACTACACAAATAAGTACCAAGTAATATTAATTGTAATATTAAACCTACTTATTAAAGAGTTAGATTTTGGTTTAGAGTTAGTTGCTTGTATGCATGCATGCATAATTTGCTGTTGTGACTAAAGTAAGCATATGTAACTGGAACATTAAAATGAAAGTGTTACCAAATATTCCTCACAGAGGGGAGCTTTGTGTAATGGCACAGTTGGGGTGGGCATCAACCGCCTGAAGATGTCACTTGATGTAATTTACAACCGTCCAATCACAGGACATGTAACAAGGGATGGGGCAATGTATTTGTTTTGATTGGTTAAAAGGTCGAGTTGGTATGATAGACGCGCCCTAGTGAATGCAATCTGACAGTCATACTCGGCAAAATGTCCACGCGCAGCGCATGACTGAGAGGAGGATTATTGAACATACTCATCTGCTTTCTTAAAAATGGCACTGTAAAATTATTTGTCAGTTATCCTAACAAGTACTTTTATTAATATGTTTTTTTTTATTCACAGGCTGCTAAAAACGTAGGCCTGTTTCTTGTTAAAAGGCAAACTAAACAGCCTGTCCATCACTTATTTCCGGGCATTCCGCGAATTTGGCGATTGAAACATGGATTTCGTTCTCAGCGGCGTCGCTGCGTGTGGCGCTTGCTTTTTTACGAACCCTCTGGAGGTTGTCAAAACTCGAATGCAATTGCAAGGAGAGCTAAAAAGCCGAGGAACCTACCAGGTGTATTATAGGAATGTATTTCACGCCTTTTACACGATAGGCAAAATAGACGGACTGGCTGGTCTTCAGAAAGGTTTGGTCCCCGGCTTGGTTTATCAGTTTTTTATGAATGGGGTCCGTTTGGGGTCCTACGCCATCATCGAGTCCTTGGGCTACATTCATACGGACGGAAGGGTCAGTGCTGCAAAGAGCACAGTGTCCGGGGCCATTGCCGGTGTGGTGGGCGCTGTAATGGGCAGTCCTATTTACCTGGTGAGTAAAGATAACTCTGCGTTTCTGTCTTAGTAAACGACGGATCAAACACATGTTTAGTGACGACCTATTCAATGGTCACTCTGAATATCATGAACATAAGAGTGAGATCGCTGGGTGCACGAACGCAGCAGTAGCCTAACTACTGAAAGAGCGAAAATAGACAACTGCATAGCGTAGCGCAAAGAGAACAAGTGGTGCGAACGAAAAGGATAATTTCGAGCCTGTATTCTGATTAGATGAGAAACGGCCTAGCCTATAGTTAGGAAAATTAAATATATAATTGTAATGTATTATTATATAAATTAAAATTGTAAAAATTAAAAATTATATAAATTATAATAATAATAAATGAATGAATATTTAAAATATGATTATTATAACACGCAATAATGATAATACATGCATTTTATTAATACGTTATAAATATAAAAATATTATAAGTTTAATTCACATCTACATTTAGTCATTTAGAAGACGCTTTTATCCAAAGAGACAAGGGACTGGGACGGCCATGGCAGAAGCTTCATTTTGTGCTCAGTGACACATATTTGTGTTGGTTTTGATGTTTGTTTTGGATCATTGTCCTGATGGAAGATCCAACCACGGTCCATTATTGGATTTCTAGCAGAAGCAATCAGGTTTTTGTTTTTTATCTGTTGGTATTTGATAGAATCCATAATGCCATATATCTGAACAAGATGTCCAGGACTTCCAGCAGAAAAACAGGCCCACAACATTAAAGATCCAGCAGTATATTTAACCGTGAGCATGGGGTACTTTTTATCTATGTGTGCACCAAACCCATCTGGTGGGTTTGCAGCCAAAAAGCTTTTTCTTTTTTTTTTGTTTCATCTGGCCATAGAAGCGGGTCCCGTTTGAAGTTCCAGTCTTGTCTGACAACTAAATGTGCTGGAGATAGTTTCTGGATGAGAGCAGAGGATTTTTCTTGAAACCTTCCCGAACAACTTGTGGGGATGTAGGTGCTGTTTGATAATTTTTTTTAGGCTTTCTGAGACTCAAGACTTAAAGGCAGGGTAGGTAAAAAATGTGTTTAAACTTTATATATATATCAATACATAATTAAAATGTAAGTACTCTGAAATAGAAAGTATAAAAACCTCTCACGACTGTTTTAAAGACAGCTCATTATTTCCATTCAGTCCACCCCCTCCCTTCTGGGCTCCTTCCAAAGCCACGCCCCCAAAACGCATGAACGCGCGACTCCGACCACTGAGCTGGAAGACGCATTATTTACCTGAGACGAGCGAAGAGGAAGGAGCACAGTGCATGTAGTGACATCTTGTCAGAATCACATGTAATAAAAATAACTTTATAATTATGAAGATAAACAAACAAGATGTATTTTAGTACTCACTATCAAGCTAGCATATTGATATTGGTAAAGTTTAAAATATAAATTTTTTGATTCGCTAACGAGCTAGTTATCTATAAGGCAAAGCTAAAAACAGGTTGCATGATACACGTTTTTACATTACCATCATTTACACTGTGATGAAGATGAATTTCGTGTAAGATTCATAACATATACGTTGTTCTACAGATAAACAGAGTAACATACACTCAAATATCAACTCACAACTGCATTGCAGACACAAAATAATAACACACACATACAACAAAGTCTGTACGACACACACAGATACAAGATAAAGACATCAGTAAACATAGGTAGAGAATATAAAAACAAAACAAAGGCGAAAAAAAACGTGCAGGTAAACTTACAGGTGAACATGGTATAAGAGTTAGAGGGTAAATATAGTCCTAAGAAAAGTTCCTAGATGCGGAGTAAGGTTAGGCCTACTATCTGTTAAACATGTATTTAGTTATCTAAAGCAAAATTATGCACAATTCAACACTCTAGCTATCATCTTGAGCTAGGCCTATAGATTATTTATAGTCTCTACAACGGCTCGCTGAGTAATGTTATGTTAGCTATATTATGCAGCTACGTGTGCTAATGACACATGCTTCATGAAAAAATAAACAAAAAAATATGTATGATCAAAATACTAAAACAAAGATTTACCTGTCCAGCAGAAATAAAGCCATCAAGGAGTCACTTTTCAGCCCCTTGAGTTCCCTCAGTTCTCGCCATCACTGGAAAGCCACGCCGATATTAACCTTTACTGTCTATGATATTAACTCGCGTTTTATTTCTTTGTTTATCCAAAGACTTTTTGTTCATTGCCTTTTCTTGTACTGTTACTGTATTCCTTTTTTTGCCTGGTTTGCCTTCACTAACTGCATAGGCCGGTACTGTGAATTTTGCTTGCTGTTTCTCTGCCCTTGTTTTGGTATTCCTAAGATCGCGTGCCTCTTGAATTCCCCAAATCAAACGTGTGCGCGCAAGTGGGCAGGTCATGTGTGGCAAAAGGGTGGTTGCCATGGTTGTGAGAGAGTGACAGTCGCCTAAGCCAATCCTGTGTTTCGTCCCGAATGGAAATAATGAGCTGTGTTTAATACAGATTAAACGGTCTAGAGTCACTCGATTTTTATACTCTTTTATCAGAGTACTTACATTTTAATTATGCATTGATATATATATAAAGTTTAAACAAATTTGGAACAAAATTTCTTACCTACCCTACCTTTAACTAATCTCTGCAATTCTCCTGCTGTGATCCTTGGAGAGTCTTTGGCCACTCAAACTCTCCTCCTCACCGTCCATTAGGATGATTTAGACACACGTCCTCTTCCAGGCAGATTTTTAGCATCTTTAGTTGATTGGAACTTAATTATTGCCCTGATAGTGGAAATGGGGATTTTCAATGCTTTAGCTATTTTCTATTCTATTCTCTATTTTTCTATTTTGTGAAGCTCAACAATCTTTTGCTGCACATCAGAACTATATTCTTTGGTTTTACTCATTGTGATGAATGATTATGGGAATTTAGCCTTTGTGTTTCCTTATGTTTATACTCCTGTTGAAGAGGAAGTCATGGCTGGACAATTTCATGTTCATGATCACCCTGGTGTGCTAAAAAAATGTAAATATGAATAGGAATATACTTCGGAGATATTTTACTCAAAAAAGCAAATTACTGCCAGTAATTGTGGCCAACGTGTTTTGATTTCCCCCCAACTTTCAATTCTTTTCCTTCAATGAAAGGTTATATTTTTTGCTAATTTTATGAATTAAAGATCAAAAGAATAAACAAAGCAGATTTATTTTTACAGTCATCTTTGATCATATTTACCAAGGGTGCCAATAATTCTGGCCACAACTGTAGATGGTGCTCCAAACAGTGTCTTTAGTTTACCAGCAGGTTACCTACTATTTGTATTTCTTTCAGGTAAAGACACATCTTCAGAGTCAGTCCACTTCCTCTATTGCAGTTGGACACCAGTATAAGCACAGGGTAAGTTAATGGTGACCTTACAGAAACATCTATGTTAACATTTTTTTCTTTTAATGTTATGTGAGAACTTCCAGTCAACTGATTCTAGGGTTGTAGAGATTTTTGTAATATTAGATCCCATTGCATTTATTCAGCAACAGTTTTGCATCAATGGTAATAGGAACCAGCTTGAATCTAAAACCACTAGCATTTCCTGTTTGTTATCGATCTTTTGTATATCTTTGTTTTTCTTTTTGTCAGGGTATGATGCATGCACTATTGGCCATCCATAAACAGCACGGAATTCTGGGTTTGTGGAGGGGGGCAAGCGCAGCGGTCCCAAGGGTCAGTGTGGGGTCAGCTGCTCAGCTCTCAACTTTCTCTGCCTCTAAAGAGCTGGTCACTGACCTACAGGTAAGCATAGGATATTTCACTTCAACTGGGAGTAATTCACAGTGAAAATAGAAGGGTTTGATATCTGTTTTTACAGACAGTATTGAAGTGGCTCCTCTAAACGATTGAGAGTAACATCTGTGATAAATATCGTCAGTTCCCCAAGCACTGACTGTGTAAAGTAGCCTTAGCGGTCCAACTCAGTCATAATGTGTCTTTGTAGGGCAGTACAGCGGGCCGATGTTTTAGCAAATCTGCTTTTTTTCAGGGCAGTCAACTTTTAATTAAATTAATTCCATTTCAACATAAATTTCCATTGAGCCTTTAAGGACCTCATTAAATTAAATGTTTGTGTAGGCATTAATGCGTGTTAGCTTTATCAATATGCTAGTACACTTGTACAAGTTGACAAAACAAAGTCTTGGATATACACATTTATAGTTCCTTTTCATGGAAAACAGACCAAGACTATTGATGACTTGTTTTTTGTCCAATAAAATGCTCTCTAAATTGACTCACTCACCTCAAAAACACCAGCCATGACTAGAAATATTGTAGGAAACAATGGTGTTGCCACATTGTTGTATAGCAACTACCAGCACACATTTTGATATGTCCTGCCACACCTTCATGTTTCAACAGGAAATGTGTCAACAAAGGAAGGAGTTGTGTTTTAAAACATTTAAAGCAAGCACTCTGTATTTAGGCCATTAGGCTATACCATGGATAAAGTTTATGCCCATTGAGGAAGTTATTTGACAGATGATACTTGATGTTATTACTACTCATGTTGTCCAGAATGGTGAACACACAATGGTGTTTTCTGTTTCAGTTTGGAGTCATTTATAAAGCATAGGAAGTTAAATATGAAACTGGCTATCCCAACATTTAGTTTAACCACTAGGAAGTAGCAAAATATATTGCTTAATGCAGCACAATAAAATGATCTACATACAAAATAAAGATCAATATTTAGGTGTTTGTCATTGTCATTTTTGTGCCAAAGACCAACAAATGATTAAATGGTAATGTTATTCTACTCAAAAGTCACAAGAAACTATTAAATTTTGCTGTAATAGACATAAAAATACATGCATGTATTGTTGGAGTTTCTGAGGGTGACCTCAGAATTGGCGAAAAAATTCCACTGGTGTTACAAATCTACAAAAACATTCCCCGATATATGAAATCACCTGAATGACTCTACAAGTAGTTCTAATAATGTCACCAGTTCACAGTAGAGTTTGTGATGTTAACTTACATAAGACAATTGTGGAGGGAAAGCATTATCTGTAGATGATGACAGAAGTAGTGTCATTTTTGAGTAAACTATTCCTATTACAACTATTGAAGACAACACTCCTTACATGGTTGAAATGTGAAAACATTCTCTGTTTTGTTAGTAAACTGTTTCTTTTTCATTCGTATTTGTAGATGTTCTCTGAGGGCAGCTGGTTAATAGCACTGAGTGCTGGTATGATCAGCAGTGTAGTAGTTGTATTAGCTATGACTCCTTTTGATGTGGTCAGCACTCGACTCTACAACCAGCCTGTGAATCATCTTGGCAAGGTGATCTCCTACCAACTGTCAACAACACAAAGTGGTTCACAATTATTAGCAAATTGGTTTCATTTCACACTTGCATATCCAGTTTCACCAACAAAGTGCTAAAACAAGGCCTTTATGTCACTCTCTATTCTAATGCAGGGTGTATTGTACAAAGGTTTCGTGGACTGTTTCTCTAAGACACTGAAGAAGGAAGGAATGACTGGTTTGTATAAAGGACTCGGAGCCTCCTACTTCCGCCTCGGACCTCATACCATCCTTTCTCTGCTTTTCTGGAATGAGCTGCGCACTTTGTACCATAGCAACAGCTAGCGTTTTGCTATTGCCTACATAAGCAAAATAACAACTGATATTTCCCTGATTAGCTGATTAAAGAAGCAATCAAGCACTACGGTATGAAAGACCTTTGCTATATTTTAAATATAGTCACAACACACAGCAGATTGACTATACTCGCAGTGCAACATGGCCTCAAGTGCCTTATAAAGCAGTTACTACATATTAAAATATTAAGAACATTTTTTATTAAAACATTTTATTAAGCATCAATCTTCAACTGGCAACCTTCTACTAGAAGTACTTCCTGATATAACAGAATGTTGCTATGCAACAGAAATTATGCGCTATGGGATTTACACAGTGATGTGGTAAACTGAGCCATTACTATGTGGTGGAATAGCACAGCTGGAATGCTGCATTGACCAAGAAGCCAGGACTTGAATTAACCATAACACTCGTTTAGGATGTACTGTATGTAGAAGGATATTTTCTTATACATCACACTCCAGCAAAGCTTTGCAAAAGGTTTAATGGAAACATAATATATCTACACTCACTGGTTGAATCAAAGTTACTGTAAGTTTTGCGTGCACTTGAATTATGCTAATTAATTTCCTGAATCCTGATTCTGATTGGGTGACTCATGTTCCAGGGGTGTTGACTGTTAACTGAATGATTCTTTTCAAAATACTTTTTATATATAGTTTAACCCTTTGCTAAAGATTAAATGTGATCCACTGGATCATAATCAGTTGATCTGTTCTGTTTTATTGTATTATGAATTGCATGATGTACTGTAAATTTAGTTCTCACAGAGATTGTGGTAGAATGACTAAAACACAAATAGTATTCTCATTTTGTGACTGACTTGACAGCTGTAATCTTCTTGCTGCTAATTATTAATCATGACTGGAAGGGCAATGACTTACTTGAGTTTGCATTCAAACTGAATGGTTAAAACATATCAGAAATAGTTTTGTTTTCTCCCAACAGTCTGATGTCTATAAATCTAAGAATGCCACATTTGTTTCAAATTTGGTTGCTTTGCTGAAAGATAAATTAACAAATAAATAGAATTAAACCTTACCACCTTTGATTATACAATTGAGTTTCATGTAATGTGCTGAAAGTCTCTAGAATATTAGGACAATAGGACACTATTCAACGGGACATAGAATAACCATTTGCCTTAATTGTGCTCTACTGAATGTGTATCTACTGCAACTAGTGTTTGATGCTTTAGAGAAACTAATGTAACTAATTATATGCAATACATTATTTAATAAGAGACTATAAATGTATATATACATATAGGGTCTGTAACATATGATGGTATATAATTGAAATAAATTATTTTTAAAAGAATGACCATTCTATTTTCTATATACATGACAACACTGCAACGTCCTGGTCCTTTAAGTACAAATACACGGATAAGCTTATCCTCAAAACATGCTTTCACACTTAATGTCTGAATGTCATTGTATTAAATCAAACCATCAAGTGACATCAACATGGAAATAATGTTTTTTTTTTTTAACTGTTAAATCAACTGGTCCCAGGTTATTTTAAATGGATTTATGAAGATTAACTAAGGACATGCTACACAAGCCACAATACATGTTTTTATTTTGATCACTATACATATTGGTTTATAATTTAAAACCGAACTTTTTGTGAAAGGTTTTGATTGTGCTATTTTTCTTTAAAATAAATGTTACATGGTCTGATGTTATCTAATGCAATGATATTCAAACATTAAGTGTGACTTAAGTGTCCAAATACTTTTGGTCAAAAAAGAGGATCAATGTCTTAGGAAAGTTTTCACTCGTACAGAATGATATGAAAGTTGATGAATGGGTGAAAGTGTCTTACATTTCAGAGTTAAGGAAAAACCAGAGTTTAAACACAGAGTTCCAGTTAAGTTGTTACACATTCATTTTGTGGTCAAGTAATAGAGATGTTTAAATCAGCATACAAAGGACAATGATGACTGCTCACCTTTGATTACATCAAGAAAACTCTAAAGAAATGCTGCTGAATGAATCAGCATAAATGTACATCGAGTTAAATAAATGCTGGTTTGGAGAAGATTCAAAAACACAATTTTTACATTTAAAAAAAAAAATAAAGATTCTCTATATTTTTTACATAGCCTCACCTATAGACAAATGCTAAGCCTTGCACTACAAGGAAAATGATTCAGAGACTTTAGCTTTTTAGGTGTTGTGAAGTTTGTGTTTTAACCTGTTCAGTCATTGTAAAAGCAAATTTTAAAAGCTTCTGGAAAAAAAAGCCTTTTGTAATGATGTCTTGTATTTAAACATGCATGAAGAATCTACCCGAACACTCCAGGGTCAAGTAGGCAAAAGGACTGCAGAACACCCTGGAAGTCCTGTAGTGTCCACGGTATAGTTGCCACATTTCCAATGGCACTGCTGCTGAGGGGACTGAGAGAGAAGATTTTAAATCAAACCTTCTTGCTATACGTATTAAGATCCTGACTATACCATTTCAGCATCTTTGAACACCATGTGTATAAATGCATAAAAATCATTTAATTTAAAGACATCTAGGTAATCCCCAGTATACAAGGAAAAGATTTAATGGGGAAAACTTAAGAGTGGAATGACTTCAACTTGTATGTGTTTAACCAACTCACTTGATACAAACAGGATCGTTGAACGTCACTAAGATGTCAGTAGTGTACTGCGACAAGCGGAACAAGCATAGGTGAATGTTCACAGTGTTCTTTACCTGTAAAAAATAAAAATAATAATTCAAGCTGATAAAAGGCATGCATTTTAACATAAAAAGAAATTACTGACAGTATAATGTCAGCAGTCATACGGTTTCTCAACTAAAAAAAAAAACCCAAACAACCCTCAGAAATCATGTGAACCATCACTTATAGATGAGGAAATTCACAAGGTCAAAGCAAAAGTGAACTGTGACAGGATATTTTACTATAGAACTAGTAAAGGGATTCATGCTGTAGCAAAACATTCTAATGTCACTGCATGTTGGTGTTAGGCATGCTGAAGATTTACCATATTCAATTTGTTTATGTTCCCTCTTAATGTAAAGTTGTGTTTATGAATGGCTTTTGTGTGTATATGGATTTTTCCTTTTTTATTGGACAGTTGTTTTTACACATTGCTAAAATTAGAATCCTAAGCAGCAATTTGCATATTATCCGTCCCTATTAGTATTTGAAATTAGAATTAGTGTGTCCCAAATCGTAGTATGTTGAATTGAGTATTCCAAAGATACCTGGATCTAGTAGACCTTGTCTACTTTTTCCGGTTACAATCTTGAGTGCAGATATGTGCATATTCTAAAGGCTAATAATGCCCACAACCCATTGCGTTCTGGATGAGGATTTGACTACAAACACAAATAAAAGTGACGGGATGTATGTGATGTTAAAGACGCAATTATGAGTGAAATTATGAGTGATATGTGAAATCATAAGTATTTAGGTGTTGAGTTGAACAACAAGTTGGAGTGGTCTACAAATAGGGAGGCTGTTTACAAGAAGGACCTGAGTTGGATATATTTCCTGAGTTGGATATATATATCTTGAGGAAGCTCAGGTCTTTCAATGTATGTAACAGGATACTCAAGATGTTTTATCATACTGTTGTTGCAAGTATGATCTTCTTTGCTGTTGTGGGTTTGGGTGTAGGAATCAAAGCAAAGGATGCAAACATACTACACAAACTCATCAAAAAGGAGTCTGTCATCTGCTCTGAGCTTGGTACTTTGGAGGACGTGGTTAGGGACAGAATGCTGGCAAAATTGCTGGTGATTATGGACAATGATGTTCATCCCCTCTGGACAAACTCAAGAGTAGTTTTAGCAACAGGCTTATTCAGCCTTGTTGCTTGAAGGAACGATATAGGAAATCATTCCTGCCTAGTTCTATTAGAGTATATAACTCATCTGTCTAGGATAGAACTGTGTTAGTTAATAGGCATGTAGTCACATGTTATTCTAAGTGCTTACTGACTGTATCGAGCTGCCATGACAATTTAATTTCCCCTCTGGGATTAATAAAGTTTAAATCAAATCAAATCAAATGATGAAGTACTATCTCTCAAAGCTTGCTTACTATTCAGCTACAAACTCAAAAGTATGTACTTTTTCTTCTCAAAAACAATACACATTTTAGGGCATAGTATCAGTATGCGAACTGGGAAGCAGCACTTGTTTTTGGCAAGATAATTTTGGTATTTTATTGTTGTCTGGGACACAATAACATTTTTCACTACAATTGCAATTTAGTAATACGAATTGTAAAAAGGATCACAGATGTACCTCCTCATTGAATTTAGAGACCAGCTGAGCTCCAGACAGCAGCCAGGCAGAGTTGCATTCCTGCATTGACAGCTCAGACTGGGAGAGCTGCTTTATCTCTCTGACTTCCCAAGAGCCATTCTCTACCGCCTTGTTACTGGCAGCCACGTCCTCAAAGTGATACCTGTCAAAATACAGTCCAGAGAGTCCATTTTTACCTACCTATCCTTTATAAATAATTCAATAATTTATTTCCTAATGTTTCTAGTTTCTAGAACACAGACAACGTTATGAACAGGAATTCTGGCAATGACCTTATGACAACATTGGACAGTTGATGGTTGCAGTTATTCTATTCTTCGTTTACTAAACATCCAAACCTGTATAACCTGTATGACATCTTTCACACAGACTGTCTTTACCAGTTTAATGTAAAGACAGCACTGCCCTACTTTTCCATTGTTTTTCAATGTAAAATCACTAGACGGACATCTTCAACCACTGCGCTTGCGTCTTTTGCAACGTCTCGTGCATGACACAGCATTCTAAAAATGCATCGCTCAAGTTTAAAGAAATTCAACTTTAAAAAAAATAAGGTCTCTAGGCTTTTTGTCATTCCACTGACCTGCATCTCGCATTTTTAAAAGCAAAAAATACAGCAATGCTCCCTGTAAATGTGGAAAATGTACAATAAACACTTTTAAAAGACTTCTATTTTAAATAACTTAAAATGATTCACAGTTCTATTTTACATTTCATATTTTAATCTTTCTGATCATCAAAAATCCTGATAAAAAACATCCATACATTTCAACCATTTTTAGCCAATAATAATTATAATAAGAAATGTTTCTTGAGCACCAAATCAGCATATTAGAGTGAGTTCTGAAAGATCTTGTGACACTGAAGACTGAAGTAATGGAGCTTTGCCTTCACAGGAAAAAAAATACATTTTAAAATATATTCAAATAGAAAACAGTTAATTGAAATTGTAGTGATATTTTACAGTATTCCTGTTTTTACTGTATTTTTTTAATCAAATAAATGCAGTCTTAGGCATAAGAGACTTCTTTCAAAAACATTCAAAAAACCTTACTGACCCCAAACTTTTAATCGGTGGTGTATATTATATATATTTTATTATATATAGGTTTTGGTTATTATATATTGTTTATTAATATATGTTGGTTATTATTACTATTACTCGCATATAATTTAAAAAGCATGTCATTCAATGCCACATGACAGATTTGATTTGGACAGTTGAAATATCATTATCATTAGGAGCAGACAGGCATGAATAGAAATTATTTTTATTACTTTAGAAATTTGGTATTGAAACTGTAATTACGTAAATTATCAAAATGGAAGGCAATCATCAAAACAAAAAGGAAACGGAAAAGGCACGTCAAAAGCACATAGAACCCACTAAGTCACTGTCAGTAAACAGATGCTACGTTCTATTTCTGACACACTCGAGCTACACGCTTGCGCTACTGACAACAGGACAACATTTGGAACGTTCCATGCAGATGCATTTTAATGTGTACAAGGATGCATGGGAAACAAAAACCAAAAGCCGAGTGATGACAGCGGGACAGCAGCTGGACCGTCTCCCCCACAGCGCTGACAAAACTTACTTGAACGCTTCTGCTACACTATTGAAGTGATAACCAGTGCACGTTGCTTGACCCATTTAATTTGACAAGCACAATATGATATGTGAACATTAAAGGCTCTGTGTAAACCTAGCTGAAACCAGATTGAATAGCTCCGGCCATGTAAACTGAAGTGCTGAGGTTTTAAATGTTGGGTAGTACAAGGGCAATATAAGTCATTTTCATAGGTTGTGTTTTATAGTTTTATGTGTTTAAGGTGTTTTTCATTATAAATAGGCATACCATATAATTATTAATAATATTGTTGTTGTTATTATAGAAACCATAAAACCATGGTAATGAAGAGCATGGTTTTTGCCTGTGTCATGATTACAGATAAACTCTGGATTTTATGCAAGAACTATGTTAACTCTTCATTAGCGCAACTGCAAAGGAATATTTAAGAGCTTTATAGCCTGCATCCCATGAATTAACGATGAATCTATGACTTTTTTTCTGTGTAAATGCGTTCAGTTCTAATAAACTTTCATTGAAATAAAATATTAATTCTAATAAACTTGAATTGAAGTAAAATATTAATTCAATAAAAAGACTACAATATAATGCAGTATATTCAAAAACAATTATTTTTATTATGTGGTTCTGTCATTTACTTAATTTATTTATTGTTAACCCCAGCAAAACATTTATTGGGGAACGTGTGGGCCGAATAGGCAGAATTTGAGCCCCAGCCCTGATGATTCTCCTCTTCTAGGACCAGAAAGAAGATCTTCTAGTGATAAAACTATTTAACTCCTTACAGCATAGTACATATGCGCAACAGTTGCTGTTTCTGGATACCTGTTTGCTTTGACCTCATATCTGGTGTTAATGCATTTATGTTTTTAATGTGTTGTAGTCTGCAATATTTAGTTTACTTATTGTATCTCTGTGTTTTGGAGATTTTTTTTTTAATAAATATACTAATTATTCCTTTGGTTGAAAACATTGTGGCACCTAGATAGGCTACTATGAAAGGGGCCCTTGGGTTTGCTATAGCACCAAGGCCCTGTGTGTTTTTAATCCTGGCCTTTACTTGTTACCTGGCTGCTTCAGCATCCTGCACTTGGCTTTGGTACTCCAGCAATTCAATGATGATACTCTGATCTGTCTGAGAGTGAGCGAACACTTCTTGATTATCAGGGATCTGCCTCAGTTCACTGCAGACAGTAGGGAGGAGAATGATGGAGTTTTACCATGCAAATCAGGTAAACTCAAGTTTAATTAAAATATGATAAAAACAGACTTTTATTAATATGAATAATCACAACAAACAGTTTTTCTGCCAAATAATATAGTTAATTAATTGTTACCTGTGGGCTGTTTGCAGTTGCAAAGCAACTGACGTATTACAGTTTTTTTTGATTGGTAACACACAATTCATGAAACAATTCACCATTTTCTCACAACTATAAACGCAATCTCAGAACTACACACAAACCTCAAACTTCCACATCAAACTCAAATATTTCAGTCAAACATATTCCCTTTTGTCAGAATCAAATTTTGGCCTTAGATGACACACAAAACCTGCCAAATACACTTTCCTGCCCAGTGAACACTAGTTGGACTGATTCATAATACTGTAACAAAAACCTCTTCTTGGGACTTAGGAATAATTTTGCTGCTCAGTGTCTATTACAGTAAACAACATAAATGAAAGAGTGCAGATACAGTAAAATACAACAATAAGCTTTAGGAATAATTCATTTTCTTTACACTACTTTAAAATGATTTTACAGTAGATGAAAAGCACTAGAAAAGAAAAGTTAGTAAATATATACTCGGTATTCAAGACAATACAGTTTACTGTCAATTACAGTACAGGAAGTAGCCTAAGTAAATAAATAAATTCAGCATCCTTTGCACCTTCGGCCAAATTTCATTACAGTATACAGTACTATAACAGTTTTTTGGTCTTCTGACAAAAATCTTTACCTCAAAAAAGTCGTTACAATTAAATTTGACAATCACGGGTTTGAGGGTGTAGTATACATGTGCTACATTTTACTATACAACAGAATCTCAGGATAATATAAACATCAGAATCTCGGGAGTACAGCTGTGCTCCTATTATTATTATTTTGGGATTCGTATTGGTATGTCATCGGTTTTGCTACTTAATGTTTACTCTTGGATAAATGTGTGCTATTTGTGAGTTTACACTGTGATGCTTGAGTTAATTATATTATGTGTTTGTGTTTAATGAATGAGAAAATGGTTAAACCAGGGTAAACATTTGGCCATGTTTAGTAGAGTTTTGCAGAAATCATTAAGAATCTTGTAATGTGTGTGAAAACACGTGAAATGTGTTCAACGCTTTGAGAAATGAATGAATGGTTTGGGAAATTTTGTCAGCTGAATCAGTGTGTTAGCAGCAATCGAGGAAAACTGCAATATTGAAATAACGTTCTGTCATGTACGTTGACTTTATAAACACACTAACGTTAGTTGCATTGATTTCTACGCCCCTGAAACATACCGTTTTATATAATTACCTGATATCCTGGGCATTGAGGGGAATAACAGCTGATAAAGCACCGCCAAACAGAGTCCGAGCCATAGCTGTGCTCGTCACTGCAATGATAAAGCCATTTATATAAGTTACAAAACAACAAAGAATCAAAGAAGTATACTGTATTGTCAATGTGCTGTAAAACATCTTTTAAGTCCTCAAGACAACGTCAACATTTTTAAATGAACACATCGTAATTTCATCACAAAGGTAGATAGGCATAAGGTGTCGACTTAATAAACTTAGGCCATATCAATACTTTGACATGAATATATGCAACAGACTCACGACCACGACTAACCAGCCACGCTGACTTCCCTCCATCAGCTGCTACCGGATGTGATGTTGTTGAGATCAAGAGTGCCCTCTAGTGGTGTATAACAAATTATCAACTGGAAATGATGGAACGCTGTCTAAACTGGAATACATTTATTTGCCAGTATTATACATTTGTTAAGGAGTAGCCCCAATCATTTAGCCCCGTTACATAATATCTACATGTATATTGATGATTACAATGTACTATAATGTTTATATTTAGATAAATATTAAATATATTGTGTGTTATGTAACTTACTGACAAAAAAGACAAATGAGCATTGTAGAACCTATAATGGAGGAAATATATGACAATTAATCTTCAAGGCCAACATGTTTTTTTTTAAACTCATTTTAAAATTTCTGATATTATCTTATCAGTTTTATTAAAGACGGAGTATTTTATAGTAACACAAGTTCACTAATTAAAGAACATTGCAAAATTAATTAGATTGCTTACATTTACTCATGTTTGTGCTGTTGTTTCAAACCAAAAACTGTGTCACTTCCTGAAGGTCGATTTCATTAAGGAACTGGCTTTTGTTAGTTAACGGGATTATTCAAAGGAGTAAAGAGATGGAAAGTGAATTTGAGAACACTGGAAAACCTGTAAAATGACAAGCAAATATACCAAGAAAAACATCTTTGTTTGGAACATTTCAAGTCAAGTAACCTTTATTTATATAGTGCTTTTTACAATGCAGATTGTGTCAAAGCAGCTTTACAGTAATAGAGGGAAGGGACTATAGTTTGGCTGTACCGCAGCTCTAGAAGAAAATGTTGTCATTGTCCAGCTTAAGTAAGTTCAGTATTGATTCATTCGTTCATTTATCTATAGGCTACAGCAGCTGTGGAGAAAACGGTGATGTCATTGTCTAGCTCAGTTCAGTGTGCATACAATGGTGTCAGTGCAGGCAGATCAAAAACATTGTGGAATATCAAGTGTCCCTAACTAAGCAAGCTAGAGGCAAAAGCAGCAAGGAATCCAAACTCCATCAAGTGACAAAAATGGAGAAAAAAAAAAACTTTGGGAGAAACCAGGCTCAGTCGGATGGGCAGTTCTCCTCTGGCCAACAACGAACAGTGCATAATTATGATTCAGACAGCATGCAGGCCATAAATCAGATTGGGATCAGAACAGTCAAAATAGTTAATCCAGTCCATCTCTTTGAAGATTGGATTGATCACGCTGGTATGGAAATAGTTTTGTTGGGGATCTGTGCCATTGGCTGTCGTGTCGATGAGGCCTTCACAGGGGATGGTCTAGTGGACACAATCTAGCTGACATTTCAGGGATGTGTTGATGTTGTTGTTGTGTTTAATTGACTAATTCTCTACACTGTAAAAAATCTAAAGTTGAGAAAACTGAAAAGATGGAGGCAACCAGCTGCAGGAGGTTTTTGAGTTTTCTCAACTTGTTGTAAATTGAACTTGTTACAGTGTAAGATCATGTTGTGTTTTTTAATAGTTTTTTAAAGAGGTTTAATAATAGCCAGCTTAAAGGTTTTCGGGAGCGTATCCTATAGTGACATTTATATTAGAGAGGATATAAAATAAAGAAACACCTGGAATGTTTCTTTATAACCATCCACTCAAACTCAAAGTTCAGAATTCACTCCTGTGTTGACTTAAAGGGATAGTTCACCCAAAAATGAAAATTTTGTCATCACTTCCATAGTATATATTTTTTTTTTCCCCCATATGAAAGTCAATGGCTATCCTTAGCTCTCTGGTGAAAGGGTGAGTAAATGATGACAGAATTTTCATTTTTGAGTGAACTGTCCCTTTAATTAAACAGAAAACTAATGAATGCAATTTTCAACTTTAAATCTTGTTGTTATTCGATAGATTTAGACATATTTGATGGAAACATGATAATGTATTGCAAAACATAATGTTTTAAATTCAGCTTGATAAAATTATTAGACACTTCCTTTGGATTGTGCAGAATACAGTAGCACCATTGTCTGCTTACCAGAAGGAGGCGCATATGCGTACATGTGTGTATATCCAAGTAAGAAGCTAACTGTGCTTTGTTAGTCCATTTGATCTATTAGATAGTTTTAGCCAGATTATAAGGCCAAACATCAAACACTCTGCACCAAACAATGTTCTTTAACAGCCTGCCAACACATTCACAGACAGACTCTACACACTCTGGCCAAAGATTTAGATATTTCTGAGATCTTTTGAGAGCTGGTGGAACATCAAGGGGCACAAAACAGACAGTAAAAGTCATTATTTTGGTTTTCTAGGACATATTATGATTCTTCACCAAATGTTTTCTTGAATCCATGTCACAGGTCAAACCTCACTTAGCCTAATTATCCCACTTTATCTTCTCCCGTCTCTCTCTCCCCATGTCGCTCGTTTAACACTATGCTCTCAATCTCCACATTAAGATCTCCCTCCTCTGAACCTCTTAAGGAACATATGCTAAATCCGGTCTTACCTGCTAGTACCTCTAGAGGTACTCACTGGTTTAACCTGATAACTTGAAAATTGGCTTGACCTGAACGATTCTTCCTTAGGAATATAAAAGAAGAAACCAAAATTAAGGTCACCAAATCAATGTATGTGTTACCTGGCTAATTAATCTGCTGAAAAACTCAGCATAAACCAGCATGAATTCCATGTTGGTGGTATACTGTAGTGCTGTTCTAGCTGGGGATTTGCTCCCATTCAGACATGATGAGCATAAGCAAAGTCAAGCACTGTTGCTAGACTTGCAGTCAGCATTCCAAAGGTGTTCAGTATGGGTTCAGGTCTGAGCTTTTGCATAGGCAAGTCAAGTTCTTCTAAGGGCACTCCACAAACGGTTGCAACAAAGTTAGAAGCACTGAATTCTCTAAAATAATGCTACACTAATGAGCCAAAACATTATGACTACTCAGGTGAAGTTTTTTTCCCCCTTGAAAAAAAAAGCTTTGAAAAAATTATATAGCTTTGAAAAATTATATTAGATAGTTTAGAGAGCTTTGATATTTGACCAATATTAATATGATAATACTTGATTACAATGACACTAATAATTCTTAATTTCTGCCAGGAATGCAAAATCATGCAAAATCAAAAGTTATTGATATTTTGAATATAGTAACGAGACACAAACCTTTTCAATCATGTTTACTCCCATTTATTTTTGATCACAGCCGTTCGCTACACAACATACAAAATTTTTGTCCAAAAGTGCACACATTTGGAGAAATATGTATTCACACATTTACCTCATATTTCTTTAAATATAATAGAACCATAATTTCTTAATGATTTGCAGAAAGACGATTCTTTGCCAATCAATCATTCAATATTGCGTGATCATAATTCCCACATTACGGTGACAGTAATTTTCTACGTTCTGTCTTAAAATACATTTATGTGTCAGTTTATTATATACAATATCTGCATTAGATCACAGTAGAGTGAGTTTTGAGCAGAAACATTGTATTAATCTCATACTGTCACTCTGAAATTAAATAGATTAATGGCGTGCACTGACTTTCTGAAAAGTGCTGCATGGATTGAGGCACGTGAACCAGGATCATGAATCCTGGAGGGTCAGCAGGCGTTAAGTCTGTTAAATGATTTTATTGTTGTTTGCATTGTCATGTTGCAGCATTTTAATTGGTGACGTTTTAAATAATTTTATTTTGGTATTTTATATGCTCTGTTGGTGGTTGGTGGCTCAGCAGAGACAGGGATACATCTTCACATCAGAATTTCTCAGAATCCACCTGTGATCTTGTGATCAGTGTTCTTTTAAAGTGTGAAGATGTCACACCCTCAGGAGTTGAGTGAGCGAGGAATTGTACTTTCGGAGGGAAACTTTACAATCGTTTGTGTTCTAGCAGGGTGTTTTGCATATGAAATGGAATTGGGTGTTTAAGAGAAGAACCTTCAAGATTCTTAAAATAATAATGTGTCACAGATTTAGCAAAATGTAAAGTAAATTAACAAATAGGAAACGAAAATTGGAGTTTATAGATACCAAGCATGCTACACATGTGATCTTAGTTAACCATAGTATGCAATTCTGAAACATTCATTCAAAAGAGTTTGAATTAATACATACTGTAGGCAAAACCCTATAAAAGGAAAATCATGAGATGGAAAAATTGGATGTACGTTTATACATTTCTCAAGCGGTTATAGAAAATAGGATTAAAAGGGTTTATTTGTCTGTTTCAATGAGAATTAAGTGAGTCAAAACTCACTGTAAATTACTTTGGGTCATAAAAACAGTCTTATAAGTCTTAATGTGTCCCAGACGTTACAGTTCTGCCTCTGTTAGTTGCAGTTTGGGGGTAGTTCAGATAACTCTTGCCCATGGTTTGCTTGTTGGGTGTGGGTATTTGGGTATAACAAATAATTGTGTGTCTGATCTGTCTCAGTTTCTACAAAGGTCTGGGTACTTTCTTGAGTTTATGTAGTCATGCAGTACAGTTCATGCAGTCAATGTGTTAGTGCTGCAGAAATGGGCAGGAGTAAAAACCAGAGTTACTTTGACAAGGTCCAAAATGTTATGGCTAGACAGCTGGATCAGACCATCTTTAATACAGCAAGGCTTCTGACCTGCTCCCTGTCATCTACCAACAATAGTCCGAGGAACAAACCACAAATCGATCAAAGGTTTTGGGTGCACAAGACTCATCGATACACACGGGTCAGACTGCAATTCCTTCATTCCATCTCGGAAGAAAATTGTAACTTTAGTAGTACCGCTGAATGGGCAACCATCAGCTCTTCCTTCTCTGCTTTTTTTTTTTGCCGTTCTGTGTGGCCTCTCCAGTCAGTGCGGCCACGACGACAGACCTCGATCTACAACCAGCCATGTGCTTACTTGTGGAGGGAGAGAGAATTCTCTCTCAACCAGGGGTGCATTTCCCGTACAACAATGTAACTCGCTGCTTCACTACCATAGTATGATGCATTGTTAATCAAATCAAGGTAGTCACGACTGTTCCCAAAACTGTATTGTCGCAAACCTGTCGTTCAGCCACGTTGGTGAATGATGTCACGCAGGTGATGGAGTAATAACTTCTTTAAATTTCTGGTCTTGGAGTCTCTGCTAATGAATTGATGACTTGATTCAGGTGTGCTTGATCAAGGAGACAAAATGTGCAGTGTTGGGGGTACTCCAGGAATGTGGTTGGGAACCACTGCCATAGACTTTTGGAAAATCGCAGAAAATAAGCTCTGTGTTTAACAAAGGGTTATGACACTTACACGTTTTGTCTATCAAGATAATCTTTACAAGTTAACACAACATTTATAGATTTTGAAGCCTAAATAAAGTTGTCAGATATAAAAGGCTAACAGGCTATAAACGGACTAGCACACCATGGTCGCAGATCAACGTCACCACCACCAAGCTTCCTCAAACTTTATTTAGAAAACAACTTTATTTATAAACATGTTCGCTGATTATGATCTGCGCTGTGTATGAATACTTATCCACTTTTTCATAAGAAATGCTGTCCAAATGTCCCGTTTTTAATGATGACGTCTAAAGTCCCCGCCAAAGGAAGTAGTCCCTTTTAGCAATTTGTTAGCAACCTCCGATTTTAAGGCACAGTAAAAGTTTAAAAAAATCACAAGTGGGTTATAACTGGTGTGTTTTATGTCATAGATCAAAACGTGAAAGTATCTAGAGGCTTTGTTAACCACAGACCTTATTTCAGGCGATTTAGCAAAAACCCATACTTTACGGCGTTAGAACCGGAAGTCCTAAAATGCTAACTTGCTTCGGGGTTTTGCCTACAAAAATGCGTCATCTCTGAGGCATTCTATTAATGCTAGATTTTTGCTATAAATTACAAATATGGCATCTGAGGACTGCTTCTCATTTTTGCTTAAAATCTCTTGACAAACTAAAATATGTAAATGACATTTGTATATATTCAAAATAAAAGATATACATTGTACTTAATGTCAGCTTGTTTATTTTGCTCAAGATAAGGATTTATTAAGTCCACATGTTCTAAAAACAAGAAACTATGCTTCTAACCACAGCTCGAGAGCTGTGAGCTGTTGTTCTAACAAGTTTGCGATGCTGTTTGCGAAAGTTCGTTTGAAAGATGGACACCAAATCATTGAACTATGTTAGTAACGAAGGAACTTGCAATGTTAGTTGGTTAACGTTGCTTTTGGGAAATGCATCCGTGAACAGAGTTGAACTAACCATGTTCATCACAACTTCATTTGACACAAAAGAAATCGATTGGAACTCATGGAACCATCACAAGCCTTCTTCAGGAACTTCACAAATGGCTTCTACCACAATGGCCATGCAAGTATGTGATACGCTGATGGTTCTTTCCTGGTTTAATGACTCGTTTCCTTGCTTCATTCCCTGTTCCGGTTTCATTCTATCTCTTTTCATTTAACCTATGTACTTGTGATTGTGTTTGTACGTGTTTGTTAGAGTAGTTGTGTTCGTGATTTAGTTAATAAAACTTGTGCACAATACATATATGGTTCTGACTCCCTGCCTGCAGATAAATTGTCACTTAAATGAACGATCTTGTTACATGCTCTATGCACTGTAAATGCTAAGAAAGAATTATTTTTCTGTGGCCATGAAAAATACCCTTTTCTTAGAATTAATCAATAATCAATTCTGAGTAATTGTAATGTTAATGTAGCCACATCAAATCAATCTGATTAACTGGTTTGAATATTCATAATTAATCATAAGTTATGAATAATTATTAATATTTCCCCTTTGAGCTAATTTGCTACATCTATCTATCTATCTATCTATCTATCTATCTATCTATCTATCTATCTATCTATCTATCTATCTATCTATCTATCTATCTATCTATCTATCTATCTATCTATCTATCTATACACACACACACAGTACAGTGCAAAAGTCTTAGGTTATTAGATGTTGTTTTAGCAATGGTATAATGACCATATATAATTATTCTCTTTATTCGATCATAACCAAAAAATACAGAAAAAAACGACTTCTATAGAGTGGCAAGTGTTTAGTGATCTTCCCTTACACTTGAGCAGTAGCAGGTACCTGGCTCTCTTAAACATAAATGTAATGGAAAAGGACTGGAAGGCCAAGAAAACTTTCAAAATCTGATGAGAAGTTTCTCAAAATTTCTTCTTTGAGAAAATGGAAGAAGTCCAGGAGGTCACACTAAATACTGATTTTTGCTTAAAGAAGCCATTTTGTTCATATATAAATATGGATGGTCATTAAAACATTGCTAAAACAACAAAGCTGGTGGTGGCCTTAGACCTTTGCACAGTACTGTATATATACAAAAATACATTTTGACCAACACATATAAACTAATAGTATTAATCCAAACTGTCTTTAAATATATGATATCAAACTAAAGGTGAAACAATGACTTAATTTAGAAATTTCTGGAATGTCAGATTTTTTTTAAAAATCATGCATTTCATAAAACATAATAATAAAACAAATTAATATAGGCACAATTTTACTTGTCTACACAACTTGAAGCATATGCATTAAGAGCAACAGTTTTGATTCTGAATGGCTGATTTCTGACAGAGAGCAAGACAAATACGAGTGACAACAGTTAATACATCCTGAGCAGGGGCTTGTTGCTCGTGCAGTGCCCTTTTGATAACTGATCTGACCCATAGTAGACTTACACTAATAGACTGTGACAAGTCTCTTTCCATTCTAATCCACGGACAGTAATCCACACAAGCTAATGAACTATCAGTTTGGATTTCAGATGGACTATAAGCGCCTCCTCACTCTCCTCACTTATTTGCAATCAGAACAAGAGTGAAACTGGGGAGGGAGAGAAAGAATGTGGCAAGCTGTTAAATGACATTATCTGGAGGCGGTGTACCAGTGGGCAATCTGCGTTTTACAATGCTTACTGAAGGAGAGAGGGTTTTACCTGGTCTGTGGAGTTCTGAGACAGAGGGACCCATGCTTTGGATTTGATTCAGGAAGCTTTTAAATCACACCTGGTTTTCTTTGTCACAGGGATTCTACCAAAGGGAGAGTTACAAAAATAAAGGTAGGGACATTAAAGATTAATTATTTTTAGTAGCATGATGGAAAATATTTTGTGTCTGTGTGTATATTGTGCAGATGTAGCTTTGGTTTTAATAATGGTGGAGACATTTCACAATCAAACTATACAGATGCATGATGTTTTTGCTTAGACAATGAAATTACTGGTTACAGTCAAACAAGTTTTTTTTTTTTCTTTTTCTTTTTTTTTTTTTACAAATATTGTAAGTATATGTCCTCTAGCTTTTGTGTGTATGAGTAAAAGTATGAATAGAAATGTTAGTCATTAACAAATAGGCTCTTAACAATGATTAGCTAACATCAACAAATATCCTATTCAGTAAGCTTATTTCATTTCAGCCATATGATTTGTAATGATTTTTATAACTATGTGACTATGTGAGTTTTTGAGATGTGTTAGTAAAATAGTCTCATTAAAGGACTAGATTGTCAGTAATAACACAATCTATGTATGTGTGTGTGCACAATAAGTATTAGATTATAATACATATTTAACTACTCTATTATTTAAAAAAAATCAGATCAGTTGCAATAAAACAGTGTAGCTAATAATAATAAACATAATTTTAATATCTTTTTTTTTTTTTTTTGCTGTCCTTCATCAGGGACTAGCTAGAGAACAGATCTTACTTTGTAGTTATTGATACACTTAGAATTCACATAAAGTAAGGAAAATATTTGATCATTTTTCTTACAACATTGGTTGAATGGTTTGGGAAAAAAGTTGCACTTGAACACACCGTGCGCACTGACTACAGCGCCGACAAAGCATAACACTAGCTAAGGGAAGGACACTAGAGGCTTTTTAAAAAAAATGGATGTCATTGGAGGATGTCAATGGTGCAATGAAGGATACAACAGATGGATCCTTGAGAGAAATTGCCAAATTCCACTTTTAAATGCAATTATAAATATACTATATAAATATAATATCTATAGTCTTTGGCATCAATGCTTACTGTTTTTTGTGATACATTGTGGGATTTTTTAGGTAAAGTTCCAGTGCACTGGAAGGATTTTGCAATTGAGACAGCTCTTATAATGGCTGACTCCCTGATCAGTGATTTGACTACTGAACTAGGGAGCTGATTGAGACTCACCATCAGATTAAAGATGTCCGCACACAATCGTCACATTAGAGTAATAATATGGTAACATGGTATGCTCCTTTAAATGAACATTTATTTAAAGTGAAGTTAAAGTTAAAGTGGTTCTTATTTGGAAAAATTACATTTCCTTAAAGGTAGGGTAGGCAATTTCAGAGCGGCTAGCAATAGCAAGCTAGAATAGAAAGCATGAGATCCCACCCTCCCTTCAGAGTTTAATGTTTTAATATTTAGAGAGTTTCAACCAGGATAACAAAAAGTGTTTATAAATCAAATTGCCTACTTTACCTTTAATAGCCTAAAACATAGGCCAGTAATATTGGTCCTGGTTAACTGATGCTCCCACAATTTTCTTTCTTTCTAATTTTCTTTCTTTCCTTCCTTTTGTTTTGTTTTGTTTCTTAATTATCTATTTTGAAATTTCTCTCTGATCTGTTTTGCCTCCATTGCTACCTAAACAAGTGGACCCCGTAAAGAGAGTCTGCAAATTTGTGCCTGAATAAAAATTACGTTTTAAACACGTTAATATTTCCATGTTGGAAAACATTTTATTTTTAGTTAAAGAAGTTAGTTATTAAGTTATTAAGCAATATCTCATGTAGGTTTCTTCCTTTTTTTATATATAATGACCACTAGGAGGTGCTCTAGACACATGTTTTCCTTGATTGGTGTTCCCTGAAGAGATATAGGCTGTGTCTGAAATCACCTACTCTCGTGAGTAGGTACTTATTTTGAGTAAGAAATTACTTCATGGCCACTAAAAAAAGCATGTTCTGTGTAGTATGAATGTGTATAGTATGAATGTAATCTGGACATACTACATTTGCCATGTTGCCCTTATCACGCGACCTACCAGCATCAGTTCACTGCCATTCACAAATCCTCTGTCGTGGCCTAATGGGATGTCCTAGTGTCCATCATATGTGTTTCAGAATCTCGCCGGAAGTAGGTCATCCTGGTATATTTTGCCCACACTTTTATAAATACTGTGAATTCAGACATACTGCTTTTGTCACATACTGTTTTTCGCCTACTATATAGTAGAGAAGTATGCAATTTTGGATGCAGCCATAGACCTTATGCGCTAGAGAAAGAAGTGTGCATCCATCTTTAGAATTATGTCTTTGAACTTCTGATAACTGGTGAAGAGTAATCAGCTGGTAAAGTATATTTACTTATTGTAGAGTTAACGAAATTTATCATGAGCATTGTAATGTTTGAAGTGGATGTCATAACAAATGTCAGTAGACCAGGTAGATTTTAAAATAAGCGGTTCATTCATAAATCTGTAATATCTTACCTTCATGATGTGGAAATACAAACCGGAAGACAGAACACAATAGGGGAAGCGCTAAGAAGGGGCTGGGCTACATATACTATGTTTTTGTTGAAAACGAAAGTAAAAGAGTGATGCACGTTCATTGTGTTTTACCATGAAATGAGAGTTCTGTGTCTTTATTAAAGTCTGCAGTGTCCACGGATATAACTGTAATCTGCGCATCTCTACTGTGGATATATAACTCAAGCAGTGCTTGCTTTTACCACAATTTACACCAGTCTCACTCATAACAGTCAACTAAAACATGACAATGAGTCAATGACATAACTTTACCCTGATTTATAGTATTTTGGCAAGTAAGATGTAGCGTAAGCCTAGCTGAAGTCCTACTTCATGCTGCTTAGTTTTGTACCACATTCACAGCTTTAAAATTGGACACCAACATTAAAGGTGAGCATTAATTGGATGAGAAAGTATCAGGGTCACTGAGAAACTCAGCCAGTATGAGGTAAAGGCACATTATTTAACACTATTGCCTTTGAAATTGGATTAAAGATTACTAACACCCAAAGTGCACAGAAAGCATGCTGCATAATGTTATGACATTGCACTCAAATGTAATACAGTTGTCCATATTATAAATGATGAATAAAAGAATCTTAAAGGAATATTCTGAGCTAAATACAGGTAAATTTCTATGGACAGTATGCGGTTGATTACCACTAAAAATGCCTAGATGACCTAGTACTTCCATCAAGATTAGGAAGTGTGCTTGCGATGAACATGTTATTGAAGAGGAGTCATTGTATTCCTAAATGGGAGCTAACTGCGATGAAGCAGGTCACATGACAATTCCAACATAGGTAATACTGTATGCCTGAATTCAGGTCTACTACACACACATACATACATTTCTGCTTTTAAACTCAACTGTTCAATTGCTCCCTAGACTTCCAGTGTAAGTGCAAGTAAATTTCTGTGGTAATTGGCAGCATGACACAGATGTTGCAGTTGCATTATTTCTGGCACAGTCCTTTAAGGGTAGCACTGCTTTACAGAACTTCCGGGTAGATAAAAAGGGAGATTATTACTTCTCATTTAGCAGATAATCATTTGTGAAGACAATAATTGCTCTTAACCCCATTGACAGGTCAGTAGACAGTTGTTGGATGTCAGTAAATCTTAGGTTTGTGGTTGATCCCTACTTGACATTAACCCTGAGGCCACCTTGAAAGTAGGCAAGATTTCAAAATAGTAAACCCTAAAACTAATACAAATTAAAGCTAATTAAAGACAATTGTAAAATATATCACTAAGAAGGACTTGATTTACACTTGAGTAGTATAAGGCCAAAGGCAATAGAGCTATTGCTGAATGGTAAGAAGTATTACAAGTGGGATTATGAGATAGACAGACGTTCAGATGTTTAACCCCAAAACTCCTTCTTCCTTTATCTTTCTATTTTTTAGACATGGATATTGGAGGTTTGGAGACTGTTGTGGCCAACTCGGCCTATGTGTCAGCACGCGGGAGTATAGACAGCACTGCCGCAGCAACAATGCGTGACAAAAAATATCGCACCAAGCTCAACCTTCCTCACATCAGACAATGTGAACATATGAAGTCTACAGTGGATTCTTCCTTCAACAGTATGTGTGTACGCCAACCAATTGGTAGGCGCCTCTTTCAGCAATACCTTGAAAGTGATCCTGCTCACAAGAATCCTGTAGATTTGTGGAAAGATATAGATGACTACAACGTTGCCCAGGAAAATGACCGGGCTAAGAAAGCACAGAAGATGGTCAACAAATACTATGAGTCATCCTCCAAGAATTTCTGCAACTTTCTGGGGGACAAAGCTGTGAGCAGGGTGAAAGAGGACCACAAGAACATTCGAGGAGATCTTTTTAAAGAGAGCGAACAGCAGCTCCTTGTTCACCTGGAAGCTAAAGCACTCAGTGGCTTCAAAGACAGCATGTACTTTCTGCGCTACATACAATTCAAATGGCTGGAGAGCCAGCCTGTTACTGAAGATTGGTTCATGGATTTCAGAGTGCTTGGGAAAGGTGGATTTGGTGAGGTCCATGCTTGCCAAATGAAGGCGACAGGGAAGATGTATGCTAACAAGAAACTGAACAAGAAGAGGTTGAAGAAACGTAAAGGTTATGATGTAAGGGAGAGAGCTAGTTCATCAGTAAATTAAGCTATGCAAACCATAGTTGGTTTGATCCAATGCCCAGACTTAAATTTGCTATAGAAGGCCAAACTGCAGACTTCAAATCTCGATAAGCATGCATATCTTAAAACTGTGCAAGTAAAGCACCTGCTTAACCACATAGGTGGTGCAACTGGAAAAAAAAGGAAAGAGACACGTAGAGACATGAGATTAGATTAACCTGAGAACATGGTATTAAGCAGCACTAATCATAGTGTATTGGCTCAGTGCAAAGAGGCTTGCAGGCTCTGCTTGATACTCCACAAAGCAGCTCAGCTGCAACTGAGATGCAGACAGACATATAAGGAAAAAGAAAAGGAATCCTTAAGGGTTAAATGAATAGAACTCATTTGGAATTTGACAGTAATGTCCAAACCAAAACAAAACAGTTCAATTAAATTCACATTTATTTGTATAGCGCTTTTCAAAGCAGCTTTACAGAAAATGCATGTGTCTACATTACAATTTAAAGTGCAGTTATCAGAGCTGACTGTATCCAATTAGTGTATTTCAGAAATGTACATCACGTAGTTAGCTAACATTCTGGGCGGTAACAATGAGCTCATTGAAGTAATTATTACAAGTTGTGAACATAATGTTTATAATATATTGAAAATTTAGCATTGGTATGTTGATTCAGAGTCTGCATCATCTTGAGTCCTCGCAAGATTTGGAGTCATCTCTTCACGTGTGTTGGAGCATCAAAGGCTGGATCCAAACTGGAGCTGGTGTAGTTTCTAGTTACCTCGGGATGGGCATCCAGAGATAAAACAGAAAAGCAAATGGAAAATAATCAGCGTAGCTGCTATTCATAACATTTCAAGCAAAGATAATCATGTGCATTTGATCTGATAGATACTAGAGTATAAGGTTATGAGATGTATTATGTGAATGCTTGGCTAAAGAGATGTGTCTTTAGCCTAGATTCAGAAAGGTGAAAAACCATGAAAACTAGAGTTCAGCAAGGGAAGCAAAAGGGGCTAACCTACTTGCCTGTAAAGGCATTAACAGGCTAAATGGAATTAACCTTTTGCTAACATTTATAGTCTCAACCGAGAACTGTTTATACTTTCTTGCTTGGAAATTTCATTCTTGTCACCAATTTTCCTGCATATAATTGGCCCATTTATAACTTTTTTAACATGCATAACTAAATGTGGCCAACATTTAAGATTTTCTCTTTAATCTTTTTTTTTTTTTTTTTTCTGTTGTAACATTTCTCATTCCTTGATTTCCCATAGGGTGCTATTATTGAGAAGCGCATACTGGCTAAAGTGCACAGTCGTTTCATTGTGACTTTGGCCTATGCTTTCCAGACCAAAACAGACCTCTGCCTGGTCATGACGATCATGAATGGAGGAGACCTCAGGTGTTATTATATATCAATGTTTGAGTGTGTGTATGTGTGTGTGTATACAGATAATAATAAAAAAAAAATTTTACCTTGTGGGGGCATTTTTTATTTTTTTTTGGTCCCCATGAGGAAAACATCTTATAAAACGAATAATTATGCTTTTTAAAAATGTAAAAATGCAGAAAGTTTTCTGTGAGGGTTGTGTTTAGGGGTAGGGTTAGGGTTAAGGGATAGAATATAAATAATAACTAAACTGTATTAAGATCATTAAAATTACTCATTACATAATATGTGCTTTTGGTAATACTGCTCATTGCTATACCATTGGATTTACATAGATCTCCAAAGTACTTTAAATAACACCATGCAAAAAAAAAAAAAAAAAAAGAAAGAAAAAAAAAAAAGTTAAAACCACTGTACTTTATTTAAAATATTTCTAGTATATTTAATTATTTTTTTATTGCAGAACAATTCTGAAAATAGCAAGTAGAATGTTTCTGAATGTAATGTTGTACAGAATGTGTGCTGTGTTTCTGTAAGAACTGTAGCAGCTTTCCTCCTAATCCGGCATAATCTGTGGAGATAATCTGAGCGGCAGCATTGATATTGTGAAGGTGTAGTGTCTGCTTGCGTCACAACCCGATTTCTCTGGGCTCAGCTCACAAGGAAAGAAGGTCATGTGCACATAAGCATTTAAAAATTTTGGATAACATTCTCTATTTAAAACCAATGAAAATTGGAAAAATGTTAGATGTGCTCCAGCATCCACAATAGAGTCATCACCTCCAGTCATCATCTCAATATATGAACACGGTTGCTGTTTTTTTTAGCTGAGGCCATCTTGTACCAGCAACAAACTAGCTACCATGTTTTAAAACTGCTTGATCCCCTTTAAAAGGATAGTTCAGCCAAAAATGAAAATTATCCCATGATTTACTCACCTTCAAGCCATCCTAGGTGTCTATGACTATCTTCTTTAAGACTAACACAATTGGAGATATATTTAAAAATATCCTTGCTCTTCCAAGCATTATAATGGTAGTGAACAGAGGGCGTGTTTTGAAGCCCCAAAAAATGCATCCACACATCATAAAAACAATCAATATGGCTCCAGGGTGTTAATAAATGCATTATGAAACAAAGTGATGGGTTTTTGTAAGAAAAATATTCATATTTACAACTTTATAAAGTAAAATAACTAGCTTCCAGTATACGGCCGCATGCATCGATTTGCTGCGGAAGAGTAACCCCTAACCTGGCA
Organism: Chanodichthys erythropterus; assembly: GCF_024489055.1. Classification (NCBI taxonomy): domain Eukaryota; kingdom Metazoa; phylum Chordata; class Actinopteri; order Cypriniformes; family Xenocyprididae; genus Chanodichthys; species Chanodichthys erythropterus. The sequence continues at coordinate 2,364,875 of NC_090233.1, read as the reverse complement.
CATGACACAATGACGAATACGGAAGCACAGAGCGTAAAGCAAAACAAAACACTTAGAAGCCACGAATTAGAAGTCTAAAATGAGAAAGGTTTTCAATATAAGAGAAGAGGAGCTTGAGTCTGTTGCACAGCCCTATTTTTTAAACCGCAAGAGGTGTCTAAGCTTACAATACTCCTACATCCTGCGTCATACAACGAGTCAGGGGTTACTCTTGTGGCATAAGTCAACTTGCACAGTATGCGAACAGTTGTTTGCTGGAAGCTAGTTATTTATATTCATATATTTATGATGGATGGTGCATTTGTTTTGGGCTTCAAAACATGGCCCCTGTTCACTACCATAATAAAGCTTGGAGGAGCAAGGATATTTTTAAATATATCTCCGATTGTGTTCGAAAGAAGAAAGTCATATACACCTAAGATGGCTTGAGGGTGAGTAAATCATGGAATCATTTTAATTTTTGGAACTATCCTTTTAAGCTATCCCTTTATTATCACTTTATGTCCAAACTCTAACTTCATCCCTTACTCCTGTTCTCTACTTTAGATTCCATATGTATAATGTGGATGAGAAGAATCCAGGCTTTAATGAAACAAGAGCTTGTTATTACACAGCTCAGATAGTCTGTGGGCTTGAGCATTTGCACCAGCACAGGATTGTATACAGAGACCTCAAGCCAGAAAACGTCCTCCTGGATGATGCAGGTGAGAAATACAGTGAAACACTTATTAAATGCTTGCCTCTTCACTTTTTGCTTCACCTTATCTGAAAATTTGTTTGTTTGTTTGTTTTTGTTAGGACATGTCCGTCTGTCTGATCTGGGGTTGGCTGTTGAATTACCGCCAGGAAAAGACAAAACACAGGGATATGCTGGAACCCCAGGTCAAAGACCTTTAAGTACATTCTAAAATACGATCCCTTCCATGGAGTTTCCGAATAGAGCGGCATAACAACAAAATAATTTAGAGGTCCCGTTCTGTGTTACTGAGTTTAAAAAAGAAGACTTGAAACTGCTCATTTAATGTACGATTGTACATACACTTAAATTACTATTAAATTACTATTACTACTATCTATCTACTGTATTTTGGTCCAATTCAAATAAATACCCTGCACAATCATGCAAAATACTAATAATATACCTAAAGTAATAGTCAAATTAATACTGTAAAATCTAAAAGTTTTTCGAACACTTTAACTTAACTTTACTTAAGTTATTTGCCTTTGTTACTCAGAAAATCCAAGTTAAAATAAATTTATTGGTTTGAGTACCTTTTTTTCAAGCAAAAAATACTTCACCCAAAAATGTAATATAATTATTAACCCTCATGTCATTGCAAGACTTTCGTTCATCTTCAAAACACAAATTAAGACATTTTTAGTGAAATCTGAAAAATTTCTGTCCCTCCATTGACAGCCTATGCAACTAGTACTTTGACGATTCAAAAAATTCAGAGACTGCAAAACCATATGAACTGAACAGTTTAGTCCAAATTTTCGGAAGAAACACAATCGCTTCATATAATGAACAGATTTAATTTAGGCTTTTATTCACATTTAAACATTGGTCAGTGAACATAAACAGAAGCTCAACTATACTTTGCTAGACACGTGAGAACAAACCTCTTAATTTTTATTGTGGAAGCTCAAATGTGCTGCGTAACACACATGAGAATGAACCTCAGTCACTGGTTCTCGCACGTCAAGTGAACATGCTTGAGCTTCTGTTTACCATAACTTATGTGTGTACCGATGAATGTTTATATGTGAATAAAATAAAAGCCTAAATTAAATCTGTTCATCATAGAAAGCTATTGATTTTCTACAGAGAATTTGTACTGAACTGCTGAATTCATATTGATTAGTTTAACAATCTCTTTATGAATTTTTTGAAACATCAAAGTGGTAGTTGCATTGACTTTCAATGGAGGGACAGACTTGTCCTATATATCTTAATTTATGTTTCGAAGATGAACAAAAGTCTTACGGTATTGGAAGAATCATCATCACCTTTCTCCCCTCTAGTGACAACCCTGGCTGTATTGTATGTATGAGTACAATACATGTGTGTTACTGTAAAATACTGAATTAAAAAATAATGCTTTAAAACTAATAAAAGTATATTATTATGCACAAAACAATGCAGATTAATAACAAAAAATACATATACATTCTTCACTGATCTTTTCTCATGACAAAAGTTGAAATAATATATATTAAATGAAATATTTAAATTCACGATTTAACCATCTTGTGCATTAATTATTAAATCACAAAGAAAAATATCTAAATGTTTATTTTGATGCAACAAATATATAATAATTCCAATTTTTTTTTTCTAAAAAAGTGTATTTTGAGAGAGTTTACTGTATGTATATTGCAATAGAAGATAGTGTTAAATAGTTCTTTATTTTCATGTTAGCTATTTTAAATTTATATACTCAAAAATAAAACATAAATATATGATTAATAAAGAGGATAGCATGATTCAAAGGTACAACCCATGGTCTTCTGGATATAATATCACATCCTGAAAAATGGCTTTTAAACATCTGCCGTGATGACAGCCATGCACACTGTGTGTGAAAGGTGTGTGCCCACTATTCAGTCGGTCCTGCAGAAATGACAAAATGACAGGATCAGGGCAAACCACTGGGTTTAATTTCGCGATTCACACAAGGCCACAAATACATTCCACTTGTGAGCATACAGGCACCTTGTGGAAAGGACCCTAGCCTCCGCTATAATATTCATCACTTGCTGTGACACACCAAACATGCAGATTCCACAGCCCTGGCCTGGGGTGCCAAATGTTGTTTTTCGCTTAAAAGGTTAGTTCACCCAAAAATGAAAGTAGTCACGTGGACTATTTTAAAGATGTCTTTACTACCTTTCTGGGCCTTGAAAGGTGCAATGACATTGCTGCCTATGTGTGGTTCAGAAGCCTTTCAGATTTCATCAAAAATATCTTAGGTTTGGAACGACATGAGGGTGAGTACTTAATGACAGAAATTTCATTTTTGGGTGAACTAACCCTTTAAGACAGCAGGGAACTGGCCATCAGGTCCGCACTGCAATTCAGGCAAGTGGGATCATGGACTGCCAAGAAGCCAGTGCATTCATGCAGCCTCAAGCCACTAAGACATGCATCTGGCCAATCAGCCACACCCTGCTAGGCACAGGGCTTTTAGCCCCCTCATATACAGCAGGCCCAAGTGACAAATGGCTGCAGCAGCTGTCATCAACCCCCTTACCTTCTGAAAATACTTCAAAGGCAAAGACCCCCCTGGCTTGAACAAAGCGATGAGCCAGCATATCCTGAGAATGGGCCATGATTAAACAGAATTGGAGCAAGACCACAGTCTTTTTTCGGATCAGAATGTATCGGCTGTAAAAGCCACTCTTCTTCAGCTGAGGGGCTACCACCTCTATCGCCTGTTTGGCGAGGAGCAAGTGGATTTCCATCTGAAGCACCTTGGGTGTCCTGGTCCGACATCACCACACCGCCAAAGCAGGGTGGTCTGCATGAAAACTGAAGCGTATATACTTTTTTTAAATCATATTTACCACCCAATTTGACACAGCACACATTCACCGGCAGTGCACAGCACACATCCATGCAACACATTCTCGCTACTCTGAGGCAGAGCACCATGTCAATAACTATGTTTCCATCCACCAATTTTTATGCACATTTTGTGATATCGAATAAAAAACACTGGATAGAAACACCAAGATGTGCATCAATTCTAAAAATGCGCATAAAAAAACGTATGCACTCAAATGAGTCGGATACATTTTTTTATCTGATAAGAAAACATGGGCATTAACTACTAGAAACACATTTACCGAATAAATTCCTCTAAGTGCTTCAAAAAAGTAATGTGAGTTTGCGTTATGGGACGGCATAACTGGAATAACCAGCAGACCGATGAAATGCTGTTTTGGTCAGTGGTTCAGAATAATTCTCTCCCAGAACTGTCTTACATGACTGCATTCCCAAACAGCAGGCATCCACCTCCGAAAGCAAGATAACTTTATTGCATTTCTTGTACGTGCTCTGAGATGCAAATAATTTGTTATATACAAAAATCATTATATACAGCTTCTTCTACTTTTCTAAGTGGTATTTAATGCTAGTTTATCAGGAAGTGACGATTTTGTTCTCTTCAACTAATTGGATGGAAACGGTGCTTCATTCGCAAACGTTTTATGCCATATTCCAATTTTGCTAATTTAGCTAAATATGAAACTTTGGATGGAAACTGCTAATTTCAAATGGAGTGGGAAGGATATGCTCTGTGCTCAGTAGACCACTGGCATGAGCCGGAGGGCTGCTCACACTGTGAGCTTGAACAGGTATGGGGCTTACACTCTGTAGGCCGCATCTAGGGAGCAGGGCCTTAGATATTCCATGCGAGCATGGAGGGGTGAAAGGAGGAAAATAGCTCTGATATTGAGGCAATTTTTGTTTTGATTTAATTGCATTCTTTATTGAAGGCAACATAACACCCACACACTGTCACCTGCAACATGCAAGGGGACAGATGAACAGCCTCTCAGATTAGCCACCTTGAACTTCGGCTTGTTGCTCACACTAGACAGGGGAGAAGAGAAAGCGGTGGTGGCAGGTTTGTCAGGTTGCCAAGACAATCGCTGGGCGGGCAATGATCTAGAGCGCGTGGGAGGGACAACTCCGGCACATCTGGGCAAGAAGTGGCTCATGGCCCTAGTTTGCTTCTGAGACTCCAAGAGCCTCTCTGAAAAGGTGCCCACAGCATTGCCAAAGAGGCCATGGGGACTTAAAGGGGCAACAACGGGGGCATGTTTTAAGAGTCCATCTCTGTGACGGTGAGCAACAAATGCTGGATCAGGATCACTAAACTGCCCATGTTGCAGCCTATGGCTTGAGCGGTCCTCTTTGTAGCCTGAAGAGCTATGTCCATGGGAGAACATCTGCAGGATTTGCGACCGGCTTGCTCATCTCACTGCGAGGAGCTTCCTCTTCATGGGGTCATCGTCCAAAGCGTCTAATGAGATCTGCTCGCAAACTCCATCAGAGGGGTGAAGACTGGTTTCAGCATATGAGTACAGAGACTCAGGTGACCGGAGAACACATGGGCATTGAGTGTTCCTGATCTCGCTTGATGAGACTCCCTAATGTGGCTGCCGCTGCTTCCTTTCCCACTATGGGGTAGGAAGAAGTGAAGGAGTGAAGGCCAGCATCAGCACTTAGCACAATAGAGATCCTAGTGTGCAAGACCCCGACTGTCTCTCAGTGAGGACAGTCTGGTCTATCCAGTGCCATTTCAACTTGAGAGCAACTCAGGCACAAGATGTATACGTCACATCCCTCTGGGAGCTAGATAGGTCCCCTGCTTGCACAACATTCTTTTCATCCTCCTCATCACCAGAATGCTGAAGGGGAGGGGCGAAAAGAGCACTGTCCACTTGAGAGGTGTACTTCAACAGGGAGAGTTGCATTCCAACAGCTTCGTCTTGAAGGAGAAAGAAGGAAGGAGAAAGGTAATGATGGACCTAGTTAGATGCAAGTAACAGAAACTGTATGTCTCTTCCTCAGGTTTCATGGCTCCAGAACTACTACAGAAGAAAGAGTATGACTACACTGTAGATTACTTCACTCTCGGGGTCACTTTATATGAAATGGTTGCTGCCAAAGGACCTTTCAGGTGTCGTGGAGAGCAGGTATTCACACTCATGCATATACTTTGGCTCTCTGTTAAGGGGCCTTCACACTGACAGCGATTTGCAGTGACCAATCTGAAGTTATTGATTATCAGACTGTGAGAGAAATCAAAGAAGAGCAATTCGAGGTGAACTAAACTTTACACTGTTTTAATTTTCTTTTTTGTATCATAGGTGGACAACAATGAAGTGACACGCCGCATCCTGAATGACCCTGTCTCATACCCCCCATCCTTCAGTAAGGAGCTCAAAGACCTCTGTGAAGGACTGATGGAGAAAGATCCAGACAAGAGACTTGGCTTTAAGAACAATGAGTGTGCTGAGTTGAAGAACCAGTCCTTCTTTAAAGAGCTAAACTGGGGGAGACTAGAGGCTGGTATGGTTCATTAGAGTTTTAGTTAGGGCAGAATATGCATCATAGACCACTTATGAAAAAAGTACCATGTTATTAACAAGGTTTTTTGGACATAGTATTCTTTGAAGTACCAATATGTAAATATAATAGTATATGAATATGATAATCATAAAATCATAAGATAAATATCAAATGACCATGGTATACCATCACTGTACAATTGTACTTCCCTTTTCCAGGTATTATAATTTAGACACTTTGAAGAAAATCATCTTTTTTTTTTTCATCTTTCACACAGGTATGCTTCCTCCTCCTTTTGTTCCGGATCCAAAGATGGTCTATGCCAAGGACATTGATGATGTGGGAGCATTCAGCACTGTCAAAGGTGTTGTGATTGACAACAAAGACAATGACTTCTACGGTGAGTTTGCAACTGGGAACGTACCAATTCCATGGCAGGAGGAGATGATCGAGACAGGCGTGTTTGGAGAGCTTAACATCTGGGGACAAAATGGAAAACTCCCAAATGACCTGGATCCCAACTATGTGGAAGCGAAAGGAGGGGGGTGTGTGCTACTGTGAACTAGAAAGAAGCAAAACACAAAGTGAAAAAGAAAAAAGAAACTGGGTGCATAAGAAATGATTTATGGTGAACAACAAAGGCATGAATTATGTGATCGAATAATGTTTGTGTAACTTAAAATGTCTCCACATGTAGACTTATGTACCTGGACATATGAGCTTCTTAAAACTATCACTAAACAGTAAGAAAATCACCCCAAGTCCACTGACATATATATATTATATATATATATATATATATATATATATATATATATATATATATATATATATATATATATAATTTTATTTTTTTCTTATAGCTCTGGTGGAAATGCAAAATTATTGTAATGTACATGAGGTAATGTTACTGATAATGTTATAGTTAAGAGTTTCATGAGGAAATTTTTGGTCATGGAGGATGTTGCCATAAAGAGGAATTAAATCTAGTAAAATGTAAAATGAAGGAACCGAAAAAGTAACACACATCAGCTTACAAGTCATAGAGGAAGTGAGATCCTTGTTTACTTTTATGGTTAAAATATATATATTTTAGACATTTCAAAAGATACTCAGTTTACTGTTTGTCAACACATTTTTTTTTTTTTTAATTTATGATACATTGGTTGTATAGTAGTCTCATTTTAAACTTGACAATAACAATAAAATCATTTTATGTAGGAAAATAGAGTCTTGTGCTTTTATGGTCAGTCTGGAATCAGCTGCTTTGCTGAAATGTTGAACTGGGAGTTTTCAGTTGTTTAAAGCTGAAGCAAGACATGGAAATGTGTGCACTTTTTGTGGTATTTTGTGGTACTCTTTGTATAGCTCATTTATTATATAATATAATATGCTCCTGTCCTCCTGTGACCCTACAAAGGATCAGCATTTTGGAGAATGTATAATATAATATAATATAATATAATGATAAAAAACTGATTTTGGATCATACAGATATCCAAATGCTATTTTAAATTCTAAGTCATCTAAGACTACTATGTCCTGCATCTACAGTATCTCACTATATAATGTACAAGAGTCCATTTGGTGTTGTGACCTACTTCCCTATTAAGCCATATGAAAGACCAAAGGACAACATCTGAAAGGAGAAGTAACAATAGTGACATTTATTAACAACACTCAGAGCAAGTTTGCTCACAAGTTAGGACAACACGCCAGCAGAGGTAAAACATTTCTTGACATATTGTGTATGGCAGCCCTGATTGCTCAATGAAAGGTAAATCAACTTTTCTTGTTTTAAAGATGTTGATATGACACGAGAAGAAAGAGTGACAACAGGCTTCACTGCAGAAGACTCTAAACTGTTGATGCTGAATTCAGCACAATAAGGGATTTTGTTGCATTAGTTGTTGTTTAGCAGTTTAATATGGTGTAATATTTTGCGGTAATCTATGTGTCTCTGGATTTTAATGTGTGAATCTTGCTCATTTGGACATGAAAATTTTTTTAGAGAATCAAATGGATAAGTCAATCTGTAAACCATCCAATGGAAAACCTACCATTCCACAGAAACCCAACCTTCCACCAAAACCAAATCTTAATGTTTTACACCAGTCAAGCCTCTTTGGTTCCTCTAGCCGAGTGGCTCAGGCTTTGCGTAACTTTGAACCAGGAACGGGCAAGCAACCAGCAATAAACCACAACAGTAAAGAAAGTAGATACTCTAAAGATATGAGCCAAAATGGAAGGTCTTTGGTGGTTGAAGCAAGATGTTCAACCAGGATAGAGGACCGAGTACAGCATATATCTTCATTTTCAACACTTAATAAAAGTGGACATATATGGGTTGAAAAACAGATGCCGGAAATAAATCATCAGCTGGCAGTAGAAGATGTGGATGTGGGTCGATCAGGTAGTGAAATTTTTAAAATATGTTTCTAACATGTGTGTGCTTTATATTGTATATGTGAAATATATTAAGTGATGCTGAAAACAGTATCATTAATGTGGTACAAAAATAGAAAAAATCTGTTAACACTTTATATCACATGATGTAGGTTTAGAGTAACTAATTTAAACAGTTGAATAAGGCATAGAATTATTATATGAAACCAGCATAAATACAAAGAATACATTTAACAACTCGACACTTGTTTTAAGATTTTCAAAAGATATTTCAGTAACAATTCACTCTATGAAGCATTTATAATGCATTATAAGAGTATTCTTAATGCATTATACTACATACATACTGGGTAACACTTTAAAATACGGTTCATTTATTGAACATTAGTTAATGGATTAACTAACATGAACTAACAATGAGCAATACATTTGTTACTGTATTTACTAATCTTCGTTAGTGTTAGTTAATGAGAATACAGTTGTTAATTCTTTGTTCATGTTAGTTCACAGTGCATTAACTAATGTTAACAAGCTTTTAATAATGTATTAATAAATGTTGAAATTAACATTAACAAAGATTAATAAATGCTGTATAAGTGCAGTTCATTATTAGTTCATGTTAACTAATGTAGTTAACTAATGTTAACTAATGAACCGTATTGTAAAGTGTTACCACATACTGTCTTATAATATGTTCTATCATCTGACAATCATAACAGTTAAAATACATTATAATACTTAACTATTTGTGGTTATAACTGTAAAGAGTGCAATGCATTATAATATAGCCTGCATTTATATTGAATTATAAGGGTATTCATGCACACATAATGCCTATAAACAGCCTTATAATGTGTTGTATCATCTTATGAATAATCATAACAACAGTAATAATACTTACCTACTTATTAGATTTGGTAAAAATCTTGTCATTTTACAGTTTTTATGAATAAAACACGATTTGCATTGTGAATGTATTGCTAATTTGTACTTTTCCACACAACTTTGATTTTACATTTTAAGGGAAATGTCTTATAAAGAGCACTTATAAATATTATGACCACATTATAAAGCTTTTTAGTTTTTTTATTACTTTAAAAGCAAGATATGAGACTTGGGAAAGTAGATAAGACATTTCCCTTTAGGTAAAATCAAAGTGGTGTGGAAAAGTACAAAGGAACAATACATTCACAATGCAAATCGTGTTTCATTCATAAAAACTTTTACCAAATCTAATAAGTAAGTAAGTATTATTGCTGTTGTTATGATTATTCATAAGATGATACAACACATTATAAGGCTGTTTATAGGCATTATGCATGCATTATAATTATGATGCATTATAAATGCAGGCTTCATCTGGTGTTACATAATGCATTGTACTCTTAAAAGTTATAACCACAAATAGGTAAGTATTATAAAGTATTGTAACTGTTGTGATTATTTATCAGATGATACAACATATTATTAGGTTGTTTGTAAGGCATTATGCATGTATTATAATGCATTAAGAATACCCTTAAAATGCATTATAAATACAGGCTGCATAGAAAATGTTACTAATATTTCCTTTCCATTATTATGGAAACTTTTATTTGTCATTGACATAAATGCAGGTAACTTGCAAAGTGGATAAAGATGTTTGGTGCAGTGCGTTACTGGCTGTTGAGGGCATGAAACCATCGACATTCAAGAGACATTCGAATGTTAAATGTTCAAATTTTGTCTACTTTTATATGAGAAAAATATTTTTGTTGGGATGCAACTCAATGTAAATAAACCAATTTAGGACCACTGGCTTAGAACATTGTAGAAGGCAACTGAGTCTGTGCCACAGAACTCGCTTTGGATCGCCCATCATTCACAAAGGTCATGAATCCCCTGTTCCTTATCATGGTCAGTTAATTAAGAAAAAATAAATACATATTTTGGCTAATCTGATCATGTTCTCACCAACCAATAAGAATATACATTATAATGTGTTTAATAGCCTACATTATTTTACCAGTGCAAAAATAAGAGTAGAAAATGTGAAGAAAAAAACATATTGTGTCTGGGCCTGTTGATAAGCTTAATAAAGCATCTGACTACCCTTCATTCCCTCAGCTCCTGATGGCAGTGAAATGAATAACTCTGTAAGTGGCACCATAGAAAGTCATCAGGGCTCAATTGCACCACCTACCATCTCAGAGGAGAAACACTGTCATTGCATCTGCCACCTTCAAAGGCCTGGCATGAAACTGGTCTGGGTACCTTTACAGGAGAAGAAAAATGACATGGATACTGTAATTCATAAACATCCAAACAGAGGAAGTCAGAGAAATAGGTTTCCAAATAAGGAGGATGTTTTAACCAGCAATGAAGTCAGTAGGCCACAGAATAGCCCATCTCACCATTCAAAACACCAAGAATTGCCTCCGTGTGTAAATTGCCAAAGCTTTCTACTTCACCACAGCCCTCACAAATTAGCAGGAAAACAGTTTGCATATGATGATGAGTCATTTCAAAACCACTCAAAACCCCCTGTACCACCAAGGACTTACCAGTCCTCTGAGTATCAAAACAGCCAACAATATACACAGCTTGACCACATCGATGCTCATATATACTTGGATCTTTTGCCATCAAACGACAATAAAGTTACTGCTCCAGCTGTCCCCCCTCGTCCTCCCCCACGACTTCCTAGGCACCCTCCACAAAAGCAAAAGACAGATAGGCGGTCTTCTCAGCCTGCGCTGGCCTGTGTGGTCTCTCTTCGAGGAGGCGGTCCACCTATCAGAAACACCAGCAGCTGTGTGCGTGGAAGATTATCTCATCCCAAATCTGTGCTAAACCCATCAGGTAAGCACAGAGGTTTCGTTGCAGAAAAAGTGTGCATGGCTTTAATATTTATCATGAACTTGTAATGGCTACGATTTGGCCAAGTATGACATCTTGGATCAACGTCTTGTGTCGATCCTGGAACAAAATTCTTGTCAAATAAACATAGTATCAACCATGTTTCTAATCCCAAACATTAAGTATGGTAACATTGTCTAAGCAACTAAAACCAGACCTAATCCTTACCCTACCGTAACTGATCCACGAACATGTCTTACTTGCCGAAATCATTGTGGACATTAAGACATGCTATCAGTTACTCTTTTTTCCCCCACATATCTCCTTTTAAATGCTTTATTCAATACCAGTTTCATTTCTTGAAATGAATGAAACTGACATATGTGTCTACATTTCTATTTTCTAGGTGAGAGCTATGAAAATAGTGATTTCGAAGGCTGGGAGTCTATTGACACAAAAGAGTAAGTTTACAACATTAATAAGTTGTTCTAAAAAGTGTGCAAATTATACAATGATTTTCAGAACAAAGTCAAGGTTTTAAAAAAAAAAAATTATCAGAATTTTTTGGAGCTTAGCAGGCTGTCAGTAAAGCCAAACAATAAAAGATTTTTTGATATTGTAAAGTAAAGGGCAAATAATGAAATGATAATGATAGTAGTTTACTAAATTTTTTGTTGGTGTACCATCAGATATTGTTCATGAGCCTACTGTATGAGTTTCTACAGTATAGTTATCTCCTCTTGCGAATAAGACTGTTTTTGACTTTCTTTTAGTGCACTTTGCAAACTAACTTTTGTGGTTATTTAAATGTGAATACACTTAAATGTAAAATAAATAAATAAATAAATACCCCCACACACACTTTTTATTCTTATACACTATACTTCCTTTATACACTATTCTTAGCATCTTTCAAGTAATATATTACGAGTTTAATTTACACATCCTCTTTCCCTGAAATAAAAACCTGACATGTCCAACTTTTACGGATTTGAAAAAGAGAGGTTTCGTTTCTGACTCACTGCTAGCCAGAAAGGCGGGTCAAAATGAAATTATGAGGTGGTGAGAATTACCTTTTTTGTCTCCCAGGTTTGTTGTGAGTTTAGGCATCTTTTTTAAACTGAGAAATTACATTTTAAAAAGAACACTCTTTAGTGTATTAGGCCTTTATGATCTGTGACTGATGCTAATTTTAACCCAGTAATGGTGACCAGGTAGTTGTGGGTTTCTTACAGGCTGTGTGACAATACAGGAAGCCCACGGAGGATCTCCAGTGACTGGGAGCCAAACAGTGACTATGGTGAGATAATTAAATTAATGTATATATAACACCAAACTTTCAACCAAACTTCTCAAACACATTGCCTCCCCTAGAACCTCTGTATCAGATCTACCAGGCTAAGGTCTCGAAAGAAGCCAGTCAGATCCAGACTGATAGCCCAGATTGCAACAGGAGAAGTGTTAGTGAAACTCTGGGTCTTGAGGGTCACGGAGGGCTGGGAGTGGTTGACCCCCGGACCAAAAGAGGCCCCGAAGAGATTACGCTATGGCAAGACTTACCAGTGGTGAAGGAAAGTGGAATGTTATACAAACTCACTCGCACTGAAATACAGAGACAAGAGGTTAGAGTAATACTGTAATTTAACTCTATTAGGAGTAACTTTACATCTGTCAAGTTCAGTTTGTACATATCTATATGTTAATCTTTATGTGTTTTTAGAGCATGTTTGAAGTGCTCACCTCTGAGGCCTCCTACCTGCGCTCCCTGCGGGTTCTGAAGGATCACTTCCTGGGGTCACGGGAACTCAATGAAACTCTGGTCATTCATGATAGGAAGGCCCTCTTCTCCAACCTCCTGCAGGTCTATGAGGTCAGCGAGAGGTGAGAGAGACAGAAGAGAAACAAGGGGAAATTTTTAATTTTTCTGTGGACCACAAAATTAGCTACTCTTTTCTATTCAAAAATAGATTGTAACCCGAACTCCAAAAAGGAACCAAAAAAAAAATGCTTTGTGTGTGAAACAGCCTGAAATTTATAATGAATATTATACTACTCATAATGAAATCTTTGAAAAGTAGTTTACGAATAGTTTACCCATATTGAAAGTTCTGTTATCATTTACTCATTATAATTTTCTCTTCAAAAATTCACTGTTTGTTTTATATATATATATATATATATATATATATGTGTATGTATGATACTGAAGAGTTTATTTGCAAAAACAGATAACTCCATTTTTATGAATTCTCACAAATCATGTTTTTTTTTTATTGTGCATTCCAAGTAATAACAATCAAACTGCAGTTGGGCTGTTTTGATTAAGTAATGATAACTCTAAAAAATACATGTAAATTAAAAAATTTAAATTCATTGAAAGTATGTTTTATATATATATTACAAGTTTGTTTTTTAGCAAAAGCAGATAACTCCAACAGTCGTTTTTTGGCAAAAGCAGATAACTCCACATTTCATGTTTCATAGTTAAACAAAACTCAAGTAATTGCATTTAAAACACTCTCAAACACACATGTGCACACAAACGCACACACACCCACCCACACACACAAACACAAACAGATCGGCACACACACACGCTCTCTCTCTCTCAAACACACACACACACACACACACACACAGATCGGCACACAAGTACACACACACGCACTCATCCACACACGCACGTGCGCAATCGCGCGCACACACAAGCAAAAGGACAACCAATTTTTCAGCATGTAAGTCGTGTATGGTGTACAAGGACTTACAGGAGTCGAAATCACAAATCCTCGATCACTTTTAGTGAGCTTTGATAAAACTTCCCTCAGCTAGCGCGTCTTTTTGAAGTGACTAGAAGCCTTGTCACCTGACCTGAATACTGCGCGCTGATTCGCTAAAACGGACTTATCGGTTTCTGTCTGTACACAAACAAGGGCGCTTGTTGGCTTCTGCTGTAAAACGTGAACTTGCGATGCCTGAAAGTGGGCAAAACCGGCTCTTCTGACAAAATGGATTTAGGGTACAGAACGTGCTATATATGGAGAATAATGCACAGCACTTAGTTCATTTTTTTCAAAAATGGCGTTTATCGGTTTTTGCAAATGAACTCTTCGTATGTATATATATATATATATATATATATATATATATATATATATATATATATATATATATATATATATATATATATATACACACACACACCCACACATATATATATATAAACAAACTGAATTTTTGAAGAGAAAACACACATACATACATTATATATTAAATAAAATAAAATAGAATAAGATATAAAATAAAAAAAGAGAATGAGGACTGTCATACTGTCATAAAATTAGCCCACACAACTCATGCACTATATTCTAGGTCTTCTGAATCCACATGATACAGGTCTACAGCAGGCATGTCCTGATTTTGCCAAGTTAGACACATTCCTGGGTCACCATATTTTGTTGATCTTGGGACAACATTCCTGTCTGAAAATATAATCATAACCATATCCCTACCCCTAAACCTATCCCATATCCATAAGTAATCTGATTTGAATAACACTGATGTAGAAGTACCTAACCCTGGTTGTAAGTCTAAACTTTACATAAACTGTAAACTTGTCCCTCACATCTGATTGGATGATTTGAATGTGGTTCCAGAATTAACATCTTAGTTGATCATGGAACATCAGGAACATGTACTTGGTGAAATCAGGTTCTGCGGATCGAGGCATGGGCAGGGGTGGGCTGAGCCCTAAACATCTGCCTTGCCCACCCAATCAGAATTTAGGCACAGATAGTGTTAATCTGTTTTTTATGATTTGTGCATTGAATAAGAACAATCTGATTCAGTATGTGTGTTAAGAAGTTTGATGAAGGGCTGTAGAATGCCACAACCAATCAAAAATATAACTCCAGAAATTTGCAGTATTTTTTTGTTCTTATCTGAAATATTTGCGTGCTATGCAAATTACTGAGAGCTATACAGAGCTATTATATATATATATATATATATATATATATATATATATATATATATATATATATACACAGTGGGTACGGAAAGTATTCAGACCCCCTTAAATTTTTCACTCTTTGTTATATTGCAGCCATTTGCTTAAATCAATCAAGTAAATTTTTCCCCTCATTAATGTACACACAGCACCCCATATTGACAGAAAAACACACAATTGTTGACATTTTTGCAGATTTATTAAAAAAGAAAAACTGAAATATCACATGGTCCTAAGTATTCAGACCCTTTGCTGTGACACTCATATATTTAACGCAGGTGCTGTCCATTTCTTCTGATCATCCTTGAGACGGTTCTATACCTTCATTTGAGTCCAGCTGTGTTTAATTATACTGATTGGACTTGATTAGGAAAGCCACACACCTGTTTATATAAGACCTTACAACTCACAGTGCATGTCAGAGCAAATGAGAATCATGAGGTCAAAGGAACTGCCTGAAGAGCCCCGAGACAGAATTGTGGCAAGGCACAGATCTGGCCAAGGTTACAAAAAAAATTCTGCTGCACTTAAGATTCCTAAGAGGACAGTGTCCTCCATAGTCCTTAAATGGAAGACGTTTGGGACGACCAGAACCCTTCCTAGAGCTGGCCGCCAGGCCAAACTGAGCTATTGGGGGAGAAGAGGTAAAGAAGAACCCAAAGATCACTGTGGCTGAGCTCCAGAGATGCAGCTGGGAGATGGGAGAAATTTGTAGAAAGTCAACCATCACTGCAGCCCTCCACCATTCGGGGCTTTATGGCAGAGTGGCCCGACCGAAGCCTCTCCTCAGCGCAAGATACATGAAAGCCCACATGGAGTTTGCTAAAAAACACCTGAAGGACTCCAAGATGGTGAGAATTAAGATTCTCTGGTCTGGTGAGACCAAGATAGAACTTTTTGGCCTTAATTCTAAGCGGTATGTGTGGAAAAAACCAGGCACTGCTCATCACCTGTCCAAAATAGTCCCAACAGTGAAGCATGTTGGTGGCAGCATGGGGGTGTTTTTCAGCTGCAGGGACAGGACAACTGGTTGCAATCGAGGGAAAGATGAATGCGGCCAAGTACAGAGATATCCTGGACGAAAACCTTCTCCAGAGTGCTCAGGACCTCAGACTGGGCAGAAGGTTTACCTTCCAACAAGACAATGACCCTAAGCACACAGCTAAAATAACAAAGGAGTGGCTTCACAACAACTCCGTGGCTGTTCTTGAATGGCCCAGCCAGAGCCCTGACTTAAACCCAATTGAGCATCTCTGGAGAGACCTAAAAATGGCTGTCCACCAACATTTACAATCCAACCTGACAGAACTGGAGAGAATCTGCAAGGAGGAATGGCAGAGGATCCCCAAACTTGTTGCATCTTTCCCAAAAAGACTCATGGCTGTATTAGATCAAAAGGGTGCTTCTACTAAATACTGAGCAAAGGGTCTGAATACTTAGGACCATGTGATATTTCAGTTTTTCTTTTTTAATAAATCTGCCAAAATGTCAACAATTCTGTGTTTTTCTGTCAATATGGGGTGCTGTGTGTACATTAATGAGGGAAAAAAATGAACTTAAATGATTTTAGCAAATGACTGCAATATAACAAAGAGTGAAAAATTTATATATAGGGGTGACTAACGTCAGTCCTGGAGAGCCACAGTCCTGCAGATTTCAGCTCCAACCCTAATAAAACACACCTGAACAAGCTAATCAAGGTCTGAAGGGTTGCTAGAAAGCTATAGCCAGGTGAGCTTTTATCAGGGTTGGAGCAAATCTCGCCACCCCAGATCTAGTGTATTACCACCCCCCACCCCAAAAAAGTCCAGCCAGGACATCGGCCAGCCCACCAAGAACTGGGCCTGATATGATAGCTTTATATGATCGGTCATGCCATGGTCATATGTATTTGGAATGGTACCAAAAAGAGTAAATTATGACAGTTATCATTTTTGAAACTAAGCCATTAACCAAAGAACTACTACCCCATGGGAATGATCGAACATGTCTGTTCTTCTTAGGTTTATAGGCGATCTGCTGAAACGAGTCGATGAGAGTGTGGTGATATCTGATGTGTGTGACATCATTTATGAGCACTCAAAGAACTATTTCTCAGTCTTCATTGATTATGTCAGAAATCAGCAGTACCAAGAAAAGACCTACAGCAGACTGATGTGAGACTTTTATACATACCTAAATCCATTTGTAAAGAAACACACACACACACAAATTATAATAATTTTAATGTAAAACTTTCAGCTTTGATTTTAATGCTTCTAAATGCATAAAATACATTTTACAGATTTACTTTTGAAGTACCATGTACCAAAAACATAAGTTTTAAGTTATAAGTATTGTAAATTATGTTGTTTACATGTATGTACTGGCAGGGACAGTAACAGGGATTTTTCAGTTGTGATGAGGCGGCTGGAGTTATCTCCACTCTGCAAACGTTTGCCCTTCACATCCTTTATGCTTCTGCCCTTCCAGCGAATCACACGCATCAAAATCCTTATACAGGTGAGATATAACAGCTAATGTTTTCAAAAATACCTATTCCTCTCATTTGTAAATGTAAAATGATCAGACAGTAGTGCTTGGATTAATTGTAACCTTTTGTAGAATATCCAAAAGCGGACTGCAAAGTGCACTAAAGAGGAGGAAACCACTTCCAAGGCCCTGGCTTCAGTGTCTGAGGTAAAATGAGTAAAATCAACATTGACCTTTGAGTTTGATTAGCCGAGTGCTGATATTAAAAAAAAGCAGTGAAACATTTTTCAACTCAGCATTTTAATGAATTTAGCTGATGATATTGATCATTGATATTTAGGTCAATGACACGACCCAGATAATGTCATATCTGGGTCGTGTCATTGACCTAAATATCAATGATCAATATCATCAGCTAAATTCATTAAAATGCTGAGTTGCTACTTTTCTTGGCATTATAAACAGTTTACAGCTAATAGAATGCTTTGCTTGATGGAAGAATTTTTATTGTGATTATTTACTGAACTTTGATATCATAATACTTATTTCACAACAGCTATACGTCATGCCTTATGATGTCTCTGTGGTAAAAACACTGTAAAGTGGCTAACTAACACTAAATCTTAACCACTTTTTCAAATATTTCATAAATATGAAATCTCTCCATATGCATTTTTTGTACCTTTCATGTCTAGCTTTGATCTCTCTCATTGTCATCATTCTTGTTTGTAGCTAATCGCCCAGGCAAACACACAGGTGGGGCAGATGAAACAGATGGAAGAGCTCATACACATCTCTAACAAGTTGGAGTTTGACAAACTCAAGGTCTGTAAATTCACTACTGCACACTTAAAAAATACTGTTGCTTTACAGAACCTAGGAGGGTTTTTTCCGTTAACATGATACCTAGAAGTAATAATCTGTTAAAAAATAAATATTTAATGAATGTATAATGTAACATCTATCTATCTATCTATCTATCTATCTATCTATCTATCTATCTATCTATCTATCTATCTATCCATCTATCCATCTATCCATCTATCCATCTATCCATCTATCTATCCATCCCAAGGAGACATATAGCAACTGAAGAGTCCTAGAAAATAAATTAATTAGTAAAAGTTTCTTTGTTGAACTTAAGCTGCATCAAAGAACCATTAAAAATCCTGTTCAAATCGCTGTATTTTCAGTAACGCATTTTTAGTTCGGTCCAAAATACTATGACAAAACATTCATTCTTGGGTGAACTATGCATTTAATCAAACTTCTTCTTTAAAAGTACCAAATCAAATTTCTGAAAGTACCATTTTCTTTTACTACATACGAAGTCAGACATCATGTATTATTTCAATATGGCAACATAATTATATTTCTTTGCAGGATTTAAGCGATACAAAATACAATAATAAGTTATGTGTTTCTTGATTTTACAGGCCGTTCCAATTGTTTCTAAAACACGCTGTCTAGAAAAACAGGGTGAACTACAGGAGCTAAGCAAAAGAGGGTCTCTCTTCAGCATCCGCAACAAATGTACTCCCGTATACATGTTCCTCTTCAACGACCTTCTCATTCTCACCACTAAAAAAAGGTTAGAGACAGATGGTTATTGAGATTAACTTCAAAGGTGAAGTATGTAATTTCTGCATTACTAGTTGCACCCAGCTAAAAAAAAAAAAAAAAAAAAAAAATAAAAAAAAAGTGTATCTTGGAAATGCCCCTTTCGCACATCAAACCACCACCAACTCAAACATCACTAATACAGGTGCTTAGCTGTGATGTTATGTGTCATGAGTATGCAATTAAATAGGCTAACAATTGCTGAATTCAGAAACACATTATAGTACACTACTTTTGTATCTTTCTATGACATAACTGACATAACTGTCCAGAGCAGGGGTGTCCAGTCCTGCTCCTGGCAGGCCACTGTAATGCAGAGGCTAGCTCCAACGCCTAACAAACCCACGTGAACCAGCTTATCAAGGTCTTACTAGGCATACTAAAAACTTCTAGGCAGGTCTGTTGAGGCAAGTTGGAGCTAAACGTCTTGCTTAAGGCTAATTCACATTGCACCGACAGACGCAGATCAATGCCAACAGTCAATGACAGATTACAGCACATCACTGCACAGCACAGACATTCTAAATATGATTCAGCATGTTCAATCGGCAGATGACAGACGCCAACAGATACCAACAGGGTTAACAAAACCCACTGAAGTGTCTATTGCCGTCTGTCATCATCTGTCGGTGCAGTGTGAATTGGTCTTTATAATAAACCCATACAACATATCTGCACCAGGCGCATTTAACACGACGCGCCATAACTATAGAGGTGTAGCACTCTCTTCCCTCCCAGATGTGACGTACCTGAGCTCTTAGGGCGAGCACTCGGGTTCGAACTTTACCGTCTTTCGACTAATAATTTGGGACCTTTCTTTACACCCTTTAAGTTTAAATATCCCCAACCTTTTTAATTGAATATTTATTTTGTGGTAATTCACATTCAGTTTACACGTCACCCAAAGCAAATAATAAACTTGCTGAGATCAATTCAAGTAGACAATTGCAGATTTTATTGAAGCCAATTAGAATTTAAATGGAATTTGTGAAAAATATGAAACTAGAAGGAGGAGAATACAATTAACTGTCTACTTTAAAATGACTTCACCGAAGGGCAGGTAAGTATTGTTAGTGATACACAATCTCTGTGAATAATGGACTTTTAGAATTTAACAACCCACGGATGAATAAGAATATACCAAATTGAGTAACTTTCCAGATTATAATATATCAAATGTCTATAAATAGGCTATAAACTCAATATAAATGCACAATAAGATCAAATCACATTTATATTCAACGCCCGTTTGGAAAAAGAAATCAAATTGAACACATAATAAAATATAGCGGCTATCAGCTTAACACTTTATCTCACGTGGGCCCACTCACACACAACCACGCACCCCCTTGTTGCAGGCCTGTACCGTTGCTCGCGTGCGTCATGGCCACAAAATAACAGAATTGGCCGCTTCACTCCGAAGAGCCAAACAAACTTATAGTGTACCTTAAATCCAAAACGATGTTGATCGCGTCCGTGCTTCCTCACCGATCCCTCGTTGCCAGGGGAACCCTGAACCCCTCGGCGATTCAGGGCGCTACCTGGATGTCCAGGCACACAGCTCCTCCGTATCACCGTTATTCACGTTGATATATCAAGTCCACGACACACACAGTGCACTACGCAGTATCAAAATACTCAGTCAATATTTTGTTTATGGTTACTGATAACTCGTCTGGAACTCACACAAGCGTAAAACTGAGACATGACGTATCTTTCTATTACAGCCAATATGAGATCTTGAGAAAACAAAGTTAAACAGCGGTCCGTTTTGATAGTTTGTTTTCCAATTTGAAATTAAATATGCAGAAACGAGAAAACGGTTGTTTCCCGTTTTTTCGTTTGTTAAAAAAAAAAACGGAAAAACGAGATTTTGACTCGATTTTCGTTTTTTCGGGTCACGGATAGAAAACGGAAACATGACTTCAAAACTCGTTTTCCACTAGAGTTGTGACGTTCGCGAACGAACCGATTCTTTTGAACGGCCCATAAACATGAACGATAGGGAGCCGAGTCGCGGCTGGAGGGGAGCCGTTCTTTCTGTCGTTCTTTTTTCCTATGCGTGTTTTACACAGATGCACACAAATGAGCTCCTCCGCGAGACAGAACAGTTATAGGGGGAGGGGCGCACCCAGCGCAGGCCAATCCTTTATAGCGTGATGATATTAGTTATTAGTTATGCACGCATCCTTCACGTGAGTACTCCAGTGGAAAAAAACCCTGCGTTCCTCTGTCATTGGGTAGGAGCGGAGCCATGACGTGTGCACGCTGCCGTCACATGCTTTGTTTTTGATGTTTATTTGTGAGTAGGTATTGTATGAATAACATAAGTCAACGTAGCTTTACACACACACACACACTTTGTACTAAAGGTAAATCCAAAATAGTGATGTCACTGTCTAAGCAGAGGGATTTGTGCAACCCTATGGAATATAGTCCACACATGACAAATGAGGTAATCAATATTTCAGAATAATTCAAACTCAGATATTGGTGTGTGATATCCGAGTTTTAATTATTTGACTACAAATCTCACCTCATCATTCCTCCCAGTATTTATTTCCAGGATAAACTGAGATGCCCCCAAGCTGGCTTCTTAAAAGTGACTAAATATTTTGAACGGCTCTTTGAAAGGAACGGATCGCGAAGATCCGGATCCCCTCAAAGAGCCATAAATCCCATCACTATTTTCCACATGTGGGCGGTCATTACACGCCCCTTTCAGCCGATTGGTCAATCAAATCTGAGCCAGTGACGTCATCTTCAGTTCATTCAACAAAATAACAGTCCTCTGCCGTGAAAAGCACAGATTAACCATAGCTATTTTAGTTATGACAAAAAAAATAATATATTAAATGTTAGGCCAAAACGAATTAATTTAAAGCTGAACTGAAACTGGCGTTATAACCTAGGCTACCTCTCTAATTTGACACAAATCCAAATGTTTCAATATTCACGATTTGGAGGCTAAACTATATTTATTTATTATTTAAACGATTTTATTGTAGCCTACACAGACTAATTAAAATGAGCAGTATAACTTTTTATATATTTGGTTGAATGTATGTTATTTTGACAGTTAACAGGCTGTGATGTCAAGTTACTAAAACTGATGTGTGTGCGTGAGGCGACGACGCGTTCACTTGAATTGTCTTATAAAAGCGGAAACAACTTAAAATACTCAGACATTTATGGTCAAATATATGTAACACCATTAGAATCTGTGAAGGGTTAAATAGGTCTATTATTTTTGTACACTCACAATAAATTGCTCGTAAAATAAACAAAGACATTTTCTGCCGTCTCGGTTTTCTGTGAACTTCTCAAAAATGAACCGACACTCATATTGTTGCATTTTTTCCCCTTTCATTTTGGTAATATGTTAATTACTTAAGTGAAATAAATTTCACACATAGACATATGCTATTTATTCCTTTTACATAATTTAATCCTTTTTTTTTCGTTCACAGAAGCGCGACAGGTAAATGATGTTCTGTTGTTTTTTCTGCTATTTGTTCATGTAGGCTAAAACTATAACCCCCTTGGATTTTTGATTCACAGACATTTATCAAATTTCGTTTAATTCTAATTTAATATAATCTTGTCGGTTAATGAAACGATGATCGCATCAGTTGAAAGTCAGGGGGGAAAAACAGTAATTATATTGACAAGGCAACAATAATTTTCGTTTAGTTTAAGTTTTTCAAAACATCCACAGAACTGCATACAGTAAATTTTCCCGCTGTTTAAGCCACGGATATTTACGAAATAAAATAATTATAAAGATGATAAAAGATAATAAAATAATTACAAGGATAATAAAAGTTCTATGTTTAATATACGAGAGGTTTTGTTTTGCTGTTGTCCACTAAAGCAATTGACGCAGAATCGCCAATAGCCGTTAAATCGAAATTGAAAGTAACATGTTCAGGGCCATTTATAGCCAATTCATTCAAAAGCGAAGGAAAGACAGAAAAAGTGAGGATAGCAAGTAAACTGTGACATATGATAATGTTCACTGTGTTCATAAAAGTGTTTAATTTAAGAGATAAAATCTGCATGGCCATTTATAAGATAAGGAAAACTAAAAAGCCCCCCCGATGGTGATAAGGTTATTAGGTGTTGCCACCATAGACAGTAGTTGCCACCTAGTGGATATTTTCTAATATGACTGCATAGTCTACTGCAAGGAATGCGTCTGCTAAATGATTGAATTTAAATGTATAAAATATAAACAAAACATTAAAATAATAAAAAAAAAAAAAAAAAAAAAAAAAAAATAATTGAGTGCAGTAGCCACTGATCTATAATTGAGAATAGTCTATCATTATCCTATTGATCGGTGGTAGTAGCCCAAAGGATGCCATGCGCTTGGTTACAGATGTAGAGGAATTTACAAACACAATGACAGCTTAAAAACAGACATAATTAAATTTACTGTAGTTTTTTTAAACTGCTTTTATCTGTGCAAACATATTTCTGTGAAGTACGCGTTAGGTTGCACAGAAGAAAGCCGATTTATGACATCTAGTACTGATATAGCGGCATAGCGGCAGAGGACTATTTTGTTGAACGAACTGAAGACGACGTCACTGGCTCAGATTTGATAGACCAATCGGCAGATAGGGGCGTGTAATGACCACCCACATGTGGAAAACGAGTTTTGAAGTCGTGTTTCCGTTTTCTATCCGTGAAATCGAGTCAAAATCTCGTTTTCCCGTTTTTTTTTAACAAACGAAAAAACGGGAAACGACCGTTTTCTCGTTTCTGCGTATTTCATTTCAAATTGGAAAACAAACTATCAAAACGTACACGGACCAACAGCGATCTGCTGAATAAACTACTTCACACTTTTCTGCAAATCAAAGTAGCCTAAAAAAATTAAATCAATCCTGGTCGGATTCATCATGATTCTCCCACTAACACATACAGCAGTGTGACCCCGCACGCATTCATTCCCCGCCCCCTCAAACTCGCAAGAACCAATAACATATCACCTCTAGCTAGGTGTCAGGCGGGTTTATAAAATAATCCACCAATCAATCAATAAAGAATAAACTAACTTGCTTGTAAAACCCACGTTTTCCCCATGTAAGATACAACCAAACATTACCACAGAACGATGTTCTTAAAGGGGCATATACCTATATTCACATCATAAAGAATTAAAGATTCATAACCCAATAAACATTGTTATTAAGTGTTTTTAAATACCTTCTGTTAACTTTTAGGTAAAATCCTAGGGTTACAGAGGGTATGCACGAGACATAACAGTCTGCTGTTGTGACTGTGGTTACGGCCACTGATTGGCAAAAATGCATGCATTGTTTTTCAGAGTGAATGCTGCGAAAAACACACAAAACACATTCAAAATGGGAAAGAGCTTTACAAATAGATCTGACAAGAAATCTGAGGTATATTTTTACAGACTGCCGAGCAAATTGATTGCTGCAATTCACAGAAGCAACTGGACTCCAGGCAGAGAAACGTGGATTTGCAGTTATGATTTTGTGTCAAAATGTTGGATTTTGGGTTAAAATCATACCCTATATATTGTATTGTTATATATTGTATTGACAACTCATCAATTAAATATTTACCATCTTATATTCTGCATAATTGGGTGTTTTTAAATAAACACTGACTAAAAAGATATATTTTTTAGGGACGGATGATATGACATATATATGATATATAGAACATTGATATAAATAATCTGATATGATATATATAACATTGATATAAGTAATCACTTGGATTTAGACCTACCTATGTTGTATTTATATAAAGCGTTCACAGGCAAATTTGCTTTATGCATTTCCCCGGCATCAAATCAGGCACATCTAAATGTCAGGAAACACGATGTCAATATCCATGGATTAGGTTTCTTTGGCAAGTTGTAAGGAACACCAGGCCCGGATTAACACAGTGTGGTGCCCTAGGGTGGCCACATTTGAAGTGCCCCCCACTCACCCAACCAAAAATTTGTGCATGAAAAATCGTCAATTAATTCTGCCTCCACGTGCAATAGGAATTATCCTAAATACGAGCTTCCTAGGTAAAAAAAATTGCACATGAACATTTTCATATATGGGTGCACTTTGTGAAACAAACAAAAAAAAAAAAAAAACAGAGGGGGGATGTTTTGATTTATTTATTTATTTATTTTATTTTTTAATTTGTTAAAAACCACAGTGGAGCTATAGCCTATACTATTCTATATACTATTTTTTGGCAGCTGTTACAGAAACATTTTTACAAAAAATCTTCTGATTTAACCTTGAGATTTTAAGTATTAGATAGCTTAAATATTTGCACCACTGTCTACAATGACACTAATAATTCTTAATTTCTGATAGAAATGCAAAATCAATCGGTAGTTATTAATAGAATAACGAGACACAAACCTCTACATTCAATCGCGTTAGGTCCCATTTATTTTTGATCACAGTGCATACACATACAAACTTTTAGTCCAAAAGTGCGCACATTTGGAAAAATACATGTTCACCTCAGATTTCATTCGTTAGAATATTTAGGCAGGGTTTCATAATTATCGAGTGTAATTATCGAGGTCAGAAAATTTTGTTTGCTATGGGGGTATGGGGGCATGCTCCCCCGAGAAAATTTAGATTTCCCTGGTGTACATGTGCATTTTTAAGACGTTTTAAGGCCAACAAACTGGATAACAATAGCTTAAAACCATGTCAGCAAATACATATACATGCATGCACAGTTTTGAGGCAGCTTTAATCGCATGTTTGGTAATTTCATTACTTAATTTACAACAGAACAACGATGGCGCATGCTCGTAGTTTCTTCTGCGCTTTATTTAAGCTCCGGTTAAAGACCGCAGTAAAGATAGTTTGCGGTTTGATATTCAGATTTCTTTTGGCTATAAATACGCAGTGCGCTGTCATAGACATGCAAATAATACCAAATATCGTTCTCCGTGATTTGTGAATTAAGACGCTGTCCTTTGGGGCGAAATCAGTTTTTTTTTTTTTTTCGTAGCGACTCTTAATTTTATAATGGCTATATCTCCAAATGTTGGACACTTAGAGGAATGAAACTGGTGTCATCTTCACCAGCTTGATCTGTGAATTTTTTCACAGCAAAGCTCTTGTCCGTAAACCCATTGGAAAGTCCGCCAGTAAGGAATGTGAAATAAAGGCGTTCTTCATGTTTAACGTCTATTACCAATGAACACGCAGACTGCTGGAATAAAATAACATTGTTTTAGGTCGAGCTCGATTTGTGAAAGCTTTCACAATAGCATTTGATCTCGTGGTCGTGTTTCTCTTTGCTCTGCCCCCCGTTTTTTGTATAATATGATATATACAGTTGAGTTTTGGTCAGCTGACCCTTCCCTGGGTCACTAACATCGCTATTCTGATCTGTGAAAACTATCACAGTTCTGTACGGGTCAGCTGACCCATCCCAGGGTCACTAGAATCACTTTTCTGATCTGTGAAAACTTTCACAGTTGAGTTTGTCAGCTGACCCTTCCCTGGGTCATGTACATTACTATTCTGATCTGTGAAAATTTTCACAGATCAGAAAAGTGATGCTAGTGACCCTGGAATGGGTCAGCTGACCCGTACTGAACTGTGAAAGTTTTCACAGATCAGAATAGTGATGTTAGTGACCCAGGGAGGGGTCAGCTGACCTGTACTGAACTGTGAAAGTTTTCACAGATCAGAATAGTGATGTTAGTGACCCAGGGAAGGGTCAGCTGACCTGTACTGAACTGTGAAAGTTTTCACAGATCAAAATAGCGATGTTAATGACCCAGGGATGGGTCAGCTGACCCTTACTGAACTGTGAAAGTTTTCACAGATCAGAAAAGTGATTCTAGTGACCCTGGGATGGATCAGCTGACCAGTACTGAACTGTGAAAGTTTTCACAGATCAAAAAAGTGATGCTAGTGACCCTGGGATGGGTCAGCTGACCCGTACTGAACTGTGAAAGTTTTCACAGATCAGAAAAGTGATTCTAGTGACCCTGGGAAGGGTCAGCTGACCAGTACTGAACTGAGTTTTCACAGATCAGAATAGTTATGTACATGACCCTGGGATGGGTCAGCTGACCCGTACTGAACTGTGAAAGTTTTCACAGATCAGAATAGTGATGTACATTATCTGTACAAGGTCATTTATAATATATTATATAAATGACCTTGTACAGAGGCCCTCGACCTAAAACAATGTTATTTTATTCCAGCAGTCTGCATGTTCATTGGTAATAGACGTTAAACATGAAGAACGCATTTATTTCACATTCCTTACTGGCGGACTTTCCAAGGGGTTCACGGACAAGAGCTTTGCTGTGAAAAAATTCACAGATCAAGCTGGTGAAGAGGACACCAGTTTCATTCCTCCAAGTGTCCAACATTCGGAGATATAGCCATTATAAAATTAAGAATCGCTACGAAAAAAAAACGGATTTCGGCCCAAAGGAGAGCGTCACCTTAATTCACAAATCATGGAGAACGATATTTGGTATTATTTGCATGTCTATGACAGCGCACTGCGTATTTATAGCCAAAAGAAATCTGAATATCAAACCGCAAACTATCTTTACTGCGGTATAATACCGTAATTATGCAGCGCGCGCCGGCGCATTTGCGCATGCAACTCTTGAGTGCGCGCCGCAAGCACAGTATAACGGCTGATTGGACCGTCGTGTTCATTTTTCTGAGTTTTACGACATGGGCTGGACTGGGACAAAAAAATGGCCCTGGCATTTTTGCTCAGACCGGCCCACCACAATCGGTCGGACAGCACCCACCAGAGTATTACAATTATTTGGTAGAGTTATTAAAAGTACACTTAGTAAGAGTAGGATTTCTATGGACAATGTGCTCCATGATATAAAAGCTAACCCTTAGAACGTGGATGTAGAATACTGATAATTCTATAAAGAATATAAATAATAATAATTTCAATGAAACAGACAGCAGAAAATCTATAATTTACAATTACAAATATACTTTGTTTTAAAGAGCACAAACCCCTGTTTAAGTGTCAAACATTTACCTCTCATTGTTTAGGTACTCCCCATTAAAAACAATGAAAAAGAAAACTATACTACCAAATTACTCACAAAAAACGTCCTAATAAAATGATATTCATGCTATTCACTTGCCATAAACAACCAAGTGTTCATACCAGAGTAATAGGGTACAAAAGCTACAAAACATAACTTTTTATAGCCGAAAAGTGAGATCTAGTAGACCATCATCACGACTAACAGCTATAAATAGACACTTATAGTCTCGTTGTGAAATAAACACATCATCAGTAATATTAGCTACATTATAATAATAACAACATGATTTTTTTTTTTTTTTGAAAAATCAAATTGCATCATTTCAGGTTTTTCTATGAGAAGGGGCCGTTACTGCATAAGTGAACTATGATAGCTACAAAGGAACTGCTAACTACAAAAAACAGTGCAAAATAACTTGCTGTGCTATTTGACTTTAGCTGACTGAGTGACCAGTGCAGTAGGTGACAGTCTGACTTTATAATAACGACGACGATTATGTTCTTATAATATTCATTCATTTAAGCATCCTCGTCGTCGTCGCCTCATGAGTCCCTCGCTGTTAATCATGTAACTACCCTGCTTACCGCTTCTATTATAGGCCTACTCCTGCTTACTCTGTCCCTCATTGGCTTCACTGTCAGACACCTGCTGCTCCTCTGCCTTACAGGTCTCCTCCATGTTCTATGTTCACCTGTTTACCTGTTTTTGAACGTCAGGTACTGTAGGTTTGGAAACTGAAGCTACAGTAACTGCACTAAACATGCCAGTAATTTTTGCACGTTGAGGCATCAACCTCTACATCTTTTTATTTTTTTGCCCGCAACTTCTCCGCACCCCCCTTGCACTTGCACTTTTGTTTCTCCATCCTCCTAATCCACAGATGTTCTGGCGAAACAGAGGGGACGGGGTGGAGTCTAAGAGATGTGATTGGGCCAGCCCAGTGTCAGTATGGAAAATGAACCAATGGGCCGCTGTCCCTGCTTAATGGGCCGGTCGTTGGCCAATTTTATGTTTATTAAAAAAAATCATATCATATAGCGGCCCCGCCCTTAAGTGCGTCGGCCCACCGGGCATTTGCCCGGTATGCCAGATTACCAGTCCAGGGGCCTTATGTATAAACGTTGCGTACGCACAAAATGGGCATAGAAATATGCGTACGCATTTTTCCACGCACATATCGGGATTTATAAAAAATAAACTTGGCGTAAATAAGTGCGCACTGTAAGGATGCTCTTGACCATGCGTACGCACTCTTTTAGAAGAGTATGTGTTTTGGCGACACCAGCTGGTCCAAATAGCAATAACTATTTAAAATGAAAAACTTCTAAATTATCCTATTACATCACCCAATAAATCAAATTGCATCAACCTGAATTATCATTATCAGCATTCTTAACCAGGTGCAAATACTTTGAATTTACTATTTTATTTTTATTTTTTAATGAATGGGCTATAAAAAGGTATGTACGTATATAACATATCATAGTAGATGTGCTACTTTCGATCACTTTTCCACTGACACGCTGTTTTAATGGCAGCGAGGAGCGCTGGAAGCACAATAATTCCTCTTTAAACTAAACTGCAGATGTTATGACAAAATATTTTTTCGATTCTATAGTCCCATTAAGCCAGTGGTCGCCCCGTCCACACGGAGACGCGTTTCAGTGAAACCGCACAAATTCTTTATCGGATAGGCGTTTCGTCCACACGGATCCGGCGTTTTCGAAAGGTGAAACCGGTATTTTTTGAAACCTGGTCCTAGAGGGGAAACATTTGAAAACGCCGGCTTGGCGTTGTCTTGTGGATGGGGCAATCCGTATATTTTCTGAAACGATGATGTCATCACCCCAGGTGCCGACCCTAGTCAGACGCGCTAACACCACAAAACACTACCAACAACAGCAATAGCAGACTCTACATGCTTGTGTTCGTGCTGCAGAAGCTACTGAACCAAAATAAAGTGTTATTTCTAAGCTTTGCTAAAGTTTGTATTCAGCGCGCAAGGTTTATGCGCATGCTCCAAGTCTTCTTCGCTGCTTTAAGTCCATTTCTGCGGCAGAATTACAGCGCCACATAATGGTCTGGCATGTATACTACATCGTTTTGAGTCGTTTCAGTGGTTTCGTGTGAACGCATTTGAGACGAGGGAAAAAAAGGTAAGCTCCGGCTTCGTGTGGACGTAGCCTCAAACTCAATTCCTGGAGGGCCACAGCTCTGCACAGTTTTGCGCCAAGCCTAATCAAACACACCTGATCCAGCTAATCAAGGTCTTCAGGATTACTAAACTTCCAAGCAGGTGTGAGTTGGAGCTGGTTGGAGTTAAACTGTGCAGAGCTGTGGCCCTCCAGGAATTGAGTTTGAGACCACTGCATTAAGCAATTTGTTAGTAACCACCTTTTTAAGAAACATACCCTCAGTTTCACAGACAAGGCTTAAGCTAGTCCTAGACTAAAATGCATATTGTAGCAGTTTTAATTGAAAGCAACTTGCACTGAAATTTGCAACTGACATCTTGTTTTTTCTCAAGATGCACACCAGTAATGTTTTTTTTCTAGGGCATGTTTATAAAAGCTACTTAAATGCCCTAATTGAACTAAGGCCTAATTCTGGCTTAGTATAAGCCCTGTCTGTGAAACCGGGCTATAAAAACTTAAATCAGAAATATCCCACTCATGATTTAACTCAGCTTATTAGTAGAGACTGCAAGGCTTCAATTGGGTGTGACTGATGGAGACATCCAAAATGTGCAATGGTGCAGGTTCCCAACATTGCTCAATATAGTGAATTAATCATGGGAATCTTTGACCTTAAGTGGTGCCCTTTTCTGCCTCCTCCTCTCAGTGGCTGTCCAGACCGCTTTGTGGTGATCGATCATGCTCATCGGTCCCTGGTTCAGGTGCAGGCTACAGAAAATGGTCTTGGACCACACTTGGATCATTGTTTCTGTCTGACCCTCCTGGAAAACCATCGGGGTCACACCTGTGAACACCTGCTCAAAGCCAACACAGAGTGAGATTTATGTAGCTCATGAGCTTTATTCTATTCTATGAAATAAAAAGAATGCGAGGTATGAATGACTAAAAATTTAAAAACACTGGTTAATACCCTCTCTACAGGTCAGACATGCATAGGTGGATGGCTGCATTCCCATCGATTAATGGAGCACTTTGTGAGGAGAAGATTTATGAGGACTGGGGTAAGCTTTCAATTTATTACATCACAGACACTGTGGGAAACTTTGCACCGTGATCTAGCATTTTCTAATTTAAAAAAAAAAAAAAAAAAAATTAAATCAGTGGTCATTTTCATGCCATTTTATATGCCATAATGTTTCAACTTTTTCCATAGAACACAAAATGATGACATAAGCAGAAATGCTGTTGAGTTCAATATGTGAAAGTAAATGGTGACCAGTAGCTGTCAAGCTTCAAAAATTGGGATGTAAAGCTCCTTTTGAGTTCCACTGGGTAAAAAAAAAAAAAAAAAAAAAAAAACTTTGCTATCCTATTAATTACAACAGACTTATCCAGAATATAATAGGGGAAGCTTCTTATAAAAGGTTCTTGTTACACAGTGCATCCTGCTCCATAAATAACGTGTGTGTGTGTGTGTGTGCGTGCGTGTATGCACGTGTGTGTCTGTGTCTCCCTCTCTCTCTCTCTCTCTCTCTCTCTCTCTCTCTCTCAGACTGTCCTCAAGTGCAGTGCATCAGTCAATATGTAGCAAAACAGGCAGACGAGCTTAGCTTAGAGCCATCTGATGTCATCAATGTGCTGCGCAAAACCAGTGAAGGTACAAATAAAATCCCTTAAATTCTTAAATGGACTCAAAACAGTTACTAAAACTAATTTCCATGTTCATTCCACTCCTCAAGGTTGGTATGAAGGAATGCGTCTCTATGATGGAAAGAAGGGCTGGTTTCCAGCAGAGAACGTGCTAGAAGTAACCACTGATCATCAGAGACGACGGAATGTGAGAGAGCAGTACCAAATCTCACAGACAAGTCAAAACACTCAAAGTTGACACCAACTGACTTATCCTAAAAGTATCAGTGGTAATCGCTACCCAGCTTACTCGTCGTCTCTCCCCAATAGTTTCCGGTCACTCTTTGATTTTTTTTTAATATGCAAAAAACTGACTGTTCAAGACTCCATGAAACTGTCTGAGAAACAACTCTGTCCGGTGTGTGACCTTTCCTATTGAAACGGGAAGTTGGGGCCAATTAGTAAACCCCTTTACCAATGTCATCTTTAGAAAAATGAAGTAAATCAAGAGGATTTTACAAATGTCAAAATGGAAGCATGGATTGTTAATCAAAAAGAAAGTTTTATTGGACAGATCTATTGTTGTCATGAGGTAACAGGACAAGCCCCTTTCATCATGCTGTCAGGCTCCACCTTCAGCTCCATAGAAACAGTGCAGGCAAGTTGTTATTGCTACATTTGTCATAAATTCAACACACAAAAAAACAAAAATATTTTCAGTTAACTCCTTTTCCATGGTTTACCCCAATGTTAAGAAAACAATTTGGATAAAAATGAATACAACAATAGTCTTGGAGTTTACTCTGCATTATGACGTGTCCAAGGCAATAGGTCTCAAAGGTTTTTGATTATTAATGCCAATATACACTCACCAGCAACTTTATTAGGTACACCTTGCTAGTACCGAGATGGACCCCTTTTGCCTTCAGAACTGTATTAATTCATCTTGGCATAGATTCAACAATGTGCTGGAAACATTCCTCATAGATTTTGGGAAGTATCAAAAGTCGCGGGGAAGTTGCTAAATCTAGCGACAAAATTGCTTAATTGGCAGCACTGATCTTGACCAGGTCTACATGCCTAAATGCTTCGAGTTGCTGCCATGTTATGAGCTAATTTGACTTTTGCGTTAACAAGCAGTACAGGTATACCTAATAAAGTGGCCGGTGAGTATAGAAACGCCCCATTCACAGGTCACCCAATACAACATTTTCTACTCATGTGCATTTTCTTTTTTTTAATAAGAGCAGATTTACCTTAATATACATGATTAAATAATAATAAACATGATTACCTTTATGGGTGTCATCCTCCAGCTGGCATGGAGTGCATTTTTTGATCTGTAAGTATATTGAATAAAGAAATTAATGCTTTAAGCATGTATATGTAAAGTTACATTAATCTTAATAGCCTGTTAGCTTTAGTGCAATTGAGAAATATAATATTCAGAACCAGGGTTCCCAAACTTTGTCAGCTGAACCTCTATGATGTAATTTTTTTGAAGTACTAGTTGAAATGTAAACCTTATTTTTGTAACCCTTCAATAAATAATGTTAAATGATATAAATCTGATTTTGTTTATAAAAATTGGTCATTGAAATGTTGCCTTTTTTTAAAAAAAATGTTGTTAAATTAAAACCAATACAGTAATTTAGCTTCTATAACAAATCTCACAAATCCCTGCAATTCCATCCTAGAAACACAAAAACGTTGTCTGGCTATCACCAGACCAAGCTCAATTTAAAATTGAACATTGGTCTGAGGAGTCTATGTATTTTCTACTGCACAAAAGGCGTGATCAACTAGCATTATTCACGCAGTTAGATAGTCCTTCAACCAATCAGATCAACGATCCGGGTGACGTACTTTGCAGAGCGATGCGAAAACTCCAGACAGGTTTAGTTTGTATTGGTTTGTAGCATTGATCAACGGTTTGCAGAAGCAGCAATGGCATCAAGCGATTTTTGCAGGTTGTGCAAAAAAAACAAAAAAAAAAAAAACATGAAAGTGAGTAGCATTTACACCCAATCGAGCAATTTGTTTTAAAGAAGTCATTCAGCATCGTCGAGAGGTTAAAAGGAATTGGATTGATGGTCGTGCTTGCAGTCGCTTCTCTATAGTCATCTTGTTATACCTGCCAATAGCGAGCAAGGTGGATAAGCCAGTCTGTGATTGGTTCCCGCAAAAGTGCAACAGAAGCAGTAGAAATGAATGTACGGGTTTCCAGACTGAGTTGCCGGGCGAAATCAAATCGCCGGCAGATCAGGCTGGGTCTACCCTGTCTTTTTTCTATTGTGAGCACAATAAATGTTCCACAACACAAACTTAATTAAAAACTAACCAAATAACAGTGCATAGCAAAATAACTATGATATAAAAACGGACTAATGGGAAGGGAAAAGGCAGTTTGTCCAATTACACACAACAGTACTTTAGTTTTCAAATAATCTGTCGCATGGTAGAAGACAAAGGAGGCAGATACCATGTGAAATGGCCTGTGATGCACGTTGCACTACTATTGTCTGCCAAGAGAGTCCCCAAGTACCTTAGTAGGTTGTTTACCTGTTACAACTGGTATCTTGTGAATGACTGATCTGTTCCTTACCTCTGTCCTCAAGATGCCTTGTGTGTGAAAGTGAGGCTGTTTTGAGTGTGCGTTTCATAGGTGGAGGTGTAGGAGGATGAGATGGCAGGTAGATGGCAAGAGTGCGATTTCCATTTTCCGGATGGACACAGCCAAGTGGAACCCTGAACCCAAGAGAAATACAGAGAATTCAATAAGGAATGTGTCTGAAAGTTTAAGTGCTTAACGAGCTGGGGCTGCACAGGAAAAGCGCATCACTACTTAAGAAATAGACTTTCTCGTAAGCCCCATTTAGTTGTTCAATGCGCATTTGACATTCTCTACAAGACCCTGTATTCATCCGTCAAATTGTGCACTATGGGTTCATTATTAATTAGAAAGGGGTTTTATACCTGTAATATAGTCGAGGTTGGCTGAGAGGTCTCAGGTGTGGAGGAAAAGGGGGCGTGTTTCTCACCTCATTCCTGTAAATCACCTGATCACCATCATGCTGCATTTAAAACATGTTTAAAAATTAAAATATATAAGTTCTGCAAGCCAAAAAAAAAAAAGGTAGTAAATAGTACAATGCAATATTATTATGGGTAATGCTTTAAAAAAAAAAAAAAAAAAAAAAAAAAGTAAATATTTATAAATATGCCATTACAAAAATGGGTAACTATATTTTAGCGTCCCTGATACATGTACTTAATTAACAGTAAATTATCCATAATTACATGCAACTAAACCTACACAAAACCCTATTCCTAACTCTAACACTATAGTAGGTACATGTTAATATAGATACTTATAATTACACTGTAACAAGTGCACAGATAGAGGAAATTGATAGAGGAACCATCTTTGAATAAACGTGTGAACCAAGTATATTCAAAATTTCAAGTTTAGATGAAAAATGTTTTAAGGGATAGTTCACCCAAAAATGAAAATTATGATTTACTTACCCTCAAGGCATCCTAGGTGTATATGACCATCTTTCAGACATACACAATCGGAGATATAATTAAAAATATCCTTAGTCCTCCAAGATTTATAGTAGTTGTGAAGGAGGGGGTGGGGGGAGGGGGTGTTTGGGGCACATTTTGAAGAAAGCATCCATCCATCCATCCATCCATCCATCCATCCATCCATCCATCCATCCATCCATCCATCCATCCATCCATCCATCCATCCATCCATCCATCCATCCATCCATCCATCCATCCATATCAATACTTACGGCTCCAGAGGGTATTTGGTTGTATGAGAAAAATATCCATATATAACATTTCACAAATTCAAATAACTAGCTTCCAGCGGACGACCATACGCATTGTAGCAATATTAGCTCAAAGGGGAAATATTAATTCATTAATTATACATTATGATTAAGAATATTTGAAATCGTTAATTGGAAAATGAGAAGTGATAGAGTGAAACCTAAGTGGGAACAGGAAATGGAGTTATGAAGAAAAGTCAAAAACCCAAAATGAATCATCAGTTTTCATAACAAGCCTTCTTTTGGCCCTTAGTTCCAGTGAAAGGAACTCTTAATGCTTCAGCATACCAAGACATTTTGGACAATTTCATGCTCCCAACAATGTGGGAACAGTTTGGGGATGGCCCCTTCCTGTTCCAACATGACTACACACCAGTGCACAAAGCAAGGTGTGGAGGAACTTGACTGGCCTGCAGAGAGTCCTGACCTCAACCCGATAGAACACCTTTGGGATTAATTAGAGCACTGCGAGCCAGGCCTTCTCATCCAACATCCAGTGCCTGACC
Organism: Chanodichthys erythropterus; assembly: GCF_024489055.1. Classification (NCBI taxonomy): domain Eukaryota; kingdom Metazoa; phylum Chordata; class Actinopteri; order Cypriniformes; family Xenocyprididae; genus Chanodichthys; species Chanodichthys erythropterus. Next base: position 2,328,287 of record NC_090233.1, on the reverse strand, counting down.
TCACAAATGCGCTTCTAGAAGAATGGTCAAAAATTCCCATAAATGCACTCCTAAACCAGAAGAGTTGAAGCTGTAATAGCTGCAAAGGATGGGCCAACTCCATATTAAACCCTACGGATTAAGAATGGGATGTCATTAAAAGTTCATGTGCATGTAAAGGCAGGTGTCCCAAAACTTTTGGCAATATAGTGCATCTCAGATTGTGTTTGTCTGAAATAAAATAATCATACACCTTGGCTTGAGGGTGAGTAAATCATGGGATAATTTCTCATTTTAGGGTGAATCATCCCTTCAAGACTAAAATACAGTCACTATGCATTGCTTAAATTAAAAACTTTTCAATATTTCTCTATACACGGAGGCTGACAAGCTCCTACTGTTGCGACAGTGCCACAGGAGTCTATGGAGAAGCTGAATATGGCCCTGGAGTGGTCAGTCTCTAATGGTCTACAGGCAGGATCCAAGAGGGCTGTGTGATTGGGGTTCACTGGGGGAGAAGCACCAGCTGTGTCAACCATCACCACCATTCTTCCATCAGGCAAACACACTGCACAGAGAAGGAACATGTTTGTTGATCTTCTGGATAAAGTTCCAGTATGTATCACTCAAGAGTACAGTGGTTTGTATAAATTACCCAGTAACTCTCTCACAGGGAACACACAGCGCTGCACATGAGTCTGTTCTTCTGCTGTTTCCAGATGAACTAAACTCACCAGCACACTCACTAACAGACCTTGCAGTCCCAAGCCCTAAGAAACAAAGGAAAGCACTATATTGATCTTTCAGTGTTTAAACTATTAAAGTTGATACCAATCATCTTACATGATTTCAATAAATAAAGGCTGGTCTCAGGGCCTTTCATGTACCTCATAGGCCATGCCAGGGGCATAAAGTGGCACCTCCAGGCTGAGGTAGAGCTCATGCGGATCCAGAGAGAATCCCCCCAGCTCCACCAGCTCCCAGTCAAGCCTCATTCCTCCTACATACAAACTCCACTCAGAAGAGTCTAAATTACCATAGTAAGCCAATGTACGCACACCTCGCACTGTACATTCTCCTTCCAGCTTTGGCAGTACTGAGAAACATGGACAGATAAAAACAAATGCATTCTGTAATTGCTCCATTAATAAAGGACAGATTCAGACTTGTTGCTGCATTCATGTACTATTTTTAAGGGGTTTTCGCTCTAGCCATTTAGTTCGAAAGAGTATGGTTCACATGAAAAACTAATAATGTGAAAACAGTGGACAGTGGTACCAAACCAGAAACTACATGTAGGAGGTGGATTTAGTTTGGATGCATGGTAACACTTTACAATAAAGGTTTATGTTAACATTAACTAATGTGTTAACTAACATGAATTAACCATGAGCAATACATTTGTTACGGTATTTATTAATCTTTGTTAATGTTTATAGTTTGTTCATGTTAGTTCACAGTGCATTAACTAATGTTAAAAATACAACTCTTGATTTTAATATACAGGGATGCAAACAGGTAAGGAGGGAAAAAAAAGTGAGCACAATTTTTTTTTTAAAAAAGATATTGGCTTTACATGCTCATTTGTAGTTACTTACAGGGTAATAAAAAAATAAAAATAAATAAAACAAAAAGGTAAAAATACCTTAAATGTTCAAAACTGTAATTTTTCTTGCAAAAAATTAACATTGTTGCAACATTTGACCAAAAAAAAAAAAAAACCATTTGGTTAAAATCTCATGTAATAAATAATAAAATGCTATGCAGGATAACCTTGTAAGACCCCCCTACCCCCCATAAAACACTTTCTCATTGGATCTATGCAAATCCCACAGGTGACCCATTTTGATCTCAAAAAAGTGAGTTCTTACCTAAAGGTGAGGAGTTTGCATCTATGGATATATTAGTAAATGTTGAAATTAACAATAAGATTAATAAATGCTGAAGTAGTGCGGTTCATTATTAGTTAATGTAAACTAAAGTAATTAATGTTAACTAAATGAACCTTATTGTAAAGTGTTACCGGATGCACTAATACTATGGCAAGAAACTTGTACTCCGATACACACTTGTTGAGGAATAAAATATTTTTAGATACCATAAGTGAATTTAAGACATCACAACATTATAATGTACAGGTTTTTTTTTTTTTTTTTTTTTTTTTTTTTTTTTTTAAGAGAGGCTATCTGTATGTGCAAACAGCAAAAGATGTAATTTACACAAAGTGAAAACAAAAGAATTTTCTTTGCACTATACACATACTAGTCGGATGCCATAATAGCAGTAGATACTATTTGAACCTCAGTGTTTTGTAGTACGTTACAAAACAGTATGCAATGTATGGGATTACAAATTTAAGAATCTGTTTAAGATCTGATGGTCCTACGTCCTGACATAACATCACATGAAATACTAAAGGTGAAGTATATTGTATTTAGCATTTTAAGGTAAAGATGACAACATCAGATGAATGATTCTGTTTAGCAAAGTTTCCAGCAAGAGTTTTCTGCCAGTTCCTGTCCTCTTTATTTTATGTCTAATGAGTCAGATTACTGAGATTTTCACCTTTTGTCATTAATGTCTCTTGGAGCCCCTGTCCGATTCTTTGAATAGGTATGCTGATTGGATTAGGACTGGCGACACTTTAGAGTCTGGGGCAGGTTCCAATACCTGAATACTTCATAGGCATGCTTTCTATGGTAGTCTCCCTGGTGCTTTGTCTCTATCCCGAAGCACTGCCCCCTAAAATGTATATAAACTTCAATGTACACTGCCTTAGTTAGATTTGATGACTGCAGCTACCGACAGCACGTGTTCTCAATAAAGAATCCTGCTGAAGATGCATCCATGTCTCCTGGTCTTCGCTTCCAAGATTTCCAACAAATGACAACATTCAGTGTAAATGATTATTTTTATTACAATCATAAATTGATGCTGCCTAGGAGCTTACTTGTCCCCATCCCAAAAACCCAGTCCTACACCTAACCCTAAGGTGGACTCAAACTCGAGTTGGTCACGTCAAAAGCGAAATCTGTTATTCTTGCTCCCTATGCCACTTTTCCAGTTACCAGGTAAGTTTCTTTAGTAATTGTCTGTCTCAATACAATGGTTGACAAAGCAAGTGTAAATAGCTTTGGCCAATGGCCAACAAAATGGGCTATTTGCACTTAGTGAAAATTAGTGTTAAACTAACTTTTTGTGGGTGGACATTACATACCTACATCCTGCAGGTCTGCCTCAACAGTAGCCGGATAGTTGTAGATCTCTCCATCAGGAGACAGAATGAAAGAGAAGACCCCAGAGAAAGTGTATCTTCTTAACCTGTCTCCCAAATACTAAACCACCAGAGAGGGAAGGATGCATTCTTTATAAAAAATATCAACAAAAACACTTTGACAAATGTATGTGGTCCATCACCTTCTGTGAGACAACTGGATGATGGAAGGGCATCTGAAACAGATACATGTATGTGTTGTTTGGGAAAGGGTTTTGAGAGAGACGAACACCATTCCTTTCCATTTCCTCCCAGAGCACCAGCTGACCTGCTACGGTCACATTCCCCAGAGAAACATCATGAGGAAAACAGCACAAGGAAATGGAAAACTCTCCCTGTGAGGGCACGGTCTCTACATTGGCAGAGAGAGAGAGATGGCCTTGACCTCTGCAAGTAGGTGGTACCTTGCCATAATGCAAAGTGGACAAGACTTCATGGAGATAGTCAGGCTAAGTGAGACAAAAGTAACATAGCAGCTACAGAAAAATGTGTAAGTGATTTGGCTTGTGTTTCTCACTGTTAATAAGCGTGACTGGTCGGGGCAGGCGATAAATAAAAAGTGTTCTGAATGTCCGTTGACGAGTCAGACTCCATGCTGTATCCTCCCATTCACGCAACAGGAAGACGTCCACAAAATATGACTGAGAGTAATGTCCATCAATCGCGTGACTCTGGGGGGGGGGTGGGGGGTGGGGGGGTATTAGACAGTTGGTAACAGAGACACTAAATTTTAGTTTATTTGGGTAAAGGAACAAATGTGTAATACACACACACCAAAATTTATCAATTTATTCAGACACCTTGAACATTTCATTCATTAATACAGTTTATTCACTATAGTTAAAAAAAAAAAAAAAAATGGTAATAAAATGACAAGATCTCAGAGTTAAACTGTTAAAAAAAAAAAATCTTATGTCAGATAACACGCCAGCAAAACATGGTTAGGTCAAAGTGTCTGAATAATTTTTGGTTCCAAAATTTATAAATTTTACTGGTAGTCCACTGTATGAAGAATTTTTGGGTATAATGTGTCAGTTTACTTTATTTTGCCATCGTCACTTACATAAATGAACTATAGTGTCCTCCTGCACCCACTAGTGAAAATATAGTAATAATTTTTTATTTGACCACACACGCACACAAACTAAACACTGAGGGCATATGATCTCTGGGATACCTTGATAAATCCTCCTTCGGCACCAAATGGAATACGGATCTCCAATGTTCCATTGTTGTCATGAATCATGTAACCACGCTGGTGGGCAACACACTCAGACAGGTAACGTCCTCCAACACCCAACTTAAGGCCCTTTTCTATGAAGGGAGGATGGACAAGAGGGGGGAGGTTGCGTGGGAGAGACCACAACACATCTGAACCATCCATTCGGGCCTGACCTACAAAAGGATTTGAAGAGGTGGTGAACATTTGCATGAAAGAGATCAGAAACAGTTCAGAAACATAGTAGATCTTAAGCAACAGTTTATGAGCTATATATTGACTGGGAGGACTAAAATTGGAGACAGGAAGAACAACATACTCATAGTGCAGGCCACTGACATGTCCATAGTCAACAGGGTCCATTTAAGCTTGTACAAGATGGTGGCACTGACCACTTCCACATCAGTCTCACCCAACTGAAACCATTCAGACAAACAAGGACTTTTAACAGCTCACAGTGAAATTAAAATTTAGACTTTTATACCAAGGAACATTAGCACTGACTTAACAGAACTTTCATTTTTGGGTGGACTTTTCTTTTATCACCCTCATGTCATTCATAACCTGTATGACTTCCTTCAGCGGAACACAAAATATCACTTTGATATTTTAGAATTCAGTTGGTTTCAATGTTTCAAAGTATCTTCTAAATATTTCCTTTTATGTTACACAGAATGAAGTCATACAGTTTTGTAACAACATAAAAGTGAGTAAATGACAATAAAATTTTTGGGTGGAGTATTCTTCCCCAGATAGCACACGTACATCTGCAAGATGTCTGTTAAAGATCACTTCATCTGGAAAGCATCTGCTGTTTACAAACATCTGATAGACGTCTTTAAGATGTCAGTTTTACAAACATTCTAAATCATAAACATCTTAAAGATGTCTTCTAAACGTTTATTTGACATCTGAAAGGAAACGTCCTATAGACGTATTGCAGATGAGCAAACACTCTAAAAAATACGTCTTCCAGACATAAACACACACATCAAATAGACGTCTCTGAGATGTACGTGTGCTATCAGGGTCAATTCCTTTAATAACTGGTGTTAAACCAATGTCAAGAATTTAAAGGGATAGTTTCACCCAAAAATAAATTGATGTTTATCTGCTTACCCCCCAGCGCATCCAAGATGTAGGTGACTTTCTTCAGTCGAACACAAATGATGATTTTTAACTGCAACCACTGCAGTCTGTCAGTGGTATAATGCAAATCAGCGGGAACTTGGACTATAAGAGAAAATAAAACACGCCAGACGAATCCAAATTAAACCCTGCGGCTCGTGACGACTCATTGATGTCCTAAGACACGAAACGATCGGTTTGTGCGAGAAACCGAACAGTATTTATATCATTTTTTACCTCTAATACACCACTATGTCCAACGGCATTCGTTACTCGATTCGTTTGGTCTGATCACGCTCTGACAGCGGCAGTGATGTCTCGCGCATATACTTCAATGACAGCGAGACATCACTGCCGTTGTCAGAGCGCGATCAGACCAAACGAATCGAGTTATGAATGCCATTGGACATAGTGGTGTATTAGAGGTAAAAAATTATATAAATACTGTTCGGTTTCTCGCACAAACCGACCGTTTCTTGTCTTAGGACATCAATGTGTCCTCACGAGCTGCAGGATTTAATTTGGACTTGTCTAAGCAAGTTTTATTTACTGTTATTGTAGAAGTTCCCATCCACTAGCATTATTTGACTGACAGACAGCAACGGTTGGAGTTAAAAATCATAATGTGTGTTCTACTGAAGAAAGAAAGACACCTACATCTTGGATGCGCTGGGGGTAAGCAGATAAACATCACATTTTCATTTTTGGGTGAACTATCCCTTTAAGATAAGCTCTAGCAGCTTAAGGCTGGAATACACTAGACAACACAAGAGGTCTTCTAAAATCGGCTCAAAATCAAACAGGTTTGGAAAGTGTTTCAATTGTACATCATGTAATCTTATGTAAAATCTGTCAACTCCGACTGCCAAAAACCAGCACCAAGCCTCAACTCCTCCAGATGACAAATTAGGGCAAATATCTGTGCAGTCATGTAGAGCATTTCAAATGATCATTGTGGCCAAAAAAAAAAAGTTTGAGATGTAGAAAAATCATTTAACTCGAGCTGCTGTTTAGATAGGATTAGTAATCTAGTCCTCTGCTTTATCCTTTACCTGTAGCATGTATGCCAGTTTGGATCTGTAGGCACAACGCAGGAGGATGCGACTGTCGGTGGTGTTAATGTGGTAGCCCAGCAGGTGTGCCATTCTCACTGGCACGGTCTCCTCCCTCATGCCACCCTCCTGATGAAGTACTGGTATGCGGAATACCACCCTCCATTCCCTCAAACCGTCATCTAGCTCCTAAGATGATCCACAAAAAAAAAAAAAAAAAAAAGTACCGTATTGATAGCTGGGGAGGGCTACACAACACTTAAAGGGTGAATTGTGTAATTTCTGTACCAGTAGCAGCACCAAATAGAATTACAATCTGAGTGGCCAAGACAATCAAGTCAAGTTTATTTGTATAGTGCATTTCAAAATACACATTGGCTCAGTGCAGGTTTACAGAAAGTCATACGGTTTTGTATGTAATGCCTTTTAGTGCTTTATCATAGAGCAAGTTTTAGGGTTGGGCGATATACGATGATACACATGATCCTCCAGATTTTAGATCATGCTATATACTTTTTATAGTATTGTCTGGTCATCAGTGCAATTGATAGATTTAAAGAGATTTAAAATATATCTGTATTGTTCTATTAAGAAATTTAAACATTGGTCAGATTTGTTCAAAGAGAGACCAAGCGATTCGCAAAGATTTCATTTAATGAAAACATGATCAGATATCACGGGTGAAAAGTCTGACACTCAGGCAGATAATGGTCTGTTCTGTTGTTTAAAAAATAAATAAATAAATTCTCAAAAAGCATCAATGAAGATACAATTAGGTTGTCTTAACTGTAAAATATCTGAAAGTCAAGGAGCCTGATGAGAGTTTAACTTTATCCAAATTTAATTAGAAATCATTTAAGCTACAATGTTGAGGAATATAGTTTATGGCAGTAATTAAGTAGCGTCTCTGAATTCAGGCAGAATTAATATAATGTGATGCCATCCTTTACTGTGGTTGAAAATTGCTTTTCCAAGTTTTTGGTTGAATATTATATTGTGCTTAAGAGTTTGGTCATATCACTCACCTGTAAAAAAGTCAACAGACAGTGATTTAATCACCCAGTGAGCAAGCAAAAGGTAAAAAATAAATAAATAAATAAAAACCTGGGAAACACAGGCTACACCAGGGAGCAAGATCTCTTAGGGCTGCATAGCAAGAATGGCTGGCTCAAAAACAATGGCTTGAGTAAAATTAGTCAAAACCTAACAATGGAAGTTAACTCAGTTCACAGGTGCAGCTAGTCATGAAAGACACATGATAATTTCAGACACATTAAATCCAAACTGTCCAAATGCACACAGTCTCTTACTACAGGGGCTGGGGTTACCCACGCTGTGCCCATGTGATTATTAGGAGGCAGCTGTTTCAGCACAGACACCTAGGGGAATAGAAAAGCATCAATGGATTGAATTTTGTTTCTACACAATGGTTTTATATTTGGAAATTTAAAATTTATAAATACAAAATATAAGAGATTCATTCCACCTCCATGTAGTTCTGCTCACAGACAAGCTCCCGAGGCCCCCATGGGACCTGAAGAGGGCAGGTGAGCAGTAAAGGGTAGGATATCTCCTCCCCATTTGAGTCCTGATTTATAAACCACACAAGCAATCGAAATTCTGCCTCCCTCTGAAACCAAAAACCACCAACATTGCCAACCGTTGTGCTCTCAGGCTTATAAAAACATAATTACCATACGGGGTATAGGGTGGGAGGGGGAATTGATTGCTGTTGCTAGAAATTCACTGTACAAAAAAACACCTGACAATGCTTCACATATTATGGTGCCCGAGTTCTGTTCCCCCCCTTCCCTAGCATAAAACATTTAAATAAATGTAATGCAATGTTAAACCATTTACCAATTTCTCAGTATGTGTTAAGGTAACCTGTTGATTGGTTAACCGTTTTGCTGTAGAACTTTTACAGTTATTTATTTATTTATTTGTTTTTGTTTTTTTAAGAATTTGACAGATGTAGTGACTTTGAACTGTTGTTGTATAGAAAAGCCTTATTTTGAGTGACATTTGAGTATATCTTACCTGGGTCTCCACCAGACAGGCCAGGTAGGAAACACGCAGTAGCAAGTCACCCCAGGAGTCAAGAGTCATAGTATAGCCACACTCTGCTGCCCACTGACCAGAAACCTCATGGACCTCAGAGTCTGCTGTGAGAGTGAAGACAATTACATAATTTCAATTACCAGATGCAGGGCAAATTAGGGTAACCTGGGACAATGAACAATGTTTTATATTTAAACTCTGAGGTGTAAATTTTTTCTCCATCATAAGCAAGTCTACTCAACCCCTAAAGAAAGTTCACCCAAAAATGAAAATTCTGTCATTTACTCACCCTTATGTTGTTTTAAATTAGTAGGAGTTTCTTTCTCCTGTTGAACACGGAAGAAGATATTCTGAAAAATGTTGGCAACCAGGCAGTTGACCATAGCCATTGACTTCCATAGTAATTTTTTTTTTTCTTCCTACTATGGAAGTAGGACCATCAACTACCATCAACTATATGGTTACCAACAATCTTTAGAATATCATCTTTTGTGTTCAACAAAAGAAAGAAACTGGTTTGGAACAAAATAAGGGTGTGTAAATGATGACAGAATTTTCATTTTTGGGTGAACTATCCCTTTAAGATCAAGTAAGTCATTATGATAAATTAGTTGTTTGTCCTGTGATTGAGGTGTTATTTGTGGGTCAACAAGTGTGCTGACTTTAAATTGCAAAATGGCAAAAACTGTCCCAGATTACCTTAATTCACCCACACAATGTGCTTCAAACCATAAACTATTCATTGATGTATTCAAGCTTCTTAAATTTAGACAAGAACATTCAGTTAATGAAAAGGAAAAAGAAAAATGAAAAAAACAAACAAACAAAAAACTGAATACCTTGAACTTCAAACCTAAATTTGTGGCCAAGAAAATTTGAGTTGACAGACAACCAGAAATGACGATCATGGCACTCTGTCCTGAACATACCTGAGAAATAAACACATTTAGGCCATCACACCTTGTCCATCGTCCAACTGTCTATAGAAAAGCATTACCTAAACCTTTTGATCTTTTAATAATTTTATTTGCTTACCAATAGGTATGGAATCAGTAAGAGATATAGGACATAAACCTAGCAAAAGAAACCTGAAAAACACATTTTCTTATCTGAAAGATAATCACAACAACGTCTTCGCAGTCGTCTGTATAGGCGAAATTTTCATTATTGGGGGAAAATTTAAACTCACCATAGCAAAGAAACGTAACACATGACCATAAATATAATTTCTACCAACTGTATACAAATTTTGAATGAAGAAAAACTGATTTTTCAAAAACAATTTTATACCGATTACCTCAAGTTTTTTTTTCCAACAGGTCAGAAGTCGCATGGCGCTTCATTTTGACTGGTAAGCGCACCTGTCAGATTGGCTTAGTCAATCAATTTGCATATCACGTGATCCCATTTTATGTTCCCTTTTGCGAACACATTTTAGATTCGCACGTCAAAACTCGCACTTTCTAATTATTTTCTGTGTGCGAAGGTCTTTGGGTGTTCAGGATCGAGGGACTGACACCCTATTAAAACCCATACACCTATGGTGAAGTTCTTTTTAGACATTTTTATATTTTGAGTTGGATCTTTTCAATAAATTGGCTGAACCTTTTCACAGAGCAGGTCTGAAGAAATTGCTTACCATGGGCAGCTTTTCCTAAAAGCCATTAATCGAGCTACGATCAACTTAAGCTTACGATGGTTTTGGGAAACGCTACCCTGGACAGTTCATTCAGGAATCGGCCTGCTAAACTATAAACTTAACGACTTAAAACTGAGATCAATGAGCCGGGGATTTGGAGGGAACCGAAGATATAATCCAGCTATACAATTCTTTAATAGCAGAAATGTTACAAATAAAATGTACTTTAAATGTGTTTATGACTTGGTATGACATTTTTATCGATACGCATTTGAAAGTGAGCTAGAAAATAGCATTTTATTAAGACATGCAAAATGCAATGTAAATGAACTGTAGTAGGCCTATTGTTTATTGAAATTGCAAAATATAAAATAGTAAATAATGTTCAACAAATCATTGGCTGCAACAAACTGAAAGTGGACTTAAGAACCCATTGACGCAGTAATTAAGATGACTATTCTATCTGAAATGTGAGATGGTATACTTTCGTCATCAACGTAAGTTTTAACTGTAGCTTAAATTGAGCTTTGTAATGCTTCTTAATGACTGCTGCTTTCCAGACAGCTCGGAATTAGGATTTTTTCCCACCTCGTTGTATCATGGCGACATCATGTGGTCAACATGTGAACGTGGCGTCTGAAACTCACTAAAGTGGGACATTAAATTTAGGATGTTCCCACGTCCAACCTCGTCTAGAACGCAGCAATAATGAAACTAATGAAAAAAATCAGAGAGCTATTATTGTTTGACAGACAATCCACATACACTAGAAATCGTCTGCAATCATGTGACTTGAATATCCGGTAAACACATTATTATTTCCGTTACAATGGAAGCTGTTGTTGGTGAGGTTGTTACACCAGAAGATCTGGAGGTAATTTGTTGTTTTTTTTTTTTTTTGTTTTTGTTTTTTGTATTTACTTTTTTTAAGTGCGTGAAAACTTCCTCTCTGAATAAATGCGGTATATAGTCCACATCTGCCAGATGCTCTGTAACCTCAGATTAACTGTCATTACATAGGCTACATGAGCGTTTAGAGCTTTTTATTTGGCCGATGATAATTTGAAAGCTAGTCTGTCGTGGACACGTTGTCAACTTTGTATTATTTTTATTTACAGAAATTCGAGAAGAAATACAAGGCAGAGTTATCACAGGGGTCTGTGTCTAAAGATACGCAGTTCGAATATGCGTGGTGTTTGATCAGGAGCAGACAGTCGGAGGACATCAAGAAGGGAATAGTGCTGCTCGATGGTAACTGCATCTGCTTTTTAGCAAACAGTGTAACTTGTAACCATTCCATGAAAAGCCACTACATATAAGATTCGTAATTTACAAAGATAATCTTTGGCTTTCATATCTTTCTGATTATGATCTTTGAATTTGTGAGGTATCATAATTGACACATTAACAACCGTCACCCCCTTTTGAAAATGAAAGGGTTAAAAATTTAGAGAAGTTTGTTTACTGTAAAGCAGATGTACTGAACTAAACTTTTTTTATTAAATATAAATATACTAAAAATAATTTTGACTCTAAAATTGCTAGAATATCTAATATGTCTAATCAATTTTTTCCAAATTTGAAGTTATCACAAATTTAGCTTCAATTGAGAGTTTTAATAACCTTTTTTTTAAAAATATTTTTGTTTTGTTTTGTTTTATTTCTCTGTTCATTTTTATCTGTCTTTCCATAAATTATTTTGTTTTCTCAGAGCAGTCCTGATAACAAAACATCTAGGAAAATGTCCTCATTGAAGAACAACTGAACTCTTGGTTTTATTAGATTAAATCAAAGAGGTGCTATTTAGGACTGTCATGCGATTACCAGTTTTAAGCTAATTAATTACATGATGTGCCGATTAATTAATGGCACATCAGTTTTGGCTGAGAAATTACCCCCAAAACAAAATTTAAAGTTATTATGTACCCTTTTCACATTTCTGGGGTTCTCAGAAGTGGAAGTCATCATAGTTGGGTAAACATCTATGGTGGTAAACAGGAGACAAACTTTACTAGATTTCCAATGATGATAATGCATCATCACAGTTTGTGAAAAGGGTCTATTGTGTTAGATGAGAAAAGCACTGAATAGACAGTGCAAAAAGTAGTTTTAGAAAGAAATACCTTGATTCAACTTAGAATTTATTAAACATAAACTTTTAAGGCTTCAGTGTGGCCTTAACATTTTTTGTTTCTTCAGAAGCTGCATCTGAAGTGGCATTTAGGTATATATACACAGATTGTTTAAGGTATATATACACAGATTGTTTAATGCAGCTCAGAGGTGGTATTAATATGAATTAAAAATCAAACTATACTCTAAATATGAAACTAAAACCACCAGTAGGTGGCAGCAAGTCACTGGCTGCATCCCAAAGCTGAAAAAGGCTGCTTTTGGACGATGCATTTAAAGACTATAGATTTAGAAAGATGCTTCACTCCTATTAGTTATAAATGGGAGAAACTGCAACACGCAATATGGGAGAATATGTCCCGCATTCTAAGTAAAAGAGCCAATCGCTGATTGATAAAGTCATTGTGTCACTGCAGCTGCCATTAGAAGCTCCTGTTCCCATAGAAACCTGAGACTCCTGCCTAGGACTGCACATGCACATTGGCTCATCTAGCCTGAAAAGAAGCTTTTCTATTGCTATTTGAGCATAAGAAACAACATTTATTGGACAGTTCATGTCAAATTTTGTTGCTGATTTGAAATATGTTATTGTGAATTCGCCAAGCAGTTTTTAACATTTCAGGATTCCCCCATTTAAATATATAGGTCTTGGATGCCCGAAATAGCTGCCCGGAGGCATTGCAAATATGGCCGCCGAATGAACAGACTTTCCTTGAAAGGGACTTTGATGCATTCCAAGGTAGGAAGGCGTCAAGACACGTCTGAAACTCCGAATCCAGTGTTGGCTTCAATTCCTGTCTCCTGAGATACCTTCATTTGATCAAATTATGAAGGCATGTATACTTCACAGCCTATGATATCACACAATCCTGTGCATCTCATTTCCTGACAGTTGAGCTAAAAATAAATATGGCATGTGAAAGTTGTGGTTGGTGGTCAGTTTGTGTGTAAATGTACATTTTGAACAACTTTTTCCACTTTTGATGTTATTTCTAGCAAGAAATTTCTATTACAGTAATTAAATATTTGCTTAGTTATCACCAAAGCACAATTTATTTTGTTTTAAACCTTAAAACCATTACGCTGCCTTAGAAGTCTGTCCGAAATCAGTTTCGTGAGGTACCTTCTTGCGAAGCTTATTCGCAACTGAGTGAATATTTAATTGCTACAATATTATTTTCTCACTGGAAAAGACATCAAATGTGGAAAACATTGGTTAGAAATTAACATTTATATACAAACTGACCACCAACCGCAACTTTCAGATGCCATCTTTATTTTTTAGTCACGGAATGAAACGCACAGGATTGTGGGATATCATAGGCAGTAAATGATACATCTATGCTGCCTTCAAAATTCAATCAGATGAAGGTATATCTCAGGAGACAGGAAGTGAAGCTAACATTAGGGGTCCTATTTTAACGATCTAAACGCAAAGTGTAAAGCGCACGGCGCAGGTGCACTCAGGGCGTGTCCAAATCCACTTTTGCTATTTTAACGAAGGAAAAACGGTCCGTGCGCCGGGGCACATTTTTGAAATGGGTTGTCCCTATTCTCTTAATGAGTAATGGGTGTAACGTTCAATAAACCAATCAGAGTGTCATCTCCCATTCCCTTTAAGAGCGAGATGCGCTCGCGCCATGGCGGATTGCTATTTACATGGTGGAATTTGTTGGCGGAAAAGCTGAACGCTTTTCAAGCGAAGAAACCGATCTGCTCGTGCGCAAAGTTAAACGTTTAGTTAGAAGGTAAACAAAGTTACATTTTTATATTTATGTAGCCTACACAATAATATTCTTTTACACTGTAATCCTTTTGTTTTTAATATTTGGCATGTTTGTGTGATGCGCATCCCTGTGTGTAATAAGCAAAGTCGACGCGCCCAGAGGCGCAGTTTCTACCAACGCGCTCTAACAAAAAAATATTGCGCCATTGGCTTTAGACTTTAGACCAGGTTTGAGTTGGTCTATGGCGCAGTCTATTTTCAGCTCCTTAAAATAGCAATGCGTCGGCAATGCGGCTGAACACACCTCTTTTTTAGACCAGCACGCCCATGGGCGCACTAACTGGCGCAAATGCATTTACTAATTTAAAGACGTGGCGCTGAACGGGAAAACGCGAACGGCGCCGGACGCAAACTAGCAAACACACTTGCGCTGCGCCTTGCGTCGCATTGCGCCAGGTGTATTATAGGGCCCTAGGTTTGGATGTGTCTTGATGCCTTCCTGCCTTGGAATTCATCCTTCGAAAGCAGCATTTTTAAGCTTTCGGATGCAGGCGTTGCCTGATAAGGCAGCAAGGCTACTAGTCAGCCTTCGGGCACAGCCACTGTTTTAATGAGTGAGTCATTCAGTCATTCATTTAACCAATTCATTCAAATGGCTGATTAATTCAGGAATAAATCAAGTGGCTGTCTTAATGAATGGGTCACTGAGTCAATTCAAGTGGATTCATTCAGTAACGAGACACCGCAGTAGGTTGCTCGGAGATGCACAACAGTTCTGCTTTGGAACTGTTTTCTTTGGCGAAATTGAGCAAAAACAGACAATATTGTGTCTAAGATGAAACAATATTAACTTGTTTATTGAACTGTTGTATAAAATCAGTATTTTTAAAAACAACGAAACACACTTACTCATGTGATATTACTAAACTATATCATTTGATATATCAAATATATCTATGAACAACATTTCAGTTCTGTTGTTTTATATACAGTGGGTACGGAAAGACCCCCTTAAATTTTTCACTCTTTTTTATATTGCAGCCATTTGCTAAAATAATTTAAGATCATTTTTTTCCTCATTAATGTACACACAGCACCCCATATTGACAGAAAAACACAGAATCGTTGACATTTTTGCATATTTATTAAAAAAGAAAAAAATGGAAATATCACATGGTCCTAAGTATTCAGACCCTTTGCTGTGACACTCATATATTTAACTCAGGTGCTGTCCATTTCTTCTGATAATCCTTGAGATGGTTCTACACCTTCATTTGAGTCCAGCTGTGTTTGATTATACTGACTGGACTTGATTAGGAAAGCCACACATCTGTCTATATAAGACCTTACAGCTCACAGTGCATGTCAGAGCAAATCAGAATCATGAGGTCAAAGGAACTGCCTGAAGAGCTCAGAGACAGAATTGTGGCAAGGCACAGATCTGGCCAAGGTTGCAAAAAAAAATCTGCTGCACTTAAGGTTCCTAAGAGCACAGTGGCCTCCATAATCCTTAAATGGAAGACGTTTGGGAAGACCAGATCCCTTCCTAGAGCTGGCCGCCTGGCCAAACTGAGCTATTGGGGGAGAAGAGGTAAAGAAGAACCCAAAGATCACTGTGGCTGAGCTCCAGAGATGCAGTTGGGAGATGGGAGAAAGTTGTAGAAAGTCAACAATCACTGCAGCCCTCCACCAGTCGGGGCTTTATGGCAGAGTGGCCCGACCGAAGCCTCTCCTCAGTGCAAGACACATGAAAGAGTTTGCTAAAAAGCACCTGAAGGACTCCAAGATGGTGAGAAATAAGATTCTCTGGTCTGATGAGACCAAAATAGAACTTTTTGGCCTTAATTCTAAGCGGTATGTGTGGAGAAAACCAGGCACTGCTCATCACCTTTCCAATACAGTCCCAACAGTGAAGCATGGTGGTGGCAGCATCATGCTGTGGGGGTGTTTTTCAGCTGCAGGGACAGGACAACTGGTTGCAATCGAGGGAAAGATGAATGCAGCCAAGTACAGGGATATCATGGACGAAAACCTTCTCCAGAATGCTCAGGATGTCAGACTGGGCCGAACGTTTACCTTCCAACAAGACAGTGACCCTAAGCACACAGCTATAATAACGAAGGAGTGGCTTCACAACAACTCCGTGACTGTTCTTGAATGGCCCAGCCAGAGTCCTGACTTAAACCCAATTGAGCATCTCTGGAGAGACCTAAAAATGGCTGTCCACCAACATTTACCATCCAACCTGACAGAACTGCACAGGATCCCCAAATCCAGGTGTGAAAAACTTGTTGCATCTTTCCCAAAAAGACTCATGGCTGTATTAGATCAAAAGGGTGCTTCTACTAAATACTGAGCAAAGGGTCTGAATACTTAGGACCATGTGATATTTCAGTTTTTCTTTTTTAATAAATCTAGAAAAATGTCAACAATTCTGTGTTTTTCTGTCAGTATGGGGTGCTGTGTGTACATTGAGGGAAAAAAAATGAACTTAAATGATTTTAGCAAATGGCTGCAATATAACAGAGTGAAAAATTTAAGGGGGTCTGAATACTTTCCGTACCCACTGTATCAACTATAAATTTTGCTACTTCACCAAAAAGATTGACTGCTAAAAGACATTATACAAGTGCCTTCACGCAGTTAATTAGTAAACTATCAGTTTGTTATATCGGCCTTTTTCATGCTATAGCCAATATGCTGATACATCGGTGTATCTCTAGTCAAAACTAAATTGGAAGTACAAGAATTATGTAGTGATTGTCGTAGTGACCGAAAAATATAAACAACGTGAAACAAAACTCAAATCGCATTGGGTGCATCCTGGAATGCTTTTAAACCGTACTGAAGGAACACATTCATGCTGGACTCTAGTTTGTTGCTGTTTTATTATACATTTCTTTAGGAGTCTTGCATATATTGCTTCTTTGTTTTATCTGCAGTACAAGTAAGAGTTGAGTATATTATTAAAGTGCAATTTAAGTTTTATTATGTATGTTGTATAAAGATGTTGAGCTTTAGTAATAAGACTTTTAAAAGTATAACAGTGTGATAACATGGCTTTCATGGAGTTTTTCTGTTTAAATGAGTGACCCTTCAGGTCAGGGTATTCAAGGGTCCATGTGAGAATCACAAGGTGTGATTGAATCACAATTTTTATTGTTTACTAGTTTTTATTGTTGAATGAAATGTCATAATGAGTGTTGTAAACAACTTCCTGTTTATACCATATTTGTTCAAATTCCAAGCCTTTCACTCAGCTGCTTATTAGCAGCTTCACAATAAGCTATCTAATCACATCATTACGTTAAACATTACTCAAAGCATGCGCTTATTTCACAACTTCATAAGCGCCGTGGCACTTGTTATCTGGATTCTGGATGACTCTCTGTTTCGTATCTGATAGGAGGGGCAATGAGGAGGTTATAAATGGTATTGTTTGGTTTATATGGAGCCCATGAGTTTGATGCAAAGTGAGCAATGTTACTGCAGTGACACATTCATGGTTCACTGTTTATCAAGGCATTTGTATACACTCTCCATCCCATACTCTGCTGGGAGGCCAGTAGAGCCAGCATCTGAAGTACAATACTCAGCTTCTGCAGTTTTGGAACATAACTTGGTAGACATTACAGACTTTTTTCATACTAACCAGTCATGTTTTACATTTTCACAGTAGATTAAACAAAATGGGACTTAAGATCTGTCATTGTTAGTCTTTATGTGATTTAGCCTATTCTGTAAAGCTTAAACTGTGTTTTACATGACAAGCAGTATCTCAGTAGTATCTCTGTCCACCATGCCCTCTTGAGCTCTGACACCTGCAGCACCAGCCAATTCATTCACTGGTTTAAAGGTGCCGTAGAACGTGTTTTCAAAAGATGTAATATAAGTCTAAGGTGTCCCCTGAATGTGTCTGTGAAGTTTCAGCTCAAAATACCCCATAGATTTTTTTTTATTTTTTAATTCATTTTTTTTAACTGCCTATTTTGGGGCATCATTAATGTTATTATATTATAGTAACAATTATTAGTAATTCAGATGTATTTCTTTCAAATAAGTGAGTATATTATTAATAGCTGTGTTTTGTTCTTCTCAATACTTATTGTGATTAATAATAGTTAATACTCTCTATAAATGCATCATTGATGACTTTAAGTAAAGTGAAAACATAGGATGCAATTTTCCTAAAGAAAATGTCTAGAAATAATGAAGATGTGCTCATTATACATTTTAAGTTGTTTACTTGTAAATGTATCTAATGAACAATAATTCCTGTAATTATAATGAAAACAGAAATCATTAATACAAACAGTTGGAAAAAATGTATCTTTTTTAATGTTACATACTTGCAAAACACTGCAATAATATACAAGTATAATTCCAAACTGCTATTAGCAATACCATGCATATGGATGAGGAGATATAGATTTTAACACTATTCATGACCTCTAATGCAAACAAGAGTCTATGGAACTATTTTATATATGATCATTTATAAATCAGTGTATAAATGATTATGAGCATGCAATTATAAAAATAATATAAACGTATCTATAACTGTTCTTATAATGCAGTATAGGTCTTAATGAGTCTTTATAAATATATAATATATAAATTATATATACTGGTCATTAATAGTAATACTTACTAAATGGGCCTTTAAATCATTATAAGCATGGTATTCATAGAAAGTGTTACCAGATCAATAACATTTTAAAGAATAATAATGCAACATTAGGAAGATTTAATGATGATTAAATTAATACATATCTATCAATGACTAGAATTCATAAGAGATTACCAATATGCTACCAATGTGGTGGATAAGGTCAGGATTGGCCAAATAAGACTATATGCTGCTTTATTTAAAAAGCAATGGCTGAGCACTCTTCAGTACAGTGATAGTCTCTTTGCTAACTAGTACATGCAAGTGTACTTGTGCTATTGCTAACTAGCAGTTAACAGTAAAAGAGTTGAGTTAAATCAAAGATTCTGTTTTTAATAGTGTAATGCAATTTAATTATGTTTCAGCTACACAAAATATTTAAGTGGAATTATAGTTTAATTTAATATTATGTGGAGTCAAATGGAATATGTTCACATTATGAAATACGTTATCATGAATGTTAGTTTTACGTAACGTAACATGCCAACAGTGTGCCTGAACACACCTCATCATGGGTGTACAGATGGGTGCAAATGCATTTACTATTTAAACAACGTGATGCTGGACGTGAAAATGATAACTGCGTCAGGCTGAAACTAGCAAAAAACACTTGTGTCACGCCACATTGCCGGATGTATGATAGGGCCCTTAAGCCACCTTTCCACTGCACACAACATTCGCATCCGATTGTCGCATTTCGTCCCCTAGTGGCAGTCGTACGGAACTTTGAAATTGGTCGTGAAGCGACCGTTACCCTCGGCTTATTCACCATGATAAACTGAATGATTTTAATGAATGTAACGTTAATGCATGTATTAATATATCCACACAAAGTAAATGACCCTCAATACATCTAAAATAAAAACAGTAGATTTTAGAGAGCTAATCAACGTAAAATGGATTTTATAATTTTTTTTTTTTAAATTCTGAAATAACTATTAATAACCGCCATTTTACAGAAATAGTGTTTAAAGAATAATGTTAAAGTGTTAAAATGTTGGTAATTCTAACTTCACGCTAATAGTTTTGATTAGAATACATCATATCCGGTCGGCCAGTCGCATATGGTCTAGCCGCAGAAGTTCAAATATTTCAGCGCATCCAAAGCTCAAATCGGATCCGAAATTTCTGCATTCGCATATGATCGGAACTCCACGCAGTACTACTCTCCATTGGAAATTAATGACTTCTGGTCCAACGGCTGTCATTTGTTGTGTGCAGTGGAAAGGCGGCTTTACAATTTTATAAATCATAAATGAAGATATTTATTCTTTGTAACCTGTGAAAAATATTAATATTAAAAGGTAATTATTTGTACATGATTGTATGGTTTTTTGTTTTTTTTTTCTCTCCATAGTGTGACTTTTGGGGAATTGTAGTGAATCAAATTAGGTCAGTTTGACCAGGACTATACAGGCTATAACCAGAAATTGAACAGTGCTTGAGGGTTAACCAAAAACCCATTCAAAAAACCCATTGACGTTGGGACAATAGAACCGGAAGTGCAAAAATGCTAACTTGTTTCCGCATTTTGACCTATAAATTTACGTCATACCTGCAACCACTTTATTGGTCTTGAGTATTTAAATACATTTATAGAGAAATATGATGTAGCCTGAAAAAAAAAAATTCAGTCAGAAGAATTTTTGTTTCAATTCCTGTTTTAAGGAAAATATATTACTTGTTACTTGGTTACACCACATAACATATTAGCATCATTAAATTCATCTCTAAAAAAATTTTATAAAAGTTTTTCAAAATCATGTGAAACCAACATGAATAAAAGGAGTACATTACTAAGAAAGGCACATGTGTTTGTGCCTGTAATGTGTTATTTTTTTCAATATGCCTATGTAGAACTTCAAAAGTTTAGAATGGTGAAATTATATTGTAATATTTACTGTGCACCGCTCTGTAATGGGATGTGCGAGCCGCGTGTCGTCAGTTCAAAGCTCACTAGGACTTCTGTATGCGACAGTCTCGGGCTCAACCACAGAAAGAGAGCCCAGCAATATAAGTCTGTTCAAAAGGGTCAAGGTCCATATGCTTGCAAGCTCTGGCAGTTCAGCAGTTAAATGATATAAACACAATAAAGAATGACGGCACTTCTAACTCCCCGTCCCTACCTACACTCACCCTGTCCCCACTGTCTATCTTCGACGCTGGTGGCCCTAACCAACCCTCCCAACAATAGATGAGTACCGCTGTCCTATTTCGACTTGTAAATTGACCGACAGCAAGCCCACATCCATTCTCTTTTGCACTCTTTTTAATCCTTCACTCCCCAGTCTCTGAATACACAGTGTTCCTCATTCCCCAATCAGTCTCATTAATTAGTTGTCAGGACGATATTTCAAATACAACACCCATAACAACTGTATTCCCAGGCTTGTGAACAGGCCGTTGTCTAGGGCCAGCAGACACTGATGCTGATCCTTCCCTTGGTCCTTCCAAATTACGAGGGAGCACTGGTGTCCTTTGATGAACCCCAACTGGCCCCCAGAGGGACCTCTGACTGATGCTCCAACTGGTCAGCCACCCCTCTGACTTGTACACGAGGACTCAGCTCCCTCCTGTGGTAGGACCAAGGGTGCTGATGTTCCTGAGAAAGAAGACCGAACATAAGGTTTGAGTCGGTTAAAATGTATCACTAACTCAGGACCCCCCTCTGCTAACACCACGCGATACAATACATTAGACAAAACTTTATAAGGGCCCCTGTAACACCTTTTGTAATTTTGGACAAATGCCTTTTTTCTTGACTTACACCAATTTCACCACAGAATAGAACTGCAAATTAGCCTGAAGATCAAATGTCTCCTTCTGCTGCCCAGAGGCTTCAGCCTGATGTCTCTTTACTGCCTCTACCACTGTGGATAATGTGTCTGCCAACCCAGTCACATACTCACTGGCTGACAGAAACTGCTCCTGATGAACTACATTCAACATCACGTCCAGACAAAGAACAATTTCCTGTCCAAACAAGATTTTGTAAGGTGTAAACCCTGTACTGGCATGGACACTACTTTGATACGCCATCATAACATATGGCAATAGACAGTCCCAGTTGGTTTGATTCTCAAACTGACTCAACATTGACAGTAAAGTTTGGTTAAATCGCTCCACTAAACCATTAGATTGTGGCTGATATGGGGAGCTACACGTCTTACTCATATACAAAAATCGGCACAATTCTTTAAACACGGTAGACTCAAAATTGCACCCCTGATCAGAATGAATACTGTGGGGAGTGCCAAAATGACATCCACTCCTCAACCAGGACACAAGCAACCGTCTGTGCCTCCTGGTTGGGAAGGGGAAATGCTTCAGTCCATTTAGAAAAGTCACAACAAGGATGTACCTATGCTTTTTTGACGTCTCCGGTAGAGGCCCCAAAATATCCAAGGCAATACATTTGTGAGGACGAGATGTAACTGAAGGATTCATTGGGGCACAGGGGGGCTTTCCATGCATCTTTCAAGAAGTACAATCTACACATTGCCTACACCACTGTCTTACATCTGAAAACCACCATGGCCAATAAAAACAATCTTTTACTGTCTCTTGCAATTTCTGAATACCAGGTAGACTCCCGTTACTGAGCTATGAAGCTAATTTAACACATATGCTGCCAGCACCTTAGGGGGCACCACCTGTATCTTTGAGGCTGCATCTGAGTAAGGTGGGGGCACCCGTACCAACCGCTGATCTTGCAGCTGCAATTGGCCCCATACAGAACTATACTTCTTCAAGGCAGTATTCTGCTGAATTTCAGCACTATTATCATCTGAGACCTCCTTGAGATGGATTAAGAGAGCCAATTCTGGATCATCTCGCTGGGCCTGTACCAAATCATCACCCTCCCCATCATTCTCTTCCCTCTGCACCACTTGGGGGCCCTTTCTAACAGCACACACTGATATAATTGGCCTCTGAATAGGGCCAATGGAGCCTTCTTCCTTGGCCCCCACGTAAGCTGGTAGCCGTGACAAAGCATCTGTATTGCCGTGTTGCTTTCCAGAGCATTGTACAATTTTATAATGGAAGCTTGCCAATTGCTCCACCCAACGAGCTAGCTGACCCTCTTAATCCTGAAAGTTATGCAACCATCTCAATGAGTTATGGTCTGTGTGCAACACAAACCTTTTACCTAGCAAAAAATGCTTAAAGTACTTTGTGAAAGTCACCATCGCCATCGCCAACAACTCTTTCTTCGTAGTTGCATACTTGCGCTCCTCTTTAGGAAGGGCCTGACTGGCATAAGCTACGATACGCTCCAACCCACCCTCCTCTTGTGAAAGCACTGTCCCTACCCCCACATCACGTGCATCAGTGTCCAATATTAAGGTTTTATTGGGGTCAGGGTAAGCAAGCACAGGAGCAGTAATTAAACTAGCCTTCAACTGATTGAAGGCTACTTGACACTGCTTGCCCCACCTAAATCGCCTCCCCTTCTCGGTCAGTTGATGTAATGGATGTGCTATATCCGCAAACCCCCTTACAAACCGTCTTTAGTAAGAGGCCAAACCTAAAAAGCTCCTCACTTGAATGTATGAATGAATGAATGATTATATAGCGCTTTCATATGTACTACTGTACACCCAAAGCGCTTTACAATCATATCAGGGGTCTCTCCTCATCCACCACCAGTGTGCAGCATCCACTTGGATGATGTGACGGCAGCCACAGTACAACGGCGCCAGTGCGCTCACCACACACCAGCTGTAGGTGGAGAGGAGAGAGAGTGAAAGAGCCAATTCAATGGATGGGGATTATTAGGAGGCCGTGATTGGTAAGGGCCTATGGAGGGAATTTGGCCAGGACTCCGGGGTTACACCACTACTCTTTTTACGAGAAGTGCCATGGGATTTTTAATGACCACAGAGAGTCAGGACCTCGGTTTAACGTCTCATCCGAAGGACGGTGCTTGTTACAGTACAGTGTCCCTGTCACTTGTTTCGGCAAAAATTAATTAGCTGACATCACTAGTAAGAGACAAACCTTAAGAGAATTCACTTTATAAAGATTTTATTTCTTGCAAGAAAGAGTCCACAGTCAATGTCTGCCCCTAGTGTGAACTAAGGACACAAAGGAGCCCACAAACATTTATACTCCAAATGTCTGAGCAACTCTCCTCAGTACTTTTCCATACAGGATGTAGGTAACAAACACACACACAGAAATGGCCTTCCGTTTTGTCTCAGACTATTTTAAATTAAAAAGCAAGAAACACAATGGTCCCCCTTCTGTCTTAGAACTTATTTAAATGATCCGACACCCTTGGTTCGGGAAAGCTCTCAGTTTGGATGTCCCATCGTTACCCCCAGACGCTTTGTCTGTTGAGCTCAGAGAGGTGTTTTGCATAGCTGAAACAGATATTGACTTCTGTGTGAACTCAAAAATAAAATCTTTTTCTGTGATTAAATTTTCCCCAACAATTCCCCCTTTTATCATTCTTTGATAACTCACAAGGAAAATTTAAAATGTGTAGATATAAAAAAAAAAAATAATAATAATAAGAAAAAAATAAATAAATAATAGCAATTATAAAGGTATTTAAAAGGTAATAAAAAGTAACTAGAATGTACATTTCCTGAAGAAAATGTGAATGGTGCTTGCAGTGGCAAAATTCGGCACCCGGTTGCTAGGGTGCTGTAATTGGTTGCTAGGGTGTGGCCATGAAGTCACTACTTATTGGCAGCTTGATAGGCCGAGTCAAAAGAGCCCAGCCCCAAGTCTCTATGACCTTCTAAACCAAAGATATGATCTCACAGATTTGGCCCCCATGTTAAGTCTATGGGAGTTTTTTCAGCCGTTTTTTTCGTACGCTGTGCGAACATCGTACACCCGATCGCTTAGAAAAGTCATAGCACACCTCTCCTCAATAAGCCGGTCGATTTGACACCTCATTCGTGGGTCTACGACAAACGGTGCGGGACGAGTTACGCGCCAAAGTTTTGTTCAGGTGAATAGTAATTACAATACTAGAATGTACATTTCCTGAAGAAAATGTGAATGGTGCTTGCAGTGGCAAAATCGGCACTCGGTTGCTAGGCGGTTGCTAAGGTACTTGGGGTGGTTGCTAAGGTGTTGCTAGGCGGTTGCTAGGGTGTTCTGTGTGGTTAGTAGGCGGTTGCTAAGGTACTTGGGTAGTTGCTAAGGTGTTGCTAGGGTGTTCTGGGTGGTTGCTAGGCGGTTGCTATGGTAACCCGGGTGGTTGCTAGGGTTTTGCTAGGCAGTTGCTAAGGTACCCTGGGTGGTCACTATGGTGTTGCTAGGCAGTTGCTAAGGTACCCTGGGTGGTCACTATGGTGTTGCTAGGCGGTTGCTAGGGTGTTCTGGGTGGTTGCTAAGGTACCTGGGGTTGTCACTATGGTGTTGCTAGGCGGTTGCTAGGGTGTTCTGGGTGGTTGCTAGGCAGTTGCTATGGTAACACAGGTGGTTGCTAGGGTGTTTTGCTAGGCAGTTGCTAAGGTACCTGGGGTGGTCACTATGGTGTTGCTAGGCGGTTGCTAGGGTGTTCTGGGGGTTGCTAGGTGGTTGCTATGGTAACCTGGGTGGTTGCTAGGGTGTTACTATGTGGTTGGTAGTTGTCACAGATAGTTACTATGAAGTTTCTATAGAGTTATTAGCATGTTCTTAACCCACTTTAGCACTTAGCTAATCACTATTAGCATGTAGCTATTCACCGCTAGCATGTGTAGCATGTTGGAAGTCCAGTTGGCTAGCATGAGTCAAAAGAGCCAACCGCCATGTCTCTATGATGCTCTGATGCAGAGATATAGATCTTGCTAAGCGGTTGCTAGGGTACTCTGTTTGGTTGCTAGGGAGTGGCTTGGCAGCTACCAATGATGATACTCCAAAGGCTGCTTGACAATATAAACCAACCCCCATGTCTTTATGATGTTCTGATGCAGAGATATAGATCTTGCAAAACGGTTGCTAGGGTACTCTGTTTGGTTGCTAGGGAGTGGCTTGGCAGCTGCCAGTAATGATAAACCAAAGGCTGCTTGCCAGTATGAATGATATAAACCAAGCCCCATGCCTCTATGATATTTAGATTTGAAGATATCTGCCAATGCTTTAGTTTGCTAGGGTGCTCTAAATGGTTGCTAAGGCGTGGCTATGATGTCTTTAAGGTGATTTGTGATTGGCGGTTTGCTGCCTCGAGTCAAATGAGCCCACCCTCTTGTTTATACGACACTCCTATCCAAAGATATTAATTTGATCTTTTTCAATAGAAGTCTATGAAGCTTGTTACTAAGGTGCTCTATATGGTTGCTAGGGTATGGCTTGATAGTTTGATGATCCTGGGAGACTGATTGGTTGCCTGAGTAAAATGAGCCCACCCCCTTGTCTCTATGACATTGTAATCCAGAGTTATGTTCAATACAAAATCCCTATGTAATTTCCCATAGTAGGAAAAACACAGTACTTCCTGGTTCATGGGCACGGCTTCACCATAGTATGTCTATGGGGAAACTTTGGGCAGCTCTTGCGCCCCAGGGGTACAACTTACACCCCATTTTGAGATATGGTCTGACAGAGCCTGTCAGCCCCTTCAAACGTAGTAACCCACATGTTTCTATGAAATCCTCGTTAGGAGCTATGACTTGTCAAATATCGTCCCAATGTTAAGTCTATGGGATTTTTCGCCCGATTTTTCGCCCGCCGTACGAACATCATACACCCGATCGCTTATAAAAGTCATAGCACACCACTCCTCAATGGGCCGGTCGATTTGACACCTCATTCATGGGTCTATGACAAAAACTGTGGGAGGAGTAGCGTGCAGAAAAAAAGTGGAAGAAGAAGAATAATAAGTATGCGGGAGAATAAGAATGGAGCTTTGCCTTTGGCAAGCACCATTAATAATAAAACAAGCTAATTTAAGTCACTCATCACATTTACACTCTTCATTTCTGATTTTTTGTATAAATGATCATTCTCTTAAATTTGTAAATAAAGAAACATTTAGATATCTGGCTTCCCTAATAATAAAAACAAACAAAACAATACAAAAACAAAAAAATAAAAAAATAATTTAAAAAAAAAACAAATAAAAATCCCCTAATTTGTTTTAGGTGTCTCTTCGCTAAACATCTCATCAAATTCGCTCATCCACTCATTGTAATCGTCATAAACAGTTAGTTTACCCATTTGCTGAGACATATTGGTCTTCACCATTCTCTGTACTATGCTGGAAGTGCACTGAAAAATACATGGGTAAACATAGCAATACTAGTACCACTATTGCAAAAATTGGCAATACAGTGTAACATAGCCAGTGTCCCCAAACTCTCAGATTTGTTATCCACCCAAACCATGAATCATCAGCTTTCTCAGGTTCCCTTACAGCTGCTCTCATATGGTTTATGATGTTTGTGATGTTGTCACTGTAATCTGGAATGTGAAAACAACATGACATTCCCAACATTTTGCAAGCTCCTCCTTTTTCTGCCGTGAGCATGTCTAAAATCAGTCTGTTCTGAATAACTGCATCTCTGATCTGTCTCATTTCCTCATTCACCATTGTCATGGCATGTTCGGTGCTATTGGCTAAAGCTAACACACTCCATGCTAATCCATTAATTTTGTTTATCGTTACTGCTGTTCCCACCCCCAGAAAAATAGACCAGCCCACATTTGCCCCAGGTGTTGTCCACGGATCTCACAAGACATAACCATTGTAATGGTTTGGCAATGTCCCTATTTCAGAAACAATATCTCTTTTCTGTCTGGTCTTTTCTCCTTTTTCATTATCCGGAAAATACACAGATGTTCCCACATTCATTAAGGCTGGGTAACAGCAACCTGTCCAGTCTTTCTGTGGCATGAAATGATATGCTCTGTCACCGCAAACCCAAACTGCCGCAGGTGAAGTGTCACCTGGTTTGCTAAACGGGCAGGTAAAGTCTGTTGTGATACCGTCTATTACGGCTGTGCAGTTCCCTGTCGTTGAATTCTTGATGTCAATTCTGACTCTGCAGTCAGACCATCCTGTGTTCACGTTCAGCTTCAGTCTCTGTGAGCACACACACACATCTCCTTGAACATGCATCACTCTCAATGGTGGAATCAACATGTCTGTGTGATTATACCGTTGTGTTCTCTTGCAGGCAGATGTTGGATGTTTTGTTGGAATCTTCCCTTGCTCGATGTCTGCTGCAGCTCTAAGCACCTCCGTCATCTGCTTTGGGATCAGACAGTCAGTCTCATTTATTGTTGCAACAGTCAATGGTACTGTCTTCCAGGCGTGAGACATTTGCAGACAAAGCCAGCAGCTGGTGTTTATCTTCAGTTCCTGTTTCTGCAGCAGTGCCAGAGTGCAGGCTTTGTTCCCTTGGCATTTTGTCATTGCCTTGTCCACTTCCGGTTTTGTTCCCCCTTTTCCTACTCCTTCATTTCCCATCCACGCTGTTTCATCCCAGCTGGGAATGTCAGGTTCAAATGCTGGTATAACAGGTGGTTTCACTTGTTGTGGTGCTGGTTTACTCATCACCAAGCTGAATAAAGTCAGTATGCACGTGGTTACCTTTATGCCACACATTCCGGGCACTTGAAACCGGTGCCATGGTCTCACTTGCTCCATTCTTTACAGTTGGCTAAATGGATCACACAGTTGTACGTCCAGAACGTGTGAGGAAGATTAGTCTTTGATGTAACTTGTGCCTGGGTCTCTACTCTTGAGATGATAACGGCAAATGATGTTTATATTTGATCTCTACCCGCACAGACGTGTGCCTCCTGCTCCTCTCCTCTCGGCTCCTCCTCCCCGATCACTGGTGGGACCTTTCTGCAATGGTTCGCATGCACCCACGTCGCTCTCTCAGCTACCTTGACGGCGGTGTGTGTCGTCAGAAGCACGACAAATGGTCCTAACCACCTTTTCGCCTTCCAGCTCTTCCTCCTCAGGTCCCTTATCACCACGTAATCTCCTGGCTTGATGTTGTGCAAGGGAGTCTCAGCCGGTTTCCCCTGAGCAGCTTTCACCTGCACGCAGACATCAGACAACAGAGAAGACATTTCTTTGCAGTAATTCAGCATATTGTGCTCACACAAATCTGTGGATGGCAGCTGTTGTTTACCCCCTTCCATTCCCATGAATGGCGGTCATCCAAAAACAATTTCAAACGGGCTCAAATTTACTCTGGTTCTTTTTCTCATTCTCATGTACATTAACACAATAGGCAAGGCTTTTATCCATGTGAGACCAGTGTCTTCACAACATTTTGCCAATTTGTTTTTGATTGTTGCGTTTTCACGTTCCACTGCCCCCCCCTGAAGAAGCATGGTAACTGCAATGTGTTCTCATATCTATTCCCAAAAACTGACCCACTTGTTTTATTGCCTCGTTCACAAAGTGTGTTCCGTTGTCTGAACTTATCTTTCTTGGAATTCCCCATCTGGGAATTATTTCAGTCAGCAGGGCTTTGGCCACTGCTGCTGCATCCTGTTTGGAGGTGGGGAAAACTTCAACCCACTTTGACCACATGTCAACCATCACCAGGCAGTATTTCTTTCCCTCACACGGACTCAATTCAATGAAATCCATCATGAGATACTCAAATGGGCCTTCTGATGCTGGTTGAGATGCTAGGGGCATTTTCACTCCTCTCG
The DNA here is from genome assembly GCF_024489055.1 of Chanodichthys erythropterus. Taxonomy (NCBI): domain Eukaryota; kingdom Metazoa; phylum Chordata; class Actinopteri; order Cypriniformes; family Xenocyprididae; genus Chanodichthys; species Chanodichthys erythropterus. The sequence goes on along the minus strand of NC_090233.1, from coordinate 2,298,787 downwards.
CCACATTGTGTGTGTTGCAGATGACGCATCTGTTGCAAAAAATTTCAGCGACCACTGTAAAGCCCTTCGTGAACCACATGTCTTTCATTTGTATTACCATAGCCCCTTTGCCTCCATGGTCACGCCCATGGAGGCATTTAGCATAATGAGAGAAAAAATGTCGGGGTAAACAAGGCTTGCCATCCACACTCATCCACACATCATTCTCAAGTTTGCAACCACAACGTCTCCACAGGTTCTTCTCCGCTACTGTAGCAAACGCCTGCATACTCTGTAAAGAAGTCAAAGCATTTGTGTTAGTTTCAGATAATAAAATGCATTCTGGTTCCTTTGACTGCCGTGCTGCCGCGGCCTTCGCAGCCATATCTGCTCTTGCGTTTCCTGTTGAAATGAAATCTTTGTTGTTAGTATGCGCTGCGCATTTACAGATAGCAAGTTGTTTTGGCAAGAGAATTGCGTCTAAAAGAGTAGACACAAGAGAAGCATTTAGAATTGGCCGGCCATCAGATTTTAAAAAATTTCTATGTTTCCATAAAGCCCCAAAATCATGCGCAACCCCGAACGCGTATCGTGAATCTGTGTAAATCGTTACACTTTTACCCTCTATGAGCTTGCATGCTTCTGCCAGGGCTACGAGCTCTGCCGCTTGAGCTGAAAAATTTGATAGCAATGTGCCAGATGTCAATGTTTCGAATTCAGTGGTCACCGCGTAACCAACTTTGTTCAGGCCTGTCTGTGGATCTCTGAACGCAGAGCCATCCACAAACAGGATATGCTCACTGTTTTCGAGCAGTGTGTCCGAAAGGTCAGGGCGTGGGGTACATATCTGTTCGAGTGCAGTCAAACAGCAGTGATGTTCCTCCCCATCCTCCTCTGTTGGAAGGAGAGTGGCAGGATTCAGCACTGTGCAACGCTTCACTGTGATGCTTGGCATATCCAGCAAAATTGTGTGATATCTCAGCCATCGTGCTGTTGACAAATGTGAAGTCTTCTGTTCCTGCAAAATCATGGAAACAGCATGCCGAACCATTAATGTCACGTCAGAATACCCCACAAATTCTCTAGAGGCCATCACAGCCGGTTCAGCAGCTGCCACGGCCCTCAGACAGTGCGGCAGGCCTGCTGCTACTGGATCTAATTTGCCAGAGAAATAACCCACTGGTCGCATTCTGTCTCCATGTAGCTGCAAAAGAACAGAAGACATAAACCCATTTTTTTCATCAACCATTTGGACAAATGGTTTAGTTGGTACAGGTAGGCCTAATGTGGGGGCTGTGGCGAGCTGCGCTTTCATGTTGGCAAAAGCCTTCTCAGCCTCCCCCGTCCAATTAATCTTATCACATGACTTCAATTCCTTCCCTGTTGTCAGTGCTCTCAGGGGTTGCTCAAGAATCGCATAATTGGGAATGAATGTTCTGCAATAAGAGCACATCCCCAAAAATGACAACATTTGTTTCTTTGTGGTTGGTTTTGGTACCTCAGTTATTGCCTGCACTCGTTTTCCAGACAGTGATTTACTGTTTGCAGATATTATATGACCCAAAAATGTGACTTGTTTTTTTACAAATTGTAGCTTAGGTTTACTGACCTTGTGACCTTCCTGTGCCAAATGTTGCAGCAAGGTCACAGTGTCTTTCACACATGTTGTTTCATCTTTTGCACAAATCAAAATATCGTCAACATATTGAAGCAAAGCTCATCCAGGTGTCAGATTCAAATTTTCAAGACTTCGTCTGAGTGCTTCATTGTAAATTGTTGGTGATTCGCAATATCCCTGACACAATCTTGTGAAAGTATACCCTTTCCCTTTAAAATTAAATGCAAACCAATATGCACTGTCTTTGTCCACTGGTACGCTAAAGAAGGCATTCGCCAAATCTACCACTGAAAAGAATGTGGCGCTCTGTGGAATTTGTGACAAGATTGTGTAGGGATTTGGAACTGTAGCAGCTCTCGCTCTGACAGCTGAATTCACAGCTTGCAGGTCCTGCACAAAACGGCATTCAGTGGGCTGACCCTTATCTCTAATCTTTTTCACAGGAAAGATGGGAGTACGCACCGGTGAGGTGTCACATGGAACAATTACGCCTTCTTTTAACAATGTTTCAAAAACTGGTTCTATGCCCAAAATTGCCTCAGTTTTTAATGGATATTGTGGTTGGCAAGGTCTATAATCAGATTTGGGAGTAATTATCACCGGTTCGCATCCTTTAATCAGTCCCACATCATACTTGTGCTTTGCCCACAACTCGTGCCAGCCAGCGCAGGGTGTATGTCCAAAGCACAAATATTTGTCATACAGTCATTTTCATATGTGTGTTTGTCAACAGCGGTTAAAATTCGCTTCACCTCAATTTCATGCTTGCAATCAGATTTAAAAGCCCTCAATTTCTTACTGTACTCTAAAGTCTCATCGACCTTCTCCCAGTCATTTGTTGCAACACAGTGCTTCACAAACATTCCCATGTCACCCCAGGCCTGTGTGTTTTTCTTTGAAATTGATATGTGTGGCACACACTCTCCTGCTATCAAATAGAGAGGAAGCTGTTTTTCTGATAAGCCTACTGAAATCGCACACATTTTCTCAGTCCAAAACATTTGATCAAGTTTCAAAGTGTCTTCTTTTTGTTCAAACCATTGTTTTTCATAAAATTGATCTCGTTCTGTTACGTTGCATGTGACGTGCAATGCAAATTGTCAGGCATCATAAAATCTGTACCAAATGACAGTGTTCTATTTTTCCCCAATTCACAGATTGTTTTTGCCCACTCAATTTCGGTTATGTGCCATTTGTAAACCCATTTTGGTTCTGTTTTCAAATACATTTGCTCACCCTCTTTCATTACAATGCCCGAGGGATCTGCAACCATTACCAAATTTAATTTGCACATTAAATCTCGGTCCAGAAGGGGTACTGGGCATGTTTTTGAAGTTAAAAATGCATGCTTCAGCACGTGGCGCCCTTCTGTCTCACACTTTAATGGCACAGTGAACCGTTCTGTTATATAATGTCCTGATACAGACAAAGAACCATGCGTTTTGTTTGTTAGCGCTGGTTCACATGGCAAGTCACATGGTCGCAAAACAGATCGGGTCGCCCCTGAGTCTACCAAAAATGAAATCATTGTCCCTTCAACTAGCAGGGGATATTCAGGCATGTTTAAAAATCCCTTACTGCTATACATAATCAAACATTTGTCAAAATCTTTTTTGTTTGTTTCAGAAACACACAAAGAGGTGCAAGCTTTTTTTTCATTGCGGAGAGCATTATCAGTGCATGTGTTCAGGTGTGTGTGTGTGTGTGTGTGATATTAGTAAACGTGTACTTCCCTTTGCGGCGGTTTTTGCATCCTTGGCCGTGGTCCACCCGATCTCCTCCTGCTCTCCGCATCCTTTTTCTCAGTCAGCCTTTAGCAGTTCAGGGCAGTTTGTTGCCCAGTGTCCGTCCATTTTGCACTTCCTGCATTTTGTGCACTCACGAATAATGTGATCGCCAGCTCCGCACAGATAACAGCCATTTTTGTCTGAATTGTGTCCTCCTTTGTTCCCGCTGAATCGTCCTCTTCTCCTTCCTCTTTCGTTCGAACTGAATCTTTGCGGTCTTTGCACAGCTGCCAACTGCAATTCTTTTATTCTTGGCCTTTCCTTCCTTACCCTCAGCTCATCTTCTGCGTGCAAGGCATGTTTCATGATGGTGCTCACTCGTCCTTCAGTCCATTCAATATAGCTGTGTTTCACGGCTTGGGAAATTTCAGGTCTCAGTCCATTCAAAAGGCTGTTCGCCAAATAACTTTCCCACGTGGTTGGTCTGTCGCCACGATCTGTTGGTTCCTTTAACCCGCTGTGCTTGCAAAACACACCATAGAGTCGCTCATAGTAAACTTGAACGCTCTCACCTGGTTCTTGACGGCAGTGGCTCACTCTGGACATGTCGATGCGTGCTGGAAATGCTCTTCTCACAGTCTCAGTCAGTCCCGTCACAGCTGCTCGATATCCGTCGTTTGAAGCATGTTGCCAGTTAACGTGACTTCGTCTGTGATCCACTGCTGGTAATTCTGCGCTTATCTTGTGCCAGTTCATTCCTCCCAGTTTTGCCATCATGAGTCTTTTCAGTTCATTTAGCGTCGGGCTGAACTCTTGGCAGAATGTCATCAGTTCGGTGGCAAAACGGTCCCCTGCGTCGTCAGGATTCGGCAGGTGGGCCATCGCCTCTTTCATGTCGGTTAAATTCCAAGGGCGGTATACTAATTCTATTGAATTTACTCCCATAACCTCCACCATAGGTGCTGTGATGCTCACCCGGTTTTTCCTTTTCTCTGGGCGCGAGATCTCGAATTCTTCCTCTTCCTCTTTCTCTTCCTCTTCCTCGTCGCTTTCTGAGAGGGTATCAGAACTCAGATCAAAGTCCCCGTCTGACTTCAGCGCTCTGGCTTGTGCGTGTGTGTTGGAACGTAAAACATATGATCGTGCACCTTTCTTTCTTTGCTTCGTCTTCCTGATCGCTAGTCTCTTTCTCCTTCCGGACAGCAGTGTTTCTTTGCCCCGGAAGCTTTCAGTTGCGCATGCCCCCTGCTGTTGGCTCAGCTGCGCATGCTCCTCCTTCTGTTGACTGTTCAGCTGTGCGTGCTCCCTCTTCTCTCAGCTCAGCGGCGCGTGCTCCCCCGTCTCTCTGCTGGGGAGCTGGAGTTGGTTTGGCTGGTAGAATTGGTTAAAAATTAATTAGCTGACATCACTAGTAAGAGACAAACCTTAAGAGAATTCACTTTATAAAGATTTTATTTCTTGCAAGAAAGAGTCCACAGTCGACACAACCATACAATGTCTGCCCCGAGTGTGAACTAAGGACACAAAGGAGCCCACAACATTTATACTCCAAATGTCTGAGCAACTCTCCTCAGTACTTTTCCATACAGGATGTAGGTAACAAACACACACTCAAATGGCCCACAAATGGCCTTCCCTTTTGTCTCAGACTATTTTAAATTAAAAAGCAAGAAACACAATGGTCCCCCTTCTGTCTTCGAACTTATTTAAATGATCCGACACCCTTGGTTCGGGAAAGCTCTCCGTTTGGATGTCCCATCGTTACCCCCAGACGCTTTGTCTGTTGAGCTCAGAGAGGTGTTTTGCATAGCTGAAACAGATATTGACTTCTGTGTGAATCTTTTTCTGTGATTAAATGTTCCCCAACACACTATACTGGGGCATTAGGACCCACACAGACCACAGGGTGAGCACCCCCTGCTGGCCTTACTAACACCTCTTCTGAAGTGTTATTAACACTTCAGTCTGAGTCTTACGGGTGGGCTATTCCCTCACTGCTTCCACCTTCGCAGGGTCAACCATAATTCCCTCCGCAGAAATGAAATGCCCTAAATACTTGACACGGGGGGAAAACAAGTCACACTTAAAAGGTTTGTCAAGATCCAGGGTAGAAAATATTATTAATCTGATGCAAAGTCAAGTGGGCTCACCCTAAATCATGATCCCCAGTACTAAACACTGAAGCATACTGTGCCAACAAATCACGGATGGCCTGCGTTTCACCCATAGACAGCCCCTTTTGGTATAACCCCAGCTGCATTAAAGGAGTATCCACAGACCGGACACCGCCAACATATCCTGCTTGCTAAGAGCCACTGCTTCTGGCCCAACCACCACGTGGCTAATGTGGACAAGGTCCTAATCTTCATCCCCTGCCTAAGAGTGAAAGGATTATCAGTTACATTAATCACTCTAACAGGAACAACCCCCTTCCCCACATTACAAACAACTCGAACCACTAAAATTTCACAATGTTTTGATAAAAAGGAGGAGGGTCCCAACATTACAGCTATCTGTCCTGCAAGGAGCCCCTCTACTACCCCAGAAATAATAGCTAACTATGTGGCTGTACTATGGAGTCTATTTGTACAGTTACAGTCTTGGGCTGACAGGCATTCCCAGATGCAATTAAGGGAAATTGCTTACCCATGACTGAACAACACTGCTCCCTCAAAACAATGGTACCCCATACTTTGCAGCAGACAAAAGCAGACACTTTCTGCTAAAGTTCTTACTTCCTGTCTCAACCTTTCTACCACTCCCAAAACCATCTCCATTTGTTTATCTGGTACACTTTTGGACACCACCCACACTTTAGTATCTGCAACAGAACAGTTTCACTATTTTTATTAGAGTTAATCGAATTAACTCTAATTCAGAAGCCAGATTGACAGCCTCTTCTAAGGTAGATGGTTTTGCACTGCGAAGTTAGACATTTTACAGAACAATTTGCATTAATTTGACATAACTACTTCGAGGCTCATTGGATAATCCACAATAAATGTCCCAAGCCCTACCAGATAACAATAAGGAGAGGAACTTCAGTTTCAAGCTGCCATTTCAAATCATCCTATCCAATCTGACCACTCACGATTAGCTCCTGTAAAAATCTCAGGCATAAAAACAGGTTGTGCAGGTTGTGTAATATCCCACCGCTGCCACCAGTGTAATATTTACTGTACTTAATAGGCCGCTGCCACCACCTTTAATTCTTTAAGCCAATATGGTCTGGCACCAGAGGATAACACACCACCACAACTTCACCCTTGTGAAAAAAAAGTGCACTTTAGTATACTTTTATACAATACAATAAGTGTACTTATTGCAAAAATAATATACTTTAAAAGAACACACTTAAGTGTGAATTAAATGTAATGTTTTCATCGCTTAAGTGCATTATATCTGTACTTAATTTCAAATATATCACATATTAAGTTCATATTAAATGCAATAAGTTGAACTTAAGAGTGATTTTTTTGAACAACTTAAGTAGGACTTTAATACAATTTTTATGTACTTCAAAATATGGTAAAAGTATACTTCCGAATGTACTGACAAGCAATTAATGCGAACTTAAATATACTTTAATGTAATTTACATGTACACTATTATATAATTTAATACATTTGTAATTACATTTTTTGTACATATAATAATGAAGTTACAATTTAGTATATTTCAAAATATTACAATCAACACAAATGCAAATTGAAACCCTCTACATTTACTGACAAAATAATCTCTAAAACAAATGCACAAAAACCTTTTTGTTGATGCACAAGAAAAACCCAAGAAACACTATACACAATCACAAACAATTACAACACTTTAACTCTCATTTAGAAAGAGTCTGGAGGACAGTGAGGCTTATATGCACTATCATTTTCTCCATCACATACAAAGGTACCTAAACCTACCATCACAATCTTTCTGCATTTTTACATTTTCAGATAAAATCATTCTGTATAAGATGATAAATAAGATAACACCCATGAATTAATACAAACAAAATGTAAAGAAAAGATTCAAAACTTTGGGTAACACTGTACAATAATTTTCTATTAGTTAACTACTTTAGTTAACATGAACTATGAATGAAAAATACTTTAAGCATTTATAAATCCTAGTTAATATTACGTATGCATTATTAAAATCAAAAGTTGCATATGTTAATAGATAATGCACTGTAAACTAACATGAACAATAACTATACATTTTATTAACTTGAGAAAAAAACCTTTTTTATTGCCTAATGTTAACAAATATTGATAAATACTGTAAAAAAAAAGTCAATGCACATAGTTAGATAATGTTATCTAATATATTAATTGATGTTAACAAGCGAGACCTTTTGTAAAGTGTTACCTTTTGTAAACCTTGTTACTTATAAGCTCTGCAACCCTTACTAGCACAAACATTAAACAGGACAAAAAGGTTTCTTCTAAAATCTTACTCCAGCATTACATTGAATGTAATTTTGAAAAAAAAAAAAAAAAAGAAACAAAAATTAAACAAAAAAACAATGAATTCCAAAGGCACAAAAACAAGAAAACCAAAATTGTCTGTCACCACCTTTTTTAAAGTTGTATGAAAAAGTGCTGTTTATGTCAATGTCCCAGAAGCTCTTCATCGGCAGAAAACCTTAAATGTCCATGAAGCTGCGAACCACCTCTACACAGCATGCGTAAATGAACATGTTCCAAAGAGGCAAGAAAGTAAAAAAAATAAATACCTGGAGGGAAAAAAAAACAAAAAGAAGTAAGAGTCAGTCCGTTATTATAATTGGTTCAATCGAATGAAATCAATAGATATAGATATATATACAGAACTCCAAAGTTTATATCCACCTTTGTAGGTTTGAAAATAATAAAAACCCATTTGGTATTCCCTAAAGGCAAAGAGTTGCTGATAGTGATTGAAGCCTGTGGCCAAGATGTTTACTGTGTACTGATAATTTCCTCCACTTTAATACCAGTTACAGTGTGAAATAAATATGAATGAACATCTGAAGGTGTGTTACAACATACAGTACAACTGATCCATAACGTCACATTTAATCGCTCAATCAGTGTTTCAACGCGTGGAAAGACGTCAATGAAACAGCTTGTAAACAATGTCACGTAACATCACATTTACTTCAGAAAAATCATATTCAGCATAAACTCATTAATCAGCTATAGAGAGGAGCATTCTGCTAATTATATGCACCACGTTACATATTCATTATAATTTTATTTTAATTTTTTTTTATAATTAATTTATGTATTTAATGTTTGAATACATAATTTATGACAGCTACAATTTAAATGTTTATATTTCAAAAAACAATTTAGAGTAGAAATATGATTACATAATCATAACTTTATTACAAAACAAACAAATCATACAAATTAGCATTGTATTTGTTTCTTTATTTAGTACTTCCCTGATGAAGCAGTTTATTCTGCAAGGTGTAAGTAAACTTTTGACCGCAACTGCATCACCCAAGATGAATTACCTCAGTCATCAGGACAACACTGATGTAGAATCCTGGGAGAAGCTCCTTCACATTTCCCACAAACACCAGGATTCCAGTGACCACACCATCTTTACTGACACTGGCCTTTCAAAATAGAGAACATTTTTATAAACATTTTTATACTTTACAAGGAATTAAACATAACTTTATCATTTACACAAATATAGATAAATAACCCAAGGCCCAAGCAAATTGAGGGGTTTTGCTTTGAAATTAATTATATAATAATATCATTATATATAAATATAAATATATAATGATTAGATGGGGATTTGTAAGTGCACAGGTGAGAATTTATTACTTGCAAACAGAAAAGATTCAAAGCATTTAAAAGCTATAAGGACAGTTGATGGCAGTGTTTTAGCTTGTGTGTGATCAGGGTGGCTGAAATAATGGAAAAACATGGATCATCACCTCATCAATATGGGTCTTTGATTCCACACACTGTATCTCCAATAACAAATCTGTACTGATCCTACAAAGTGAATATATAAAACAACAGATAAGCACAAAAATATTACATATTACAAACACAAACAGTAATTGAACAACTAACTTTTCAAATGCAAAAAGAAAAATAGATTATAATAGCGATTAAATGTATTGTCTTTAAATGTTACAAGATCAGATCTTTGAATTTAGTTCTGCAAATTTAACTTAAAGTCATTTAAAATGATTTAAAAAGTCAGAGTTCAGTGTTCTTTGAACACGCCCACACACGCGACCACGTTCATATTGTATAAGAAATTATTATAATGCAATCATAAATAAATTACAGGAAACATGATTAATTCACCTCCATATTGCTATTAAACTAAATAAGTTACACTCATAAGAACTGCTATGTTCCGGTGAAAAAATAAAAATAAAGAGAGCATATATCAAGATACTTACTTGCTTCTTTATTTGTAATACATAACGTCTCATCTGTAGTCATCCAAACGTGCAATCCTTTGTTTTCTTCTTTGATCAGCAAAGTTGCCTCGCGCATCGCGATCACCGAAAGATGGCTGAAGGTGCATTTTTCAAACTCTGGTGAAGTAATGCGCCGTCATGACGTAGTATTGTGGTGCATGCGCATGATTAAATTTGTTCAAGTTTTTCTAATTCATTGTTGTAGTTAGACTTTACGTTTACAGAACTTGACTCATTCACCTAACTGAAATTCAATTATTTTATAGTTTAGTCTGATTAAAATTAAATGTATTTTAACTGAATATGAATTCAAATTATTTTTTAGATGTTAAACTTTTGCTTGCAATTAAATAGGTTTAATCAACTTAGAACAACAATGATATTATAAGTATTATACAGATATGTAAAGTACAGCACTGTTGCATTAAGTATCACAAATACAGCACTCCGTAAAAAAAAACAAAAACAAAAAAAAACATTTTATGTCAAATATTATGTAGAAAACTGACACTAGTCGAGTTTAGAGCAGGAGCTGGTGATAAAAATTTCAACAATAAGTTGTACAGGATTATACACTGTATAAGCAAGTGTTTTGAAATTCAGAAAAATAAATTTCAAGTGTATTAATGCACACAGTATTTATTAAAGACTAAGCACATTTAAAATACATTAACAAATGTCATCTTGGACAACACACTTAAGTTGAAATTAAAATTAATTATTTTCCATGTGCTTTAATATATAAGTCAATACATCAGAATAAGTTTACTTATTTAAAACACTATAAAGTCATAATTAGGTAAAAATTAAGTGCATTTTTAAAAAGTGCTCTTAAGCATGTTTAGAAATATTGTCCTGAAAGTGTACTTTCTTCAAGTACAACTTAAGTCATTATTACAAAGTGCATTTTTAAAAAAGTGTTAATAAATATTGTCATTTAAGTGTACTTTCTTTAAGTACAACTTAATAAGTCATTATTACAAAGTGAATTTTTAAAAACTGCACTTAAGCGTGTTAATAAATATTGCTATTAAAGTGTACTTTTTTTAAGTACAACTTAAGTCATTATTACAAAGTGCATTTTTAAAAAGTGCACTCAAGTGTGTTAATAAACATTGTCATTAAAGTTTACTTTCTGTAAGTACAATTAATAAGTCATTATTACAAAGTGTATTTTTAAAAAGTGCACTCAAGCGTGTTAGTAAATATTGTAATTTAAGTGTACTTTCTTTAAGTAAAACTTAATTTGACATTATTACAAAGTGCATTTTTAAAAAGTGCACTTAAGCATGATAATAAATATTGTCATTAAAGTATATTCTATTTAAGTACACTTAAGTGGCCTTTAATTTTAATTATATTGTATTATCTGCAAGTGCACTTTTTAAAAAGTATACTAAGTACACACAAAGTACACTTTCAATACAATTAAGTGCACTTCTTTTTCACAAGGGCAGTCACAAGTCATTTTATTTAACAGAGGGGACTGCAGGACAGGCTAAACACAACCTAGAAAGCCTTAGGACAGTGTGCTACATCTGTTCATTGGATACTTCATTGGAGACAATCCCTAAGATCAACTACAAACAATGACATTTCAAATTCATGTAAAACCTCATTTCATGCATGTGCAAAATAATACTTGCCCCCTGAACCCTCCCAGTTTCAGTTTTAGCCACCCTCACTGTCACCCTCAATTTTTACATGGAGCACAGCTTTATTAAATACATTAGCTTAAAGTGAAAACAAAAAGACATAAAACAACTTAACTCGTCCCGCAGCAACACTGCTCCTCCCGTGGGTCTGTACATGACAGTCTCAGGCTCAACCACAGAAAGAGAGCCCAGCAATATAAGTCTATTCAGAATACAACATAGATGACATATCAAATGTTTAAACTGAGAAAATGTATAATTTTAAGGGAAAAATAAGTTGATTTTAAATTTCATGGCATCAACAAATCTCAAAAAAGTTGGAACATGCCAACCCCCCACCCCACCCCCCCCGCCAGGGATGAGTAAAATGCTCTCAAAATTCATTGTTCTTGAAGTACATCAGATTTCTGTATTTACATTTAATGTTTACAATCAATCAATGTGGAATTGCTTTGTTTCACCAGAACTTATTCATAAAGGCACCAAAGATGACCAGCGGGATTATCTGTTTTACCTTGCTGTAGCCAACTACAAGCTCAAGGTTGTTATCAAAGATTTTCATGTTTACGTTGGACACTTATAGGTGGAATGACTTTGCTAATTTCATTCTCTTGTTTTATATTAACTCTAGGAATATGAGAAAGCTCTGAAATACATCAGGACTTTACTGAAAAATGAACCTGGAAATTCTCAAGCTCTAGATCTGGAGAAATTCATTAATAAAACCATGAAGAAAGGTGAGCAAGAATATTGTCTTTATTTAAGGTGTACAGTGCACAGCATAAATGAGTACACCCCCTCTGAAATTTCTGAAAGTCAGCAATTACTCAATTACTTAGACATGTTAGGGTTCTTTAGAGATATAATGTTCCAGCAAGTCTGCTTAATCAATTACCAAAGAAGCATGTCAAAATTATTCAGGAATATAAGATTTCTAGGTGATAAAATGTTGTGTAGAAAAAATGAGTATACACTCCTGAAAAGTTACTAAATAATTATAATAATAATAAAAAAATTCTGGTGTAAGTTTAGGGCAATGTTTGATCAACAGGTAAGTATGTTGAACCAAAACATTTAAAGAGAAGTAATTTCTTGACAATTAAAAGGGTTATATAGCCCACTGAATCATTCTCAGACAATGCTGACAACAATGGAACCACTTGGTAGAAAACTTTCAGGAGACTTCTTTCTTAGCACAAAAGATGACAGTGGTACAAGAGGATTACCAAATCATTGTTTTAAGTGTGAAAATATAGCAAAAGTAACACAGAAATTCAAAAACAATGGACTTGTGACAAGGCCCCTGAAATAATCAGGCCTTCATTTTAACCTTTCATTTAGTGATGAAGGATTATTTTGCTAGAGCAGGAGAGATACCAAGCGAGTGTCTCAGAGCCAGCAAAAGCTATGAAAAGAGTGACTGTTTATCTCACAGAGTAAGATGCAGCCTGCAAAAATTACATGCATGGTTGTTTTTCTCACTGGAACTACCTACTTTAGCCAAAGCACAATGAAGTCAGTTAGCCATTTCTAAAGCCCATATTTATAAAATATAGATTCTGGAAATCAGTACTCTGGTCTTATGAGACCAAATCAATCATTTTTAATCTAACAGCATCCAGAATGTTACAGTGTTGCTAGAGGAGGAGTACAATGATAAGTGCCAGTAAAGTTCAGTGGTAGTAAAGCTCTTATATAGGGATGTATGAGTGCTGAAGGTGTGAGGGAGTTGTGCTTTATTAATGCTGTCATGAATTCCCACACCACTGTGTAATTTCATACACAAACTTAAAACAGAAGATGTTTCCCTTTCCTCATTTCCTGCATTGTTGGGCATTTTTTCAACATGACAATGAGGATATGTTTTCCCCCAAGGTGAAGAACCTTCTGTGGACATGTATTGCACTCAGTCTTAACAGTCTTGAGCGCCTGTGGGGGATTCTGTAGAGACAGGTTGAGCAACACTCCCCATTAAAGATCAGGACATTTAAGGAGCTTATCATCCAGGAGTTAAACAGGACAGATGTGACAATTTGTCATGAACTTGTACACTCTGTGCCAAGAAGGGTCGGAGCAATATATTCAAAATTATGGCGGGCATACTAAGTTCTAGAATATTATACATTTGTTGAATTAAATCTAGGGTGTACTAATTTCTGCAAACCTTAATTAAAACAAAATTGGCTAATTTACTCATTTTATGGCTATTAATGACATATATTTCTCAGTTCTTATTATGTACAGGTGCTGGTCATATACTGTAATTAGAATATCATCAAAAAGTTGATTTATTTCACAAATTCCATTTTAAAAAGTGAAACTTGTATATTATATTCATTCATTACACACAGACTGATATATTTCAAATGTTTATTTATTTTAATTTTGATGATTATAACTGACAACTAAGAAAAATCCCAAATTCAGTATCTCAGAAAATTACAATATTGTGAAAAGGTTCAATATTGAAGACACCTGGTGCCACACTCTAATCATCTAATTAACTCAAAACACCTGCAAAGGCCTTTAAATGGTCTCTCAGTCTAGTTCTGTAGGCTACACAATCATGGGGAAGACTGCTGACTTGACAGTTGTCCAAAAGACAACCATTGACACCTTGCACAAGGAGGGCAAGACACAAAAGGTCATTGCAAAAGAGGCTGGCTGTTCACAGAGCTCTGTGTCCAAGCACATTAATAGAGAGGCGAGATTCACAAAGAGTGGACTGCAGCTGGAGTCAATTCTTCAAGAACCACTACACACAGACATATGCAAGACATGGGTTTCAGCTGTCGCATTCCATGTGTCAAACCACTCTTGAACAACAGACAGCGTCAGAAACGTCTCGCCTGGGCTAAAGGCAAAAAGGACTGGACTATTGCTGAGTGGTTCAAAGTTATGTTCTCTGATGAAAGTAAATTTTGCATTTGCTTTGGAAATCAGTCCCAGAGTCTGGGGGAAAAGAGAGGAGAGGCACACAATCCACGTTGCTTGAGGTCCAGTGTAAAGTTTCCACAGTCAGTGATGGTTTGGGGTGCCATGTCATCTGCTGGTGTTGGTCCACTGTGTTTTCTGAGGTCCAAGGTCAACGCAGCCGTATACCAGGACGTTTTAGAGCACTTCATGCTCCCTGCTGCTGACCAACTTTATGGAGATGCAGATTTCATTTACCAACAGGACTTGGCACCTGCACACATATCCAAAGCTACCAGTACCTGGTTTAAGGACCATGGTATCCCTGTTCTTAATTGGCCAGCAAACTCGCCTGACCTTAACCCCATAGAAAATCTATGGGGTATTGTGAAGTGGAAGATGCGATATGCCAGACCCAACAATGCAGAAGAGCTGAAGGCCACTATCGGAGCAACCTGGGCTCTCATAACACCTGAGCAGTGCCACAGACTGATCGACTCCATGCCACGCCGCATTGCTGCAGTAATTCAGGCAAAAGGAGCCCCAACTAAGTATTGAGTGCTGTACATGCTCATACTTTTCATGTTCATACTTTTCAGTTGGCCAAGATTTCTAAAAATCCTTTCTTTGTATTGGTCTTGAGTAATATTCTAATTTCCTGATATACTGAATTTGGGATTTTCCTTAGTTGTCAGTTATAATCATCAAAATTAAAAGAAATAAACATTTGAAATATATCAGTCTGTGTGTAATGAATGAATATAATATACAAGTTTCACTTTTTAAATGGAATTAGTGAAATTAAATAAACTTTTTGATGATATTCTAATTATATGACCAGCACCTGTATATGTTTAATACATTTTAGTTTTGCCTTCTTTCCATGAATTTTATTAGTGATAATAAAGAAAATACATCTTTTGTATTTGTTCAGAGGGGGTGTACTCATTTATGCTGTGCACTGTATATAGTAATATGTAGACTATATAGGCATTGTACAGTATATAAGTAATCTTTACACGTCTCATGATTGAACAAGGAATTTGCATTCTTCTCATTATGTTTTCTAGATGGGCTGATTGGAATGGCAATTGTTGGTGGCATTGGTCTGGGTTTGGCTGGATTGGCTGGTCTCATTGGTTTAGCTGTGGCTAAGAAATCTGCCTAAGAGGATGAGCTAAGCCAATTCTTAATGCCTTAATCCTTGTTTTGGGTGTAGAACGGATGCAGAAAGGCCTGCTAAATATCAGTCATCCTGACACTGACAGAGAATAAGGCACCCTCTGATGCCTTACAGGCTTCCTCCAGTTAAAGCCAGAAAAATCTCACACTTAGGTACATATTAAGGCATTTCAAGTAAAAATTGAAAATGTATTGTTTAATATTTAACGTGTGTGTGTGTGTGTGTGTGTGTGTGTGTGTGTGTGTGTGAGAGAGACAAAAAACAAACTTTTGTTACTCTTTTATTGAACAGATTCTAAGGCAATTTGGAATAGCATTTCTTTCTGATATTAGAACCAGAAGAAAGCTTTCAGCTTAGACCAAATATTATAGCTATAAAAGCATGCCATTTCTAAGTATCTAGTAATCTGTGTGTATAGGTACAGAAGACAATAGAGAGTACAGAGGCTGACTGATATAAAAATGTTATTGGTAAAAAGGTGTTGTTTTTTGTTGTTGTTGGAAACATTTGAATGCAAAGTTTAAAGGCAGAAATGTTTTTTTTTTTTGTGTGTGTGTGTTTTAATTTTTGCACTAAAGGCCCAAAGAAAATAGATTGCTTCATGGTGGGTTGTGTAACACTGAGATTATCTGACTGTTTTATTTTGATTTTGTTTTCTGATTTTAATTCAGCAGTGCTTATTGCCAACTTTGAACACAGGCTGCAAATAAAACTAAACCCCATTGTGCTCATTGTGCATTCTTTTTTACTATATGGAAAGAGTTTTTTTATTTGATAGAGAAAGAGTTGCTGGTTGCACACTGAAGTTCAGTATTAAGGGTTAAAGGTTTGTTAAGATTATAACCATAGTATTTAGAAGTCGTACAAAGTTGCTGCTCCTTTATCTTTTTGCTTGTCTCTTTTTTTTTTTTTTTTAATTATTAATTTTCTTCTAACCCTTGGCAGTAGTGGATTTGCAAGAGAATTGAGACAATTTAATAGGCAAAGATAGGAAAATGATAGGAAATGTGTACCTCTTTTCAGCAATGAAATTGAGAGAGGGGGTAAAGTTCCAGCAAGTGTTGTGTTTTATTGTTAAATTGCCAAGCCTGGGCTTGAATGTGTGACATCACCAGAGCTGGGCCGAACTCAATAAAAACTTTGTCATTATCAGGCAACTCACACTAGCTGCAACTGGGGAACACCAAACATGATGCTATTAAAATGCCCTTCATAGATCAGAATTCCCAATGCCAGTGGTCCAGTTTATGGATGTATTCAGCCACCCTGTGACTTTTTTGGGCATATCCTTTGTTTCCCAACATAGCTGTCCACTACTCCTTTGTTAACCCTAAAAGGGGCAACATGACATGCTGTGGGGCGAGGCAGGTAAAGTTTTAGATCTCATTTCATGTTGAAAGGGTGTTTGTTGTGAATATTTAGATATATTGACTTTGTTCATAATTTTTTTTGTTTACCTTACAGGCAGCATTTAAAAACAGCATGACCTCCTGTAGTGGGAAATCTACGTGGAGTGAGGCGGAGTCAGTGATGCTGGCGACGGTGATTAGCGGAGAGGATGATCTCGGGCCAGAGGCGAATGTAAAAAAACAATCCCTCGCTCTGGCCCCGGGGGGAGATCACCTTTCGCCCTCACAGCTCACTGATGTTTCCAAATTACAGGCTGAGTTTGCCGACGTGTTCTCTCCCCTACCGGGCCGTACTGACCTCATTCAGCACCACATCGAGAGAGAGACATGATTCGCAGATGGCCGTATAGGTTACCTGAACACAAAAAAAAAGTGGTTCAGGCAGAATTAGAGGCAATGCTTGAAATGGGGGTAATAGAGGAATCCAGCAGTAACTGGGCGAGCCCGATAGTTTTGGTTCCAAAAACGGACGGCTCAGTGCGGTTCTGTGTGGATTATCGCAAGGTGAATGCAGTGTCGAAATTCGACGCGTATCCAATGCCTCGTGTGGAAGAATTACTTGACCGGCTTGGTACAGCTCGCTTTTATTCGACACTGGACTTAACGAAAGGGTATTGGCAGATCCCCTTGTCTCCATTATCCAAAGAAAAGACCGCTTTCACGACGCCGTTTGGATTACACCAATTCGTGACCCTTCCGTTCGGGCTGTTCGGGGCACCGGCTACCTTTCAGCGACTCATGGACAAGATCTTACGGCCCCATGCTGCGTATGCGGCTGCCTATCTGGATGACATTATTATTTTTAGTAATGATTGGCAGCGGCATATGCAGCATTTGAGGGCTGTCCTGAGATCGCTGAGAGGGGCTGGGCTCACGGCCAACCCGTGGAAGTAAGGTATCTGGGCTTCCACTTGGGATATGGACAGGTGCGTCCCCAAATTGATAAGACAGCAGCGGTTGCAACCTGTCCGCGTCCACCAAAAAGGAGGTAAGACAGTTCCTCGGGCTGGCGGGATATTACAGAAGGTTTGTTCCTAATTATTCGGACCTCACCAGCCCGTTGACTGATCTGACTAAAAAGGATGCACCAGATACGGTCCAGTGGACGGAGCTGTGCCAGCAGGCCTTTACCCAGGTGAAGGCTGCTTTATGTGGCGGGCCGTTACTTCATTCCCCTAAATTCTCTCTCCCCTTTTTGTTGCAGACAGACGCGTCGGACAGGGGGCTGGGTGCAGTCCTGTCCCAGGAGATAGAGGGTGAGGAGCGGCCGGTGCTGTACATTAGCCGCAAGCTCTCCAAGAGAGAGGCTAAGTACAGCACCATGGAGAAAGAGTGTTTAGCCATCAGGTGGGCCGTCCTCACCCTCCGCTATTATCTCCTGGGGCGGGAATTCACCCTCTATTCGGACCATGCCCCTCTGCAGTGGCTCCACCGCATGAAGGACACCAACGCACGGATCACTCGTTGGTATCTCGCTTTACAGCCTTTTAAATTCAAGGTGATCCACAGGCCGGGTGTTCAGATGGACGGCTCCCCGGCCTGAGTCGGGCGGTGGGGGTATGTGGCGAGGGGGCCGTGGTTTAGCGGGGTCTGCAACAGGAGGGAGCGTCTGGGGAAGCGCGGTGATTGAACGGGTTGAATGCAAATCACGAACACCTGTTTCTCGTTCCAGTAATTGGCATGGAGATAGGATAAAACGCCAGGAGAAGCAGGAGCGGGGGAGAGAGAGAGAGTCTGCTGACAGTCGATGTGTGAGCCGTGCTCGTTGCTTGGAGTGAAGCCCGTCCTCGGATGTGGAATTATTGAGTGTGCGTTGCACCGTCCTTTTGTTTGCTTTGTTGACATTTTCTCTGGTGAGAATAAAAAGACTGTCAGCAGCCAAAGCCGATCCCTGTCCTCTTCCTTCCCACTACACAAGAACCTTACCACACCCCCCCATTTAAAATTATTATTCTCCAATGAAAGGTTGGAGTTTTGTAGATTTTTTCAAATAAAAGATTAAAAGTATTAACGATGCATATTTATTTTCACAGCCTTCTTTGGTCATATTTACCAAGTGTATGAATAATTTTGAGCACGACTGTGTGTGTGTGTATATATATATATATATATATATATATATATATATATATATATATATAAACACACCTGTTCTTTTCATTTACTGTTATTCTGTATGTACTCACAGGTTATGCACTCACAGAGATTGAATGAGCCTCCTCTAAAGCCCTGGGTCATTGTGAGCAGTGCTGGGAAGGTGGAGTGTGCCCATTGTACCTGCATGGCAGGGTAGCTGAGACTTGTACTCATGTTGGTGCTCTCTTGTTTAAGTTGGAGGCAACAGTTCGAATTCACGGCACAAAGACGGTCACTGATGTGCCAGCATACTGGGTTTTGCCCATCAACTTGAGCAAGATTCACCAAGAAGTGGGATATAGGATCGACTACACCTCCTCAGTTGCACAAAGGAAGACATTAGACCAGCGAATAAATACAGTCCACAACACCAACCATAAGGAATCGGGCACAGAACCGGAAAACTTCTCCAGGTAATCTTGAAGATTTATCACCACTACTTGATACATTACTGCACCATAGCAAGGCCGTTGGTTTGTCAGGGATGGAGAAGTACTGTGCACAATACACACAACACACAGCTGCTGCACCATCCTCTGCTTTACCTCCATGCCTGGCAAAATCCCTGTATGATGAAAGCATAGATGCCAGTGACCTGTCTGCTGTCCTGCTGGCCTGTGAGAAGAACATGAATGCTGTATGTGTGACGGATGAGCAGGCAGCAGCTGTAGAAGAGTACACCAGGCAACAACATCTGTCGTCTGTGTGATATGATTACAGAAGTGGAAGAATTACAGCATCAAAAATGCATGCTGTATATGCCACCTCTCTGGAGAGGCCATCCCACACAGTTTTGAAGCAGGTGTGTTACCCACATGCACAGCACACAATATCCAATGTCCAAACCAGATGGGGTATCAGTCATAAGGGGGATGCTAGAAAGGCCTACACTGAATCCACAGCTGTATCTCACACAAACTTCAAAATCAAACCGTGTGGCTTCATAATTAACAGCAGCTTCCCTGAAATCGGAGTGTCACTGGATGGCCTAACTATGTGTGAATGCTATGGAAAGGGCTGCCTGGAGGTGAAATGTCCTTACAAGTATCGGTCCTGCAGCATCCAACAGGCATTAGCCATGAAGGACAAAGACTTTTGTCTCCAGTTGTCCTCAAACAACCTTCAGTTGAAAAGAGACCACCACTTCTACACACAGATCCAGACACCGATTTATGTCACCCAATCAAAGCACTGTGATCACTGTGAATTTCACTGTGGTGCATGTCTTTTCAGACCAGGATTTCTGGGAACCTCGTCTAAAAAAAGCACAAGAATTCTTCAAGAAAGTGTGCGTACCAGAACTTGTGGCAAAATATTACTCAAAGGACATGCAGCCTCATGTTCCAAATGAAAAAGAGCAGTAGTAAAGAAGTGGCTGTTGTTTATGAAAGAATTGCACTTAGGCCTACTCAGTTAAGAGGGTTTTTTTTTTTTTTTTTAGTGTTTTAAAGTGTTATACTTGACTCAAAGAGTATTAGTTTGTTACTTGAAGTTTGTTACTTGAAGTTCAGTGTTTCAAAGTAGTTCAACACAAGAAGCACAAGAAACTAAACATTGCACTTTGCAGGAGATTTTTTTATTAAAATATAAGTTTTTAATTATCAAATTGTCATTTGAAGTATTTAATGTACAAATAGCATACCATGTTCATTCTAAGGAAGGTACACACACCCCCACAAAAAAATACAAATGTGTTCAATCACAGGAGGGTACCACACATTCACACACACCAAATAGAAAACAAACATTTCTCCTGGGGTCTTTTTACCATTCAGCATGCACATTTTTCGGTTTCATCTGGCATTACAACAACACTTGGAAAAATGTTAACTAGAATACAGCAAACATTAACAATCTTATCAAGAAGGATAAATTCTTCATCCTTACAGGGAAGCAACAAACTAATTGGTACTGTTATGTAATAGTGTGTACTTATTGCGCAAGCTACCTATTACCCTTTCTTCGGGTATCCTAAGGTGTGCTATAGCACGTGTGTATTCCACATCCTTAGAGTTGACATTTGCTTTTAGTGAATGCAGGAATTTTAACATCATAACCATCATTCCCACACTGTCTTTAATATCAAAGCCTCGGTCCGCTAACACTAAATTGCCAGGCAACAGTTTGTTAAGAATGCCACAATTCTCGGTTATGTGCTTGTCAGATGGGAAAGATGTGCTTGTCAGTGGGAAAGGATTGTGCGCGCGCCATTAAATTTGACGGCCTCTCTGTATGTATTTCAAAACAGTCGACAATAATCGCAACACGCTTTCCAAAAGCTTCCAAAAATCGATGTGGCATTGTGGCTTGTAAACAGTGTCTTTCAGGCCAGTACAACAAGGGAGAAAGGCGTGCATACAGCACATCGATGGTTTTGGCAAAGGTAGCAGAAAGAGTTCTACGTGACACATTAAAAATGTGTGAAAGACGCTGGATTGGAAGATCAAACCTTAGATGAATGAGTGTAAGTAAAACCATTTGAAATTGTGACAGCTTCTTTGAAACTGGCAGGAAGGGCTTAACAGTAGCAAACATTGACAACAAAATTGCAAAACATGGACGTCCTGTATAATATTGTACCTTCTCTGTATTATCTCTGAAAAACTCTTCATCCATCTTTAGCTTGTTCAACTCAGACCTAAACTCCCTATTTTCTTGCAAAACACGGTTTAGTTCTGCACAGCTTTGCATACAGAACTGGCATTCTACTCTAAGTCTCTTAGCTGCTGGTTTGTCTGTTTCTGTCTGTTCACTATATTCCTCCTCTTCCACAGCTCCTGCCTCTGCTTGATACCCATGCTCCTCTTCTTCTTCTGCAACTCCTGCATCTGCTTGATCCACATATCCCTCTTCTTCTGCAGCTTCTGCATGTTCTTGGACTCCATCTCTCTCATCTTCATTCATGTTGTTTTGTTCACTTTGGCCTCCTCCCTCAGATTCTCTCAAATGGTGTCTATGTTGTCTGCAGCCATGCCAATCTGACACTGTGGCTGTGACTTAAGAGTGACCCAGGTGCAGGGTTGCCCAGTCTGGATGAGACTCGTCCATCTCACGAGATGTTGATGTTGTATTATACTAGGCTAATAATGTAATTTCTGTCAAATTTCTGTTTAGTCTAAATGGCGCCAAATGCTAATAAATACTCATTTCAACTGCTTAACTTTTTTTTTAATTTCCATATTTTACAGATTACAGGTAATCTGACAGCAAACATTGTGTTATGTGTGAGGTAGCTGTTTAAATATTACAATTGCTAGATATCAGTAATCAATTTAAAAAACAAATGTTATACATTTATGTTGCTTATCACTTCTAACAGTACTGCAAGAGATACTGATGATAGTCTAGTGGTGGTGTGTGTAAGGTCCATTTAACATTTTAGCCATGGTCCAAAATTATTAGTCGGCAAGTGTCAAATGTGAGTAAGCTTTACAAGTAGCCTACATGAAGCGATATGTTACTCTGTCACACATTGCGGCATTTGAATATAAATCTGACGTCACGCGGCTCACAACGTTTGGGCGCCACCGTCATTTTAAACGCCAAACAACAGTATTTGAACAAATTAACGACAATATTAGCTATATAGATCCACAAGTTGACTAGAAATGGATTACAAATACCAAAACACTACCACCACTGACACTGTAAACTATCCTGTATATTATAACATTCTTGTTTTATAACTTAATGGTGCATAAACGGTGTCTTTACATTGTTACATGTTTTTACAATTACTCAAATCTGTTGTGTAATTAATAGAATTCTTTAATGTTCTCTTGAGATCATTTAAAGAAAGAATTTCTGAAATGTTTTACATGCCCTGCTTCTGTGTAAAACAACTTTTTATTTTTTTATACATCATTTGAACATTTTGTCCACATTTTTTTTCTAAAGCAAAGGTTTAATGAGATGTAAGCTGCATAAACATTTTTTTTTTATTAATTGCCTTGCAAGTTCACCTTGAATCTGCTAAAATTTTATTTGATAATAATTTAAATGAAAACATAATAAAACACAACATAACATGTTAAATTAAATATGGGTAAAATAAACACTACATACATGCATGCATGCATACATGTCTTACAAGTTTGAAACAACATTAGTGTGAATAAGTTTATTTTTGGTGTGAAGTATTCTTTTAATAGTTTTTAATCAATGTATTATAATGTTAAAGGTGCCCAAGAATGCTTTTTCACAAGATGTAATATAAATCTAAGGTGTCTCCTGAATGTGTCTGTGAAGTTTCAGCTCAAAATACCCCATAGATTTTTTTTAATTAATTTTTTTAACTGCTTATTTTTGCGCATCATTAACAATGCACTGATTTACACTCGGCGCCGCCCCCTTAAATCGCGAGCTTCCTGCCACATGAGCTGTCGACTATATTACAGGGCATTTACAAAGTTCACACAGCTAATATAACCCTCAAATGGATCTTTACAAGATGCACGCTTCGAATTATGTGAGTAAAGTATTTATTTGGATGTTAAAGTTTTATTCTGAGTGTATTTGAGGCTGTTCTCCGTGGCTAACGGCTAACACTACACTGTTGGGAGAGATTTATAAAGAAGTTGTGTTTATGAATTATACAGACTGCAAGTGTTTAAAAAATGAAAATAGCGACGGCTCTCTTGTCTCCGTGAATACAGTAATTAACCGATGGTAACTTTAACCACATTTAACAGTACACTCGCAACATGCTAACAAAACATTTAAAAAGACAATTTACAAATATCAGTAAAAATATCATGCTATCATGGATTATGTCAGTTATTATCGCTCCATCTGCCATTTTTCACTGTTGTTCTTGCTTACCTAGTCTGATGATTCAGCTGTGTGCAGCTCCAGACGTTAACTGGCTGCCCTTGTCTATTTTATTTATTTATTTATTTATTTTTAAAAGAGGACAATGCAAATTAATTAACACAAGAAACAAGTCTCTTATGTAAATGTGCCAGATTTAGCCATTCTGGCTAATTTTCATCTGCAGTCTAATGCCTTTCATAATGTTGGGAACATCATGGGCTGGTATTATGCAAATTTTGGGGCGTACACCCCGACTGTTACGTAACAGTCGGTGTTATGTTGAGATTTGCCTGTTCTTCAGAGGTCTTTTAAACAAATTAGATTTATATAAGAAGGAGGAAACAATGGTGTTTGAGACTCACTGTATGTCATTTCCATGTACTGAACTCTTGTTATTTGACTATGCCAAGATAAATTCAATTTTTCATTCGAGGGCACCTTTAATAATTAATAGAAGCAGAAGTATTTGGGCCATTCCACCGAATGGGTGACATTTAAGTCCCCAGGACATTATATGTATAAAAATGCATGAACATTAACTCTAAAATACATTTTATTATTAAGCAAAGTGTCCTGCACATTATGCTAACTGCAAATTTAAAATATATAATTAAAAACATTTATAAAAACTACTTAGAACACTAAAAATTAGCATTTGTTGCATGTCCCCACGCTCTATCTCTGTATTTACCATGAAATATAATGATTAAAATCCTTCAGAAATATTATTTTGTTTGCATTGTTGTGACGTTTTATCCAATTTATGATATAAAATGTTTTTTTGCATGAGAAATTCATAATATTTTAGATATAATGCACATTTTAGTCGTGTCCCCCGGTTTTCACTCAGTCCTGTTACCCTAACACATTTCCCCCCCTTAAAAACTTGGAATATTCCATAAGGCACATTTTCAACAGGAAGTTGCATCATCTGAATCTTCTGAAGGCAATGGGAAGACCAAAAGTAAGTCCTCTCATTTTCTTTTTTGTATATTTGATGATATTGCAACTTTGTCTGAGAAGGTCAATCTTAACATACTGTCCTGTTACCTAAATTATTTTTTAGATGTTATTTGTTTATTTTAAATTTACAAATGTTTGATAAATCACTAGAATTTGCTTGTATCCTCATGCTATTAGCATTTATGCTATGTGGCTATATTTCATGTATTTGCTAATGATATGCTAAAAACTCAGTCCTGTTACCTTCAGTCCTGTTACTCTTATAAACCATACCAGGACTGAGTAATAGGCAGGGCTGGACTGGGACAAAAAAATGGCCCTGGCATTTTTGCTCAGACCGGCCCACCACAATCGGTCGGACACCACCCACCAGAGTATTACAATTATTTGGTAGAGTTATTAAAAGTACACTTAGTAAGAGTAGGATTTCTAGATGGACAATGTGCTCCATGATATAAAAGCTAACCCTTAGAACGTGGATGTAGAATACTGATAATTCTATAAAGAATTAAAAAAAATAATAATAATTTCAATGAAACAGACAGCAGAAAATCTATAATTTACAATTACAAATATACTTTGTTTTAAAGAGCACAAACCCCTGTTTAAGTGTCAAACATTTACCTCTCATTGTTTAGATACTCCCCATTAAAAACAATGAAAAAGAAAACTATACTACCAAATTACTCACAAAAAACGTCCTAATAAAATGATATTCATGCTATTCACTTGCCATAAACAACCAAGTGTTCATACCAGAGTAATAGGGTACAAGAGCTACAAAACATAACTTTTTATAGCCGAAAAGTGAGATCTAGTAGACCATCATCACGACTAACAGCTATAACACTTATAGTCTCGTTGTGAAATAAACACATCATCAGTAATATTACATTATAATAATAACCTGAATTTTTTTTTTTTTTTTTTTGAAAAATCAAATTGCATCATTTCAGGTTTTTCTATGAGAAGGGCCGTTACTGCATAAGTGAACTATGATAGCTACAAGGGCACTGCTAACTACAAAAAACAGTGCAAAATAACTTTTGCTGTGCTATTTGACTTTAGCTGACTGAGTGACCAGTGCAGTAGGTGACAGTCTGACTTTATAATAACGACGACGATTATGTTGTCTTATAATATTAATTCATTTAAGCATCATCGTCATCGTCGCCTCATGAGTCCCTCGCTGTTAATCATGTAACTACCCTGCTTACCGCTTCTATTATACTCCTGCTTACTCTGTCCCTCATTGGCTTCACTGTCAGACACCTGCTGCTCCTCTGCCTTACAGGTCTCCTCCATGTTCTTCTATGTTCACCTGTTTTTGCACGTCAGGTACTGTAGGTTTGGAAACTGAAGCTACAGTAACCGCACTAAACATGCCAGTAATTTTTGCACGTTGAGGCATCAACCTCTACATTTTTTTATTTTTTTGCCCGCAACTTCTCCGCACCCCCCTTGCACTTGCACTTTTGTTTCTCCATCCTCCTAATCCACAGATGTTCTGGTGAAACAGAGGGGACGGGGTGGAGTCTAAGAGATGTGATTGGGCCAGCCCAGTGTCAGTATGGAAAATGAACCAATGGGCCGCTGTCCCTGCTTAATGGGCCGGTCGTTGGCCAATTTTATGTTTATTAAAAAAAATCATATCATATAGCAGCCCCGCCCTCAAGTGCGTCGGCCCACCGGGCATTTGCCCGGTATGCCAGATTACCAGTCCAGTCCAATAGGTAACAGGACTGAGTATCATCATATGGTGTATTGATTTATTAGTGTGAATATAAGTTTATGTAATACAATTTACTCAATTTTTAAGTTTTACAGTTACTTAAGTTGTAGTTGTCAGTTTTACAATGTGAATACCATGCTTACAGGGAGCCAATCCACCCCTAAGTGCTGCAGAAAAGCAGCGACTCTATCGCGCTCGTCGCAATGCAGACCCAGAGAGGAGACAGAAATATTTAGAGAGAGAATGTGAAAAATACAGGAGGGACATTGAGTCAGGCAGGAGGAAACTAATCAGTGACCTCAGTCAGAGAGTAAGCGAAGACGTCGCAGACAGTGGAGGGAGGATTACCATAGGATCAAGGACAGGAAAGAAGCCCTCCAACATCTCGTCACCCCTCCGCACAGCCCCCAGTTATCACCAGAGCAAGCAGTACATCCAGAGCCAAGCACTTCCAGGTCTACTTCATGAAATGGATCATGTCATGGCATACATTTATTTGTTATTTTTTAGCACCATCTTGTGGCAGTTTGGTGTAACAACAAAGAAAATTGATGACTGTGAGCTGTTTTCTTAGTGGTTGGTTTAGGTCATGTGACTCTTGGGTTAGAGGTTAACCAGGAAATAGTCGCAGTGTTCCAGATTCTTTCCATGCGGTTGGCTCTCTGTTTCCTTTACGTTTTGTGCCTTGGAAAGGCTTTGCCTGTAAGTTGTTACCTTTCTTTTAATATGTGTATATATTTGTAATTAATAAGTTTGAGTTTAAATTGAACTATTCTCTAACGATGGTAATTCACGAACAACAATAATACTAAGCGAAGTTGAATGCAGCCAGTTGTGCGTTCAGAGAACATTGTAAATGCTGTAAATTCATTCATGTTTATTCGTGAACATTCTGTAACAAGACATTTGTAATCTTTGTATGTTTCAGTTTTACAAAAAAGAGAAAGAAGAGGAAAGAACATAACAGTAAAAACCCTCAACTTTACTCCCGCGTCTGACCTTTTCTGACTCCTGTTAGCTATCTGTCAGTTTTGCGTAGATGAAACACGCATCTGGGACAGAATAGTAAAAAGGCATCCGTACAGTGGGCACAACATTTCAAGGAAAGCAAGCTCTAATTCCATTATTCTTCGTTGAAAATCACATCTTGCACTCCTAGACAGAATCAGCAATACATGATGGCGGAGAAAGTTACGGAGATTGAGGAAGCTACAGAGCAAAGCCAAGCATTAGAAACAAGATCTATAGCCTCTGCTTTGACTAATAGATCTAGAAGCTCATCAGCTAGCATTGCTGCTGCCAAGGCTCGTGCCAAGTTGGAAGCTACACGGGCCAAGGCTGAATTCCTTAAAAAAGAATCTGAGATCTTGATTGAAAAGGCTCAATTGAAAGTTACGGAGGCTCGCATGGAAGCATCTCTATCAGCGCTAAAGCATGAGAGTGAGGTGGCAGCAGCCCTCGCTGAGACAAAGGTGCTGGAGGCAGCAGCAGAAAGTGAGCTCGGAGAAAAGATTTCTGATGTGAGAGAGATTTCTGATCGCACTCGTGATTACGTCATGCATCAGTCTCAACTTGAGTTATCACCACCTGTTGGAGACGAACCATACCAATCACCTCTAGAGCCCATTGTTCATGTGTTGAAGCCTGAAACACCCCAAAGACAGCACCGCTTTACTGCTTGGGATGTAAGAGATTCCTACAATAAACCTGATACTGAGAGTATAACGCAGCAGCCTCAGAGGTCATTGCAAACTCCTAGCCATAAATTCCAAGCACCGCCATTCACCTCCTCACCATGTAAGACAACACCACAGCCATCATTCAACAATGACGCTAATGTGAGTGAGATCGCCAGGTACTTAGCGCGCAGAGAGCTTATTAACTCGGGTCTCTTCAAGTTTGATGATCGCCCTGAGAATTATTGGGCGTGGAAGTCATCTTTTGCCAACGCAATTGAAGGTTTGCACCTGTCAGCCACTGAACAGTTAGACCTTCTCTCGAAATGGCTGGGAGAACAGTCTTCGCATTATGTACGAAGGATCAGAGCTGTGCATACAGGTAATCCAGACACAGGCTTAAGAAAGGCTTGGGAGCGCTTGGAAGATTGCTATGGCTCTCCAGAGATTATTGAGAAATCCCTCTTTGACAGGATCGACAGCTTTCCAAAGATCAGCAACAAGGATGCCAAAAAGCTTAGAGAGCTCGGAGATCTTTTACAGGAAGTGGAGTCTGCGAAACACGAAGGCTACCTACCCGGACTTACTTATCTTGACACCGCACGAGGTGTATCCCCCATCGTAGATAAGTTACCTTACAGTCTTCAAGAGAAGTGGATGGCTCAAGGTTCTCAGTACAAAACTGTACATCAAGTTGCCTTTCCTCCATTCTCATTCTTTTGTGATTTCATATGCAGAGAGGCTCGAACACGCAACGATCCGAGTTTTGCTCTGGCTTCTGGAATCAATAGTGTGTTGAAAATGGAGCAGCCAGTCAAGAGGCAAGTGAAAAGTCCAGTCTATTCTCACAAGACAGAAGTTTCATCAGGTACTGCGAGTCAGACAAGCAGCTCAAACTGTGAGTTGGATGATGTGGATAAGACTTGCCCAATTCATAAAAAGCCCCACCCTCTCAAACGTTGCAGAGGTTTTAGGAGCAAACCTTTAGATGAGCGCAAGACTTTCCTAAAGGAGAAAGGGGTTTGTTACAGGTGCTGTGCTACTACCACTCATCTGGCTAGGGACTGTAAATTAGCTATTAAATGTAAGGAATGTAGCAGTGATGCTCATGTTGCAGCACTTCACCCAGGACCGCCGCCTTTAACTTTATCTGAGCATGGCGGGGAGGGAGAAATAGACAGACCTCAATCTGTTGTCACTTCCAAATGTACGGAGGTTTGTGGTTATGGCAAAAATTCAAGGTCCTGCTCTAAGATTTGCTTGGCTAAGGTTTACCCAGCAGGCCGCCCAGAAGAAGTGATCAAGCTTTATGTGATCTTGGACGACCAGAGCAATAGATCGCTCGCTAGAACCAAGTTCTTCGATTTGTTGCATGTCAAAGGAGAGAGCTCAACATATACTTTACGTACCTGTGCAGGTGTGACAGAGATGGCAGGGAGGAGAGCCACAGGATTTGTTATAGAGTCTTTAGATGGAGCGACAAAGGTGAAATTGCCAACTTTGATCGAATGCAATAATATGCCGGATGACAGGGCAGAGATACCGACTCCTGACGCAGCACGCTGGCACACTCACCTAAAGCCCATTGCTCATTGCATTCCTCCTTTGGATCCAGAAGCCCAAATTCTTCTTCTTTTGGGTCGTGACATCCTTCAGGTTCATAAAGTACGGGAACAGCGTAATGGACCTAATAATGCACCCTATGCGCAAAGACTAGACCTAGGCTGGGTCGTAGTAGGAGACGTCTGCTTAGGATCTGTACACAGGTCTGCAGCACTTAGTACTTACCGCACCCATGTACTTGATAATGGACGTCCTTCTCTACTCCCTCCATGTCCTAACAAGCTTAGCGTCAAGGAGAAGTTTGACATCAAGCCTCTGCCTGAGGTATCTTTGGCACGTGACACCATCTTTGATGACTACGTAATAGGGGATACCATCTTCGAGAGGTCAAAGGATGATAACAAAGTCGGATTGTCCATTGAAGACAGGCGCTTTCTTGACATCATGGATAGCGAGATGTTCATGGATGAGAGCAATAGCTGGGTCGCACCACTCCCATTCAGAACACCTCGCCAACGACTCCCTAATAATAGAGACCAGGCATTAACACGCCTATCCTCTCTTCTGCGCACACTGGAAAAAAAGCCTGAGATGAAGTCTCATTTTGTTGCCTTCATGCAGAACATCTTTGATCGTGACCATGCCGAGGTAGCCCCTCCTCTTCAAGAAGGCCAGGAATGTTGGTATTTACCTATCTTTGGGGTGTACCACCCACAGAAGCTTGGTCAGATCAGAGTTGTCTTCGACTCTAGTGCGCAAAAACAGGGCATCTCCTTGAACGATGTTCTTCTCTCTGGTCCAGACTTAAATGATAGCCTCTTAGGAGTCTTATTGCGTTTCAGAAGGGAGCTGGTAGCTGTAACTGCGGACATCGAGCAGATGTTTCACAGCTTCATTGTGAAAGAGGAAGATAGAGACTTCCTTCGTTTCCTTTGGTTCAAGGAAAATGACACCAGCAAAGAGATCATCGAATATCGAATGAGGGTGCACGTTTTCGGAAATAGTCCATCTCCTGCTGTAGCCATTTACGGTCTTCGACGAGCAGCGGCTTATGATGAGAAGGCGTATGGTTCAGACGCCAAACATTTTGTAGAGAGAGAATTCTATGTCGATGATGGACTTTTGTCAACACCCGCAGCTGCGGAAGCAATCGACCTGTTGACAAGAACAAAGGAGATGCTGGCCACTTCGAATTTGAGACTGCATAAGTTCGCTTCTAATAGCAAGGAAGTAATGGACGCATTCCCAATCGAAGATCATGCAAAGGGACTTAAGGATCTCAACTTGGAAGTCGACCCAACTCCTATCCAACGTAGTCTCGGACTTAGTTGGGATGTGAAGAGAGACATATTCACCTTTCATGTAACAGACATCAAGAAGCCCTTTACTCGCAGAGGGATACTTGCTACTGTCAACAGTCTCTTCGACCCACTTGGGTTCGTTGCCCCTATCATCATTGAAGGGAAATTCCTATTACGAGAACTCTCAGGTGAGGCTTTTGACTGGGACTCTCCTCTCCCTTAAGATAAGGAAGAAGCATGGAATGCATGGAGGAAATCCCTAGGAGATCTCAAACTGCTGGAGATTCCCAGACCGTATGTACATACTAGCCTCTCTACAGCTCTGAGAAAGGAACTTCATATTTTCTCAGATGCTTCTGTCAGAGCGATTGCAGCAGTAGCATATCTTCGTGTAATTGATGTAGAAGGAGCATGTCACACTGGGTTTGTCCTAGGGAAGGCGAAGTTGGCTCCACAAGTTGCTCATACAATTCCCAGACTGGAATTAGGAGCTGCGGTTCTAGCTGCAGAGTTAGCAGAGATAATCATAAATGAGCTGGACTTCTCTTTAAATGCTGTGGAGTTTTACACGGATAGCAGAGTTGTCCTGGGATACATATATAACCAGACAAGACGCTTCTACATATATGTAGCCAACAGAGTGCAACGTATCCGCAAAGTGTCAAGCCCAACACAATGGCACTATATCTCTACAAAGCATAACCCTGCAGACCATGCCACCCGCTCTGTTTCAGCAGCACTGTTGAGCACAACTACCTGGCTTACAGGACCCACCTTCCTGTTGCAAGTGCATCAGAATCTGCCACTGGAGGAGGAATTCGACCTCATCAGGCCAGAGTTGGATGTGGACGTTCGTCCTCTTGTTACTACCCTATCTACTGATGATTCTCATCTTGAATGTCAACGATTCGAGCGATTCTCTTCTTGGAGATCATTAGTCAGAGCCATAGCTTCTCTCATACATGTTGCTCAGACTTACAAGTCGTCTGATGATACAGAAAGAACCTGCAGATCATGGCATTATTGTGCTAAGCCTCGTACAGGGAAAGAGTTGCTGCAAGCAGAGGAAGTCATAATCAAGAGTGTGCAGAGG
The DNA here is from genome assembly GCF_024489055.1 of Chanodichthys erythropterus. Classification (NCBI taxonomy): domain Eukaryota; kingdom Metazoa; phylum Chordata; class Actinopteri; order Cypriniformes; family Xenocyprididae; genus Chanodichthys; species Chanodichthys erythropterus. The sequence continues at coordinate 2,266,594 of NC_090233.1, read as the reverse complement.
AAAGCTTACCAAGAAGAGCTTACCTGCATTACCAAAGGAAATGACATTCCCAGGTACAGTGCTCTGAGAAAACTGAACCCTTACATAGATAGCAGAGGCCTTCTCAGGATAGGAGGTCGGCTCAAGAATGCAATTCTGGATCTCAAAGAGAAGTTTCCTTTGATCATTCCAGGACGCAGTCATGCTGCAAAACTTCTGGTGGAGCTTTACCATGATCGAGTCAAGCATCAGGGTCGTGTATTCACTGAATCCGCTATCCGCAATGCAGGGTATTGGATCGTCGGAGTCAAGAAACTTATCAACAGCATTCTACACAAGTGTGTCATGTGTAACAAGCTTCGTGGGAAGGTAACTGAGCAGAAGATGGCGGACTTACCCGTCGATCGTCTGAGCACTGAACCCCCTTTCACCTATGTTGGGCTTGATGTTTTTGGACCCTGGACAGTAGTCGCGAGACGCACACGAGGAGGACAGGCACAAAGCAAAAGATGGGCTGTTCTTTTCACTTGTATGAGTACTCGTGCCATACACATCGAGCTGATTGATTGCATGGATTCATCCACCTTTATAAATGCCTTGAGAAGGTTTTTTGCTCTGCGAGGGCCTGCAAAACAAATTCGTTCGGACTGTGGGACCAATTTTGTAGGTGCCTGTAAGGAGCTGGAAATTGTGCTAACCGATTCTCAACAGCCTAGTGTGAAGAGGTATCTGGGTGGAGAAGGTTGTTCATGGGTCTTCAATCCACCTCACGCATCCCACATGGGAGGAGCATGGGAGCGGATGATAGGAGTCTCCAGGCGCATACTGGATTCCATGCTCCAGCAAATCAGTCCTTCCTGCTTGACACATGAAGTGTTGTCTACTCTGATGGCAGAGGTTGTAGGAATTGTCAATTCAAGACCTCTTGTTCCTATTTCTTTAGACCCAGACTCACCTTTCTTGTTGACGCCAGCCATGCTCCTAACTCAAAAGGGTCATTCAGTCCTCTCACCTCCAGGTGACTTCAAGGAAACCAATCTCCACAGACAGCAATGGAGACGGGTACAGCATCTTGCCAACAATTTCTGGAGTAGATGGAGGCCTGAATACCGCACAACGCTTCAAAGCCGAAGCAAATGGCAAAGGGAACGACGAAATCTAAGAGAAGGCGATGTGGTCCTTAAGGATGCTCAAGCCAAGCGCAATGAATGGCCTATGGCTCTTGTAACAAAGATTTTCACCAGCAGTGATGGAAAAGTGAGAACAGTTGAACTAAGAGTTGCAAGGAATGGGACAATCAAGACATTCCTCAGACCTATATCAGAAACTGTTCTTCTCTTGCCAACAGAGGACTGATATTTTGTGAGGTTTATATGAACATTCCCTTTATCTCAGTTGTTTATATAGTGGTATCGAAACAATACCAGGCGGGGAGTGTCATGGCATACATTTATTTGTTATTTTTTAGCACCATCTTGTGGCAGTTTGGTGTAACAACAAAGAAAATTGATGACTGTGAGCTGTTTTCTTAGTGGTTGGTTTAGGTCATGTGACTCTTGGATTAGAGGTTAACCAGGAAATAGTCGCAGTGTTCCAGATTCTTTCCATGCGGTTGGCTCTCTGTTTCCTTTACGTTTTGTGCCTTGGAAAGGCTTTGCCTGTAAGTTGTTACCTTTCTTTTAATATGTGTATATATTTGTAATTAATAAGTTTGAGTTTAAATTGAACTATTCTCTAACGATGGTAATTCACGAACAACAATAATACTAAGCGAAGTTGAATGCAGCCAGTTGTGCGTTCAGAGAACATTGTAAATGCTGTAAATTCATTAATGTTTATTCGTGAACATTCTGTAACAAGACATTTGTAATCTTTGTATGTTTCAGTTTTACAAAAAAGAGAAAGAAGAGGAAAGAACATAACAGTAAAAACCCTCAACTTTACTCCCGCGTCTGACCTTTTCTGACTCCTGTTAGCTATCTGTCAGTTTTGCGTAGATGAAACACGCATCTGGGACAGAATAGATCATGTGCCAAAGACAATGTGCTAGAGGGTTAGGGTTAATGAAAATAGACATGATTATGTTACACAATGGCCCGGTTTCACAGACAGAGCTTAGGTTAAGCCAAGATTAGACCTTAGTTCAATTAGGACATTTAAGAAGCTTTAATAAATGTGCCTTATAGAAAAAACATTACTGGTGTGCATCTTGAGACAGAACAATGGCAGTGACATATTATAATATATGTTAGTGTAAGTAACCTTCAGTTAAAACAGCTCAAACATGCATTTTAGTGTGAAGCCTTGTCTGTGAAACCAGGGTTATGAATTTAGCTATCAGGTCATAGAAGTTAATTTAACAGTGTAACAGTACATTTTCCTGACTATTGCAATGTGTAATTTACTGTGATGCATGTGTTTTTTTAGGCAACATGATCAAGGGCAGAGAAGAATCCGGAAAACACAAAAGAAGCTTCATAAACAAATTCAAGAACTAAAGGTTCTGTTGAAAAAAGAAACCAAAAAAACACAAAAGTACAAGAAAAAACTCCAACGCATTAAAAAGAAAAATGCATCTCCACGCACAAAGGTAAACAAAAAATTGAAAGATGTTTCAAGTGTGGCCATTCGGAAGACTCTTTTGTTTCATGAAGCTCTGGTGGAGGACATACGAAACAATTACAAAAATGCACAGGGGGAGAGGGAAAAGCAAATCGTTTCAAAAGTGATAACAGGAAAAGTTCTGAAAAAGTACAGAATGCAACGCTTAGCTCAAAATTCATTGGGCTTTTCAAACAAAAGAAACAATGAGAAGAATACAGTTAATTACACCTACCAGCGGAAGCGGAACAACAGGATTGCGGATGTTCTGATAAGTAGAGTGAGGGCTTTTTACTCAAGGGATGATGTGAGTCGCATCACAACTGGGAAGAGGCAGACCCTCACTCAGAAGAAAAACAAAAAGCAAAAACGATTCCTTTTGGATACCATGAAAAATTTACACAGGAAGTTTTTGGCTGAAGAACAAAGCTTCATCTCTTACTCACTCTTCTGTAAGCTCAGACCTGCTGCACAGGTTCAAGAGACACACTTTTAACATTAACAATCAGTTTACCCACTACAGGGCATTGAGACAAAGCTTAAAAGCACATGAATGCTTAAATCATGTTGACTTTTCTGAAAATTACCTCTGCAATAACAGCAAAGAAATACAGGCCGTCCACTTCGGAGCATCACATCAGCAGGCAACACTGCACACAGGTGTGCTTTATGTGCATGCAGCCCCTCACCCGATGTCCTTCTGCACAGTGTCACCCTCAAGAATAAAGGGCCTGCCAGCAATCTGGCAGCACCTGTCCCCTGTGCTAGACTATGTGCAGAGTGTATATCCGGAGGTGTCCACTATCCATTTTTACAGCGATGGCCCTTGCACTCAATACAAACAAAGGGGTAATTTGCTCTTGTTTTGTACTGAGCTCTTCAGGCAAGGATTCACTGCTGGTACTTGGAACTTTTTCGAGGCGAGCCATGGGAAGGGTGCCCCAGATGGTGTGGGAGGGGCCCTGAAGAGGAGAGCGGATAGTCTGGTGAGCCAAGGAAGGGACATTACTGATGCTGCAGAGCTGTTTGAGGTGTTGCAAGAGACAAACACAAAAATCAAGCTGTTTTTTGTCAGCGAGGAAGCAGTTGATAAAGCAGTTTTGGAGATGCCCAATGATGTGCCACCAATTCCGTCCATATAGTACAGTAACAATTTAGTAGTTACAGTATAAAGCCTAAAAATAATATTTTTGTTTGTCTAATATTTTGTAATAACTGATAATTTGTCTTTTGTCTTCACAGACATGTGAAATTGGCCTTTTAAAGTGTGACATTTCATTATCTACGTGTACTGCAGGTTACCTTACAGTAAGTTACCTTAAATCTGATAATCACTGAAATGAAAACATAATAAAACACAACATAACATTTAAAATGAAAGGCCTTGTAAAGTGTGTGACATTTCATTATCTACATGTACTGCAGGTATCCTTATCTACAAAGATTGCCCTCAAAGGTGTAGTTGCAGTAAAACAAGTATAAATTATTTTTAACTAACTGATATTTTTCTTTTGCTTTTGTTTAAAGATATGTGATTGTGGCCTTGTAAAGTGTGTAACACTTCATTATCTTCCCGGTACGAGTTGCTGAAACATTTCCATCGAACCTTCTCATACTAGGGACAAGAAATTCTTCAGGAACCAATGATAATAGAGGTCCGAAATCGATGGCCTGCTCTGTTTCAAATTGGAGAAGTAAGTGTAGGAAACGTACTCGGTTACTAACGTAACCTCGGTTCCCTGAGATATGGAACGAGTACTGCGTATGGGGAAAAGTCTTCCTTTTTTCCCCGCTACTGAAGCCTTTTCAATAACGCAGTGTAACTGCACCATCATTGGTTCACTCATAGACAAGTTGTTGAACCAATGGCGGCGCGGCTCAGCTGTGCGGTCTATGGGAAGAGAGCGCGCGCACATTCCCGGCAAAAGGGGCGGGGTAATGTGCTATATAAGTGAGCGATTCGCCATAGGCCATCAGGCCATATCGACTGAAGCGACGACCTAAGCCGCAGCCTTGTGGCACGGCAAGTAACGCAGTACTCGTTCCATATCTCAGGGAACCAAGGTTACGTTAGTAACCGAGTATGTTCCCTTTCGATATTTCACTCGTACTGTGTATGGGGGAACAAATTCAACCGTGCCTTGCCATGGCTGGGGAACGACAGAACTTGAGCAGGCACCAGAAGGGGCCGAGGACAAGTGAAGCCCTGTTACACTACGGAGGAGAGAACTCCTAAGTTTGTGATGTGCAAAAAAGCGGGCCACGAATTTACACTGAAAGGACCCGAGCATGCAAGGTCGGAACATCCAACTGGTAGAATCTGACGAAAGTGGACGGCGAGGACCAGCCGGCCGCCTCACAAATGTCTTTGATAGAGACTCCACTGGACCAGGCCCATGATGAAGCCATGCCTCTAGTGGAATGGGCTCTACCCTTTGGTGCGGCCACCAAAACAAACGAATAGCTGATCAGATTGCCGAAAGGGCTGTGATCGCTCGATGTAGACACGCAAAGCCCTTGGGAATGTAGCCAACCCTTGGTTTAAGCACAACCGTAGAGTCGTTGGGCCCGTATTCGAGGCATGCAGGGCTCACAGAGAAAGCCTGCAGATCGCCAACGTGTTTAACCGACGCCAATGCAAGTAGCAGGGTGGTTTTAAACGTTAAGGGCTTGAGGTCTGCTAGACTTAATGGCTCGAAAGGAGGACCTTTAAGAGCCCTGTGGACCAAAGAGAGGTCCCAGGGGGGAACAGTGAGGGGACGAGGAGGATGCAATCGCCTAGAACCCCTCAGAAACTTTATAATCAAGTCGTTCCGCCCTACAGATTGTCCAGCAATGGGCGAGTGAAATGCCGCAATGGCTGCTACGTAAACCTTGAGCGTGGAAGGGGCTCGCCCCGAGTCCAGTTGCTCTTGGAGGAAGGTTAGCATGGAAGATACTTCGCATTCCTCCGGGTCTATGCTGCGTGTAGAACACCAGCTAGCAAAGACCGACCACTTCTGGGCTTAGAGACGTCTCGTGGACGGAGCTCTTGCCTGCGAAATGGTATCTAGCACATTCCTGGGGAGGTCAGACGGCTCTGGAGCATAAATTAAATGAATTGAATTGAAATGTTAAGTCCAAATATCTATAGAGACTTGATTGCTTTATAAGATAAACATATTGAATTTAAGCTTTTATTTGCATTATAAAATTCATAAATTAAAGCAAATTAAATTGAAGCAAAAAAGAATATTAGTATATGCTTGATGTGCAAGAACCACTGAGGTACTTTCATGTGTGTTATACAGCACATTTGAGCATCCTCGTGTCGTCAAAATGGACTAAACCACTGTAATTAGTTTTACAATCTCTTTATGCACATTTTGGAGTGTTAAAGTGGTAGTTGTGTTAAGTGTCAATGGATTGACAGAATTCTTTCAAATCCTATTTAAAATGCCCACATTTGTGACCTTGCCTAGGAAAACCCATCAATTTTTTTTGTGATTTACTGTTTTTGGCAAAAAAAAAAAAAAAAATGTATAATGTAAAGAATGTTCTGTGAAAATATAACCTTGATATGTTTAATGTTGACTGAGTAAGGTCATGTCATAAATTGAAATTATAGTTAAATTAATAGGTGAAGTCAACCACTCGTTACCTCAGAATTAGAATTTTACACTTTAGCTTGGATTTCACAGACAGGGTGACACTTGTGTTTCGAAGAAGAACATTATGATCTCATTTAAAATCTCCATTTGTTTAGAATAAGGCCAAAAGTATTTGGGGCAATTGAACATGCTTTAAAATTCAGCATTACTTAAATTATCTTTTTTTTGAGAATGAAGACAGACATCTATCTCAATGAACACTTGGAGACACTCATCAAAGAATATGTGGTAAGTGTATGCCCGGCTACTCACATACTCCATGTGCAGTGCATGTACACTATGTGTACATTTATATGTAAGGGATAATGTACAGGCATACGGCTGTTATCGCAGAATAATTATTTCTTTGCAATAACAGCTGTATGCCTGTACATTATCCCGCTTATTACACGGCTATTTACCTCATAATTAAGTTATTAAACAAGAAACATTGTTTTGAAATATTTTATTAGCACATTTTTAAAGCATACTTTCCACCAGGTAAACTCGTTTACTTTAAATTTTAGGTTAAGACACAATGTTTAAATGACACAAACGTGCAATTTGGTTTAATCATTTGTAAATATAATGTTTTCTTCACACTAGACTGAGTCATGCTGGGATAAAAATGGCCCTTCCCAAAGTTTTGCTATAAAATCACAAGTTCACAATTCTCTGGAATATTATTATGTACTGTAGCATTAAGTTCATTGCTCATGGAAATGACTAAAGTAGTCAAACCTGGTCTTTAGAAGGGGCTGTCCCAATACTTTTGACAATGTAGTGTATTTAGGTTGCAGACTTGCAATGCAGAGAGTATATGAAGGTTTGCAAAACATGTATTTAAAACGTTTGCCTGTTGTCAGAACTCTTTGTTTCTCCTCCAGGACTGTGAATGTGAAGAGGCAGAGTCTAGGATTGCACAGACAACAATGGGCATCTATGTTATTCGGGGCGAGGATGCTGATCCTGGAGATGAGCCTGCAGATGTTGGTGTGGTTCTCAAAGTTTTGGCAGTCCTCCAAAACCTGCAGAGCAGTGTGATGCTTTTTGGACTCATTTATGCCCTTAATCTTAATTACCCAAAAGACCTCAAGTGCACATTTCAGAAAATTCTCATGGAACTGGATTCAGCCAAGCTTTCACAAAAAGTCCAAGCCCAAGTAGGGTTTGACTTTTCCATGTACCAAACATAGTTTGCATGTCAGAGTTGTCGGCGATTCTTCCTATTGTAAAGTCATGCAGTGTGAAACCTTCTGTCGCCGATCCATCGTGCAGTTTGAACACAGCAGCGACTGAATGCTGGCCAAGATAGTCATGCAGTGTGAAAAGAACAGTGACCCGACTACTTTGAAAATCATGCAGTCTGAATTCGGCTTTAGATGACACAAAAAACTTAACTAATACACAGACTACTGCACTGCCCAGTGAACACTAGTGAGATCAATTCATGTAACACTGTAACAAAAATACAATAATAAATTTACAGACACAGTAAAATACAGCAATGATTTTTTTTTCTTTATTTTTTTCATTTTACTATTGTAAATTGATCTGGCAGTAGATATGTATGAACTTGGTATGCACCACAATACAGTATACCGTCAATTGCAGTAAAACTAAATTCAGCATCCTCTGCACATTTGGCCAAATTTTATTACAGTATATAAGGTAGGCTACTGTAGCAGTGTATTGGTCTTCTGATACAAGACAGTAATTTCTCAGTTCTGCAAAATACAGTACAACAAATAGCTACAGAGAAAGTTGACAATCACAATGACAATCACAATGACAATGACAATTTAGATGACAATTCCCTCATCTAAAGTACTGGTACTGTGTAAGTTTAAAACCCCTGTAAATTATTCATTCAGCTCTCTCTCAGATTTTAACTGGTGTGTGTCATCAGTTTTGCTACCTAATGTAGTCATTGTTAAACGTTTTGAGAAATGTGTCTTTGTTTTGAGAACTGAACGAATGGTTTGGGAAACTGGGCCAACTGAATCACTTATAGTGATAGCAAATGAGAAAAGCTAAAATACATTTAGATTCTTACCTAACTAGTTTCTGTGATCGGGATCTTCTTATTTATTTCATGTTACCGTTTCGTCGGATGGCAAAAAGACCTTTATCCATGATGAAAGTGGAGCGGGTGGTCGGTGAATCAGCTCGCAAACAATTACGAAAACTCAGGACTTCTGAGTTAGCCGAGAAGCAGTAATTTTCCGATTCACAAACAAATTCGTAAGTGAACTTGGCTGCGCTGTGTTTTTGACTCCCAAAGAACCGGTCCATAAGAGTCATTTGTTAATGAAGCTGACTACACTGGGCATGCTACGTGCGCGTGCAACCGTCATGCAGCTTATTGAAAGATGTGTTTTCTTGCCATTATTTTGCAATACGCTGTCTTTTTTATGTCATCACATTGAAGCGCCGCTGCTGAAAAGCAGTAGTACTTGAAACACTGCTAACATTTATATTTTATCCTCTGATAATTTTGGGGTGGCAAAGCTTTTTCTTAGGGTGGCAGTTGCCACCCCAGTAGATCCGCCCCTGGTAGAAACGCGGCTGGCTCTGGCACGCATGACAGGTTAGGAGTAAAATATAACATCATATGGCTTTGGTGTATCAGTGACAGGTGAAGAACAGACAGCAGGTTGTTCGTGTATTGCAGGGTCAGGATGCTCTTGTAGTCATGCAGCAGCACTTATGTGGAAGGTCAGTAAAGTAAAGGGCAATTAAGGGCACGAAAACTGTTTATTGTATTGTGATATTATTAACTAATAAATGTACTAAACTGAAATGTTGTCCCTGAGCGCCGTAACGATATCTCTCATAAAGATTTGCAACTTTAAACAATGATCCGAAAAACACTTAGCCTCTTCGCTAATTAACACACAAAACACCATTGGTATGCTACTTCCGCTGCCTCACCGGAAGTTGTACCCACATTCTTTTTTACAGTAGCGCCCCGCGGAAACAGGTGGATAGAACCCGAGTGTATATTCTTTGCTTTAAGACAAGCCATCTTTGAAACGCCTCTCGGGCATCCAAGTGCAGCTCCCAGGCACGCCGTTGGCACGGGGGACAGGGGGGTCAGGACCCCTGCAGTTTTGAAAAGACAGAAAGCAACCCCCGCACTTTTGATAAGGGCTGCTTCAATCAGTCACAATATATCATCTTTTAGCTTAGGATATTTTCTTTCAAATGAGATTGTTTTCACGTTTCTGTGAGTTTTTGTTTGTAAATAATCAACTGCTTTGTCGCAGATGTGAACAGGAAATGCGCTCTCGAACGGAGAAACACGCGATCTCCAAGCAATCGATCACAGCGTGTTCAGTATGCACCGTCCCTGGTCATAACAATAACAATCTCAACCAAAAATCCAAATCCATTTAGTTAAATTTTATTTCACCTGCCCAATATTTTCCTACAAACAATGTTCATAATGAAGGCTATGAAAACAAACATGAATGTAACCGTGTAGTCTGTTATATTATGTGCAAAAAAGGGGGTCACATTACATTAGGCCTACATTCTAACATTGTAAAACTACAATCTAAAAACAAAATGTTTTTTAAAGCAGAAGTTTAAATTCACTAAACTAAAAATGAAACAAACAAAAAAACAAAAGCACAGACAAATTTTTATTTGATTACCCTACAGTAGTTACTTTACAGTTACTGCTATAATAAAAATACACTTAGTTGTACGTTCGAAATTCTACATATGGCACATTTATGTTCTCAAAAACAAATAACAAATATTTTAGCTAAATGTATATTTTAGTCAGAATTATTGCGCTCCATCTGTTTGGTGCGCATGCACACGGCGGTGCTTGTTCACGGAAGTTTGTGCTTCCACTCCTGTCTACTGGACAGCAAAATGGAAATATTTTCTCAACTTTCTAACATTTACAGATGGAGAAATGTCTGTGAAATGTAAGTTATGCACTGAGGAAATGACTGGATGTCACTTTAGCTTAAAGATTATAAATAGAGACGTTCCCACCAATCGCTGCACAAGTTAAGGTTATGTATGATGACGAAGGCAAGTTAGTGCTAGCCCTCCCGGAATCCATAGAGATTGCATTGCAGTGCCTGGCAGCAGTTTGAAAAAAGTTTTTTGAATGGAAGTCTATGAGAGCACTCAGGGCAATTGTCGGCCAGAGTGAAATTGCCCAAAAAGAGGTGGTACTCCGAAGACAGTGACAGGACGCTGATTGGACTATAGCCTATATCCAGAGGCAGAACAAACAGCCTAGCAGTGACAGCTAGCATAACTCTGTGATTGATTGTGATTGAAAAAATCCATCCCTTTCTCACTTTGGTGGTGCGTCACCCGATTGCCCTAATGAAGAAACGACCCGCCCAGGTAAAGTCTATGTGTGAAAAGCACTGCATAAGTGTGTTACAAGCCTCAGTGCAAGTAGTCCATTCTTTGCCATAAACCTGATTACATCACAAGTGAAATTAGGGGCAATACTTGCATTAACAAAACCATATTTTACATAAGGTCATTTTTCCCCCTTCCTGGTTCTAGAGCCATGTTTAGGGTATATGTGAAAGAGCCTAAAAGCTGAAAAGCAAAGAGAGAGAGATAAAGTTAAAGCTCTAAGAGCTCTATACGCCATCAAGAAAAAATTCCAAAACATTGAATTACCTATTCCAATCTGGTGTAAAATCTTTGATAGTGTGATTCAGCCCATTGTGCTGTATGGAAGTGAGGTTTTAGGTCCACTCAGTGATCAGAGCTACACTAGATGGGACAGACATCCAACAGAAGCCCTACGCACAGAATTCTGCAAAATGATTCTAAAACCACAAAGAAGAACACCCAATAATGCATATAGAGCAGAATTAGGCCGATTTCGATTGATTATTAATATGAAAAAAAAGATCCCTCAAATTCTGGATGCATCTAAAATCATGTCTCACAGAATCGCTGCATTTTAAAGCATTACAAACCCAAGAACTGAACCCCGAAAAAAGGCCCCCTCAGTCAGCTGGTTCTGAGACTAAGTAACCTGACTAACTCTAACACTAACCAGTCTAAGACCAGCACTGCTTCTCATCCAAATATCAAAATAAACCATACTTTCAAATCTAAAAATACATATATGGAACATTGGGATCAGGAAACACAAAAGTAAATTACAATTATTTGTCATAAACCTGATACACGTGAAAATAAGCACAACTCGTACGTAAACAATGGAGCTTCATCAGATGATTCAGCCTGAAACAAGAAGAAAAAAAAAAGAAAAAAAAATTTAAAAATCAGGTTGTAAGAATATATGAACATATGCTTTAAAAAATTTCAAAAGTTTCACATTTCAAGTAGATGACAAAGTAGATACACGAACGAAAAAAAAATTCAGAAAAGACTATCGTATTCTCAGCCGAATAATCAGTCTTCTCTCAGGCAAACTGATGCTTCAAAAGCGAGAGTCGACGTAAAACACTAAAAGCATTGGGAAAGAAGCTAAAATGTATGCCTGGCCTAGAAATTTGAAATGAGCGTGGGACAAAAAAAATATATATATATAAAAATCCCATAATGCAGTGCCTCTATGGTATTGATACTGTATTACGAGTAAAACTAGCTGAAAACAGAATACTGTACATTTACAGACATTCTGTAAAATATACAGCATGTTACCGTTTTATGAAAATACAGGAATATTGTTAGAAATTAACTGTGTTTATAGTAAAGTTTTACAGTGAGCTTTTATGGCATTTCATCGCAAATCAATAGGGAGACGGAAAAATAAATGTTCCTCAAAAGTGTTACGGGTAGCTGGTAGAGAGAGCAGGCAGATATGGATTTCCACAATAATAGATGCTCTTTAATAAACAAAGGCAAGGAACGCCAGACATACACCTTAACACAACAGAGACCACTCCAGGGCGGGTCCAAGAACCATGGCGGGTCAGGGGCCGAGGGCAGCCATGGTGGGTCAGGAGCTTTTGACGAAGCCCTAAAGCAGTCGAGCCCAGGTGCCGCTGAAGTACCGGCGGGAGATGGCGGAACCAGTGGCTCCGCCGACTGAAGCACAGACAGGGCTCCAGAAGGCCGCAGTAGAACCCAGACGACACAACAAAAGGGAACACAGGAGGGAGTGAGGAGGCCAACTGAGACTGAGGGACGGAGGGACGGAGCGAAGACGGAGGAGTGCAGTCCAGAGGTGAGGGCAGGCTGACGAGGGACCAATGTGTGACCGGAGGCAGGGTGGAGACTGGTGAAGCTGGTGGACTGATGGGCCATGGTGGAGATGAGGGAGGTTGGAGCCAAGGTGGAGGTAATGGGACAGAGGGCCGAGGTGGAGTACTGGACGAAGGGGCTTGAAGTGGAGGTGACATGTGGAGACAAATGGGAGGAGGTGGGAGAGGGAGGCAGGGAGGGAAAAACAGTCTTAGGGCTGGAGACCAGCGGGGAGATTTTTATAACAAAGTTTATAGTTGGAGCGGGCTCGTGACAGGCTGGAGCTGAGGGCTCGGCGGCAGGGACTGGAGATACTGGCTCGGACCAAAAGTCAATTAACCAGGCCGCATCACATGGCAGCCTGTGTGTGGCTGGAGCCTCCTTGGTGAGGGCTGGAGCGGCAGGTTCGTGACAGACGGGGGCAGCTTTTTTCCTCCTCCTCCGCTTTTTGGACCCAGCGGAGGAGTGTGGGTCCAGCGTGGGACAGGCAGGGAGTTCACTGTAGGGGTATGCGGAGGAAGACGGAGGCTGACTAACTGGCCCGGCCAACTGTGTCTCTGGACGGACTGGACGAAACAAACACTCATCCTGAACCTCTTCAACTAGGAATTTGAAGCCATTTAAACAAAATTAAATTGATAGTTCCGCTTAAGGAGAAACGATAATCAGGTTCATCAAAATGGATAGTGTTGTCGTCCAGTCCATCCAGAAACAGGGCGATCAAATTAGCGTCTGGCCAGTCAGTCAAAAAAGCGAGCTCAACGAACTCCTCCACATACCTCTCCAGCGAACGACCAACCTGCAAGAGCCCGATGAGACGATCGCCAGCCGTCATGGAAGTGGGAGGCATGGGAGAAGCTGGAGCCAGGGAGATGATGAAAGCATCCATGCTTTTGGTGGATATCCTGTCGATTTTTAAGGTCCGTTCTTCTGTTACGGGTAGCTGGTAGAGAGATGAGGCAGATACGGATTTCCACAATAATAGATGCTCTTTAATAAACAAAGGCAAGGAACGCCAGACATACACCTTAACACAACAGAGAACAGACAATGAGTGAAGGGAGTGAGTGCAATATAAAGGGGAGTGAGTGCAATATAAAGGGAGTGCTGATGATCAAGTCCAGGTGCAGGTGATCCGTGATGATGGGGAGATGACGAGGGAAGTGAGTGCAGGTGTGGAGAACAGGAGGATCATGGGAAATTAAGTCCAGGAAACAAGGGATCTGTGACAAACGTCTGTTGTGTCATATTTGACATTTACATTAAAAAAAATGTCAAAAGAATTTTTATTTTTTTTAACATTAAAAAATGGTGTATGAATAATCAGGTAAACCCAAGTTGCTTCAGTACAATAAATGTTTATCTTATTGTAACTAACTTTATAAAAATCATTAAAGATTTCTGAGCAAAAAAGACTTTACATAATAAAAAAAGTATGAATTATCAACCAGAGGGCAGAAGACATGAAATAGATTGTGTACAACAGTTTTTTCAGCAAAGTTTTGGTCATATTAATAATTTATAGGGCCTAGAAATTTGCATATTAAATATTATAGAGCATTATACAATTCATAAATAGTTCATTATTGTTCAACAGAATTTTACAAAGAATGTTTAGTTTACGTTATGAGAGAATAAATGGTTCTAAAAATGTGGCTAAAATGTTGTAACATGCATTGACAAACAAGTATACTGTTTTCAATGGATTTATAACCCCAAACAGGCAACGTGACATGGGTGATACAAACATTAAAATCAAAAATAAAAGTTATGTTTTTAAAAAAAATCATGGAATTGTATAATTTGTGTCCTAAGAAGATGGAAAATAGCAATAAATTAATTTTCTGATGTCTCTTTATGGTCTTGCCCTTTTTATGGTTAAAGTAAAAGATCACATTGTCAGGGTGTTATCCAGTTATCTAGTTAGTTATTTATTAAGTGGACGCCTGAATACTTCAAATGCCTATAGCCGTGTTTAAAAACAATATGATAGTCGAGGTGGTGTGTAATTATCAGTCAGATAATAAGTCATCAAAGATTCCTTGATATATCTTAATATCATAGCATATTCAGCTGGATGTGCCAACAGAGCAGAACTATTTATACAATAACATCAAATAGTCAACCCTGAACAAAATCAAGCATTGTTTATGGATTTTATATATTAGGGAAAAAAATGCTAAGTCCTCATCAGCCAAATAGGGGTTGGGGGAATGGGGTGTTGGGAAAAATACACTGTTTATGGTATGTCAAGTAGTACTTTGAACCAATTGACCCTTTTTTTACAGACTGATGACACATTTCCACAGTTATCAATATCGCAAATTTATAGTAATGTTTTTCATTTTTTTATTTTTAAGTAAATATCTGAAATTTTCACGTTCAGATTTTCACGAAATACCTGAAATTAGAATGTTACAAATTAAATAGAAACATTTGGATTTATGTATGGCATATTAATTTTATTACTTTTTGAAATCTAAAAATAACTTAAATAACATCTATCTTTTACTATCTTTATCAAAACTTAGTAAAGATTTAGTGCTTACATTACTAATTCAAAATACACAAAATAAACAATACAATATAACTGAATGTTGTATCTATTAATTCAATCCCTCCAATATAAACAGTATAAAAGATAAAACTATCTATAAATATCTTGAGCTATCCGTTAATACTATGGCAAATATAAACATTTTGTACATGTATTGATCCAAATACACTTTTTAATAAGTACATTCTTAAATATAGCTAACTCTTATAATTGCTAACTCTGTCATTATTTTTTCTAAATATCTGATACTAAATGGAACTTTAATTCTTAGGAGTGTGGTTATATTTTTCACATTTCATTAAACCAGTTCATGAAAAGCTATAAGGCATTGTCAAATTAAAAGGCTTAGTCAAACATTGTTGTACAATAAAATCATAAAAGGCATTACAAGGTTCAGTTCGATTTATTGGTGCAACATATCACTGAATACATACGTTATTTATCACTATCTAGCAGTAGTATTATGAAATTCCATGGTGCTGTATAAAAACGTGAGCGATTCATTGGGTTCATTTGGGTTGGTGGTTCCCTTTTGTACCTGTCTGCCTTTGTCAAAACTCTGCATTTATGTAAGACAATGTTTAACAGGTAACACGGCAAGACAAGCAGACTATATTACTTGGAATGCACAACAGAACATAGACTAATCTCCAGCCACCCAGAACAGATCCAGAGATATGAAAGACATATTGCAAATTATTGCACTTATCTTGGGATTTTTGGGGTGTGGATCTGCTGTATTATCATTACATAGTCACTACTGGAAAGTGTCTTCAGATGACGGTAGTGTCATTGTCACATCCAACATCTTTGAGAACCTCTGGATGTCCTGTGCAGATGACTCCACTGGTACTTTCAATTGTTGGGATTTCCAGTCCATGCTTGCTTTACCAGGTAAATTGCATCCATGATAACTGTATAAATAACTGTTATACTGATAATAGTATACTACTGCTATTGCTATTATTACTATTATTTAGTAATAGTAGAGTAATAGTTATTACTCTTTACTGATTAAGAAGTTACAATTAAAATATACATGTGATTCTTTTCTCTTTTTTATGTTAAAAAGTAACTGTTTTTAGCATTTTAGAATTATTGCAAAGTCACAAAACTCACTCATGGCATCAAAACTAATTATGTTGTGACCAAAAAAAAATGTTATAAGTAAAATAAGTAAAATTTGTGCTTGAACTTCTTTCAATTATGTAAAATTCATTTGCGAAATCACCACCAGATGGCGGAAAGGGAAGGTTAGCACCATTGCTCAAAAAGGCTGGAATTGTGACGTTTTCACTTTTAACTGAAGATAAAATAATTAAATAAATTAAACCGGTCCTTTTTAAGTTACTGATTGCTCCTGTATCACTGCTTTCTGAGACATTATGAAATTATTATTCCTGTGCCACTACTGAATCTAACAGTGAGACACTCCAATTAGTTTGGAAGCCAACTGATTATTTGATACTGTTTATTGAGACATTTCAATGTATTTTAAAGGTCATATGCTTTTTGCGGGTCTTCAAGTGCCTTATGTCAAGTCAAGTCATTTTTATTTGTATAGTGCTTTTTATACAGATTGTGTCAAAGCAGCTTCACAGTTATAAAAAGGAAAATAGCAGAATCAATTACGGAAAATCAACTATGGAGATTGTGTGTGCTGTAAAGCAGCTATAAAAGACAATAGTCCTTATTTAGCTTAAATATAGCTTATATTACCTGTTTTTTGCCATGGTTGCCTTTTTTATTTACAGTAAAGAGCCATTTAAAAGAATAATAGTAGTTTATCTCTCTTTGTTATATACCATTGCCTGGACTGTCGTGAAAATTGGTAGATAGTTATAAATACATTATCACTTCATTATAAATAAATATATTATCACTTTTCACATTAAAAATATATTTTATGTTTTATATTATAAGAAAAAAACCACAACCCCTCATCAGCAGGGCTGGGCGATATATCGCATGCGATTGTCACGCGCATTTCGTCAGTAAAGCCGGTTCCCTGATTACCGCGAAATCGCCTTCACCTGCTTTCAAATGGAGTGGCATTTAATAGACAGAACTCTCTGCCATGCAATATCGCGTTCATATCGCAGATGAATTGCCTTCGATAATG
The DNA here is from genome assembly GCF_024489055.1 of Chanodichthys erythropterus. NCBI lineage: Eukaryota > Metazoa > Chordata > Actinopteri > Cypriniformes > Xenocyprididae > Chanodichthys > Chanodichthys erythropterus. Next base: position 2,249,502 of record NC_090233.1, on the reverse strand, counting down.
AATGCGATATTGCGTGGCTTGTCAGTGATCTACGGCTCTGTCTATTAAATGCCGCACCATTTGAAAGCAGGTGATAGCGATTTAACGGTAATCAGGGAACCGGCTTTACTGACGAAATGCGCATGACAGATAGCAAAAATCATCTGGCCCAGATCTGGCCCAGATACTTCTTAAGTTCTGGCCCAAATCCGTAAAACGGACTCGGGCCGGTGTCTTTTGGCACAACGGGCCAATACCGGCACGGATCCGTTTTTCCTCATCTGGACCAGCACTGGGCCAGCTCCGGACCAGATGTGGATTCCTTTATGCCGATTTGGGCCAAATGTGGGCCAGATCTGGTCCATCTCTGTTCTGGATCTGGTCCAGAACTGTGCCGGATCAGGGCCATCTCATTTTGTATACAGTACCCCCTCCTTCACCCCTCTAAATAGTATACATATCTAGAATTTCAAGAATCTTCTCATATACGTGATTAAGTATTTTATTGTCTGATATTTTTTCTGTTAAGTTTTAACATGAAATACTTAGGCAATACAAAGTTTAAAGTACTGATTTAGATTTATAGACAATTAATGTACTGATGTACAATTAATGTACAATTCAAAATACAATTGGACAGAGTAAATTTGACATAATCAAGGGCTTTATCTTTTAATCCATCTTCTATTTATTTGGCATATTAAAACAAATACACAAAACAGTGGATCTTTTTCTTTTGATCATTTTTGCACAAGTACTCAAAGTTTATATAAAACACTTAAGTGTCTCTACTTGCCATTAAAGTGTTAGTTCACCCCAAAATAAAACAATGTCATTATTTACTCACCTTCATTTTGTTCTACAACCATAAGACTTTTCATCTTCGGGACACAAATGAAGATCTTTCTGATAAAATACAAGAGCTTTCTGTTCCTGTTGACAGCTATGCAACTACCACTCTGATGCTTAAAAAGTTCATAAAGAGATAGTAAAACTAATCCATATAAATCGAGCGCTTTAGTCCAAAATTTTCTGAAGAGACACAAGCCCTTTATATGATGAATGGATTGAATTTAGGATTTTCTTCACATATAAGCATTTATCAACTCACAAGTCAGTTGTGGTAAAGGGAAGCTATAAGGTTCATTCTTGTGCAAGAGGTTTGTTCATCATATAAAATGATCGTTTAATCCAAATTCAAGACAGTTTGGATTAAACCACTCAATTTATATGGATTAGTTTGGCGATCTCTTTATGAACTTTGTAGTTGAAGTTCATAGAAGTGTAGAAGAGTTATTGTGTAGCTGTCAACAGAGAGACAGAAATCTTTCAGATTTCATCAAAAAGATCTTCATTTTAGTTCCAAAGATGAAAAAGTATTACGAGTTTGGAACAAAATTAGATGAGTAATTAATGACAATTTTCATTTTTGGGTGAAATATCCCTTCAAAGGATTAGTTCACTTTCAATGAAAATTACCCCAAGCTTTACTCACCCTCAAGCCATTCTAGGTGTATATGACTTTCTGATGAACACAATCGGAGATATATTAAAGTATTAAGCTTGAGGGTGAGTAAAGCTTGGGGAAATTTTCATTTGAAAGTGAACTAATCATTTAAGTCTCTAGTTACATCATATTCACTAAGCTTAAAGGGATCATTCACCCAAAAATGAAAATTTGCCATTAATTTACTATCAGTAAAGAAGATTTTTAGCTGAAAATGTGGTCCTTGGTGATTTGTATAATATAAAAGTCAATGGCTACAGTCAGTTTGAAACTCAAAAAAACATATACAGACAAAACAAAAAGAATACCTGTGGCTCTGGATGATTCATAAGACCTCAATGTAACGTCAGCATCAGTCACAGGTATTAACTTTGTTTGGCCTGTAATATGTTTTTATGACACTCAAAGTGACAGTAGCCATTGACTTGTATTATACGAATCACCAAGGGCCATGTTAAAAAACTTTTGTGTAAACTGAAGAAAAAATGTCACCTACATCATGGATGGCTTGAGGGTGAGTAAATTAACAGCAAATTTTCATTTTCCGGTGAACTATCCTTTAAAACATTGATACATGAACAGTTAAAACAATCTCACGAGTTTTCTTAATGTATATTTAAAGAAGAAAAAATAGAAGAAATGGGGGAAAAAAAGCATACAAAAAATAATTTCATATAATGAACCATAAACATATCAAGAACCAATCAGGACAGGTCGGAAAACCATGGTATTACAAACCACTTCATATGTGCCATTTAATTCCCATGAGGCATCTGCAGAAAAAAAAAGAAGAAAGCTGTTAGATATTCATGTAATTGTCCCAGTAAATCAAGAATCTGACAGTTGTGAGGCTCATCTAATATGAGCCTCTACTATTGCTTTGTGTAGTCAATTCTGACTCCACAATTGGTGGAGATGTAAGCCTCATTCAGACTGTCAGTCCAAATCCGTTTTTTGCGCAAATCCGATTAAAATGTGATCATTAAGTGTGAACCACAAAACAAATTACATGAAATTACATTTACACCAACTTTAAACAACTGCTGCAAATTAAAGGATTAGTCCACTTTCAAATAAAATTTTCCTGATAATTTACTCACCCCCATGTCATCCAAGATGTCTTTCTTTCTTCAGTCGAAAAGGTTTTTGAGAAAATCATTCCAGGATTTTTCTCCTTATAGTGGACTTCAATGGCCTCCAAACAGTTGAAGGTCAAAATTACAGTTTCAGTGCAGCTTCAAAGAGCTTTAAACCATACCAGACGAGGAATAAAGGTCTTATCTAGAGAAACCATCGGTCATTTTCTAAAAAAAAATAAAAAAATACAACTGTATATGCTTTATAAACACAAATGATCATCTTGTACGTGCTTCCGCTTTCCTTATTCTTTAAAAAGCTTGCGCTGTATGTCCTACACCTTCCCTATTCTACTTACGGAACGAACGCAGCGCCAATTCTGTTTTTTTTTTTCTGTAAGTTGAATAGGGAAGGCGTAGGATAAGATACAGTCTGTCTGGAACCACTGAAGTCCACTATAAGGAGAAAAATCCTGGAATGTTTTACTCAAAAACCATAATTTCTTTTCAACTGAAGAAAGAAAGACATGAACATCTTGGATGACATGGGGGTGAGTAAATTATCAGGAAAATTTGATTTTAAAGTGAACTAATCCTTTAAAATTACCAGAATAAAAAAAATTCACTCATGTACGTATCATTTGTGATAAAAGTCTGTTCTCTTATACATTTTCACCGTTGTATCCAAGTAAAAAATCTGTAAATTTCTCCTTATGCTTTTCTCATGTACAATTTGAACTAAATATGAAGTGTCTTCAAAATATTAATATAATGCTTTCTGTATAATGTTTTCTAAAAAGATAAGACAAGCCCAGTCCACAGAAAATAATCTCTAAATGTAGAGGTAATTCAGTATTATATAAATAAATGTGCTGCAACCGGGCTTGGCATACACTAACATGTGACAATACAAACTCAACTGCCCCTTTTTTCTTTATGAAGTCAGCTACTATTGCTTATTGTAATGGTATGGTGATGAAACACAACCCGCCACTATGCTGGTTCTATCTGAAATTTACCTCAGTTAAGGCCTCTTTGGCTTTGGCCCGTTCCTTCTGGCCACCGCCACAGTCAAAGGCAAGAATCTTCTGCACTGGTAGAGGACTGGTTATTCCTTACAGCTCCTGTTGAGAAAAATATATATATATGTGCAGTAAACATCTCCAACCTCCAGACTAATAAGCTCCTGAATCTTGATTGAAATCAGTTAAAGGATAAAAAGGTATATAAAGAATTTAAATAATTTAAATTTAGCAGAATCATTTAATATGCTGATTTGGTGCTCATGCAAAATTCCTAATTATTATCAATGTTGAAAATGGTTGTGCTGCTTAATATTTTTGTGGAAATGGTGATACTTTTTTCAGAATTCTTTGATGATTAGAAAATGTTAATTAATTTATTTGCATTTATTGAATTAAGTTTATTACTAAATGTACTAAATAGAATTTTTTTTTGTTATAAATGTCATTTAGGGTTGACTGTCACTTTTGATCGATTTAAAGTATCCTTGATGAAGTGTTAATTTCTCTTTTTTAATCTTACCACAAATGTTTGAATATATGTTTGATATAATTGTTTCCACAAAAATATAAAGCAACACAACTGTTTTGAATACTGATAATAATCATGTTTCTTAAGCATCAAATCAGCATATTAGACTGATTTCTGAAGGATCATGTGACACTGAAGACTGGAATAATGATGATGAAAATTCAGCTTTGATCACAGGAATAAATTATATTTTACTATAGAATGCAGGTTAATAATATTGCACAATATTACTGTTTTTACTGTATGTTTTATTAAATAAATGCAGCCTTGGTGAGAAGAGACTATATCATTAGTTAGCATTAGTTGACATGAACTAAGAATGAACCACTTCTACATCATTTATTATAATAAATTATGTATTTTATAATTATAATCATTGTTAATGTTAATTTCAACATTTACAAATACATTAAATTCTAATGTTGTATTTGTTAACATTAGTTAATGCACTGTGAAGTAACATGAACAATGGACAACTGTATTTTATTAGCTAACATTAACAAATAACTATGTAATGTTATAGTTCATGTTATAAACTAAGAAATGAACCCTTGTTGTAAAGTACGGGTCTGCGGTAGGCCTTAGCTAACTTAAGTTAACACTAGCTTATCACTAGCATTACCGCGCAGTTAAAACTTTAACAGTGAAAATTAAAGCAGTTAAAATGCGTCAGTTATATAATTATAATCCTCTGGATCGTCTGCGTGTTAGCGTGCCCTCTGCTAACATAAGAGTTAACTAACATTACGATTCAATACCGATCTAATAAGCAATAAAAACTCCAAACCTTAAGTTTAAACTTTAAGCCAACGGGTACACAATATAATTAATAAGAAATTAATTAATTAATTGAACAGTTTGACTTACTTTGGTGATGTTTTTGAAGTAGGATACCGACCGAGCACCGTCTGTGTCTGCCTACTCTTCTAAACTCCAGAAAAAAATTTGCGCGCTCGTTTCTGCGGATACGGGCCGAAACTGCGTTGCGACTGTTGTTCCCGCCCACGGAAACCGGGACCGGGCTGGATCCGTTTTAGAGCAGTGAAACGGAGGTGACTGTAACGCGGATTTGCCGGTTTGAAAACGGATCCGGCACGGAATCACTTGCTGTCTGCATCGCATGCGATATCGCCCAGCCCTACTCAACAGCCCCCCCCCCCCCAACTCAGTAACGAAGGCAAATACCAATGACAGGGAACACAGTCAAACAAGAACAGAACAAAACTAAACCAAAACACAGTGAAACTAAAGAGGACTAAAGACATTACACCCCCCTCCGGGTGGGCCTGCCTGGCCACGTGTGGTGTGCTGATCACCGCCAAGGATCCGCATTCCTTCTGCCTGGTCTGCTTTGGCCTTAAGCACGATGAACAGGCTTTGGAGAACCCGGAAAACTGCAGCCACTGCCTCACATTGCCTAAAAAGCTCCTTTGGCACTGTCTCAAAGTCGCCGCGACCCAGTGCGTCGAGCTCGGCCTTTCAGATGATGACGTGCCACTGGTGGCCAGTGGGGGTGCAACATCTCTCAGCTGGGCTGACCAGCCCAATCCTGCATGTTCGTGGGTAACCTCCCGTTTACCAACAAACCGGCTGGTCTCGTGCGAAAACAGCCATTGTCCTATGTTCTTCTCGCTAAAGGTTGAGGACGCGCCCCTTGGGGTGGACGCACTGGCCCACCCATGGCCCAAAGTGCTGCTGTATGCTTTTCCTCCCCTGTGTCTGATAACTCCCACACTGGCCAAGGTGAGAGAGAAGGGCCATTCTGATAGCACCCAGGTAGCCCAAAGCACAAATGTTATCTGTTATCTCCAACGAGGATCAGAGGCAGAATGCTCTGTGTCCGGTTTGTGCATTAAAGATGTATATGACCAGGACCAGTGCTTTCCAGAAGAGCTACCAGATCTTTATTTCATGGGGGCCCCCTCACAAGGGGAGTCCCATATCTAAGCAATGCCGCTAACATTGGCTTGTGGAAGCTATTGACTTAGCATATGAATCGATGGGTGTGCAGCCCCCAGGGAACATCAGAGCTCATTTCATGATGGGCATTGCTGCTTCTTGGGCCTTGTTCAGGGGAGTGTTGCTGCAGAACATCTGCTCTGCTGCCAGCTGGGCCCCTCCTCATATGTTTGTGCGTTATTACCAACTAGATGTCACCAAAACTTCAGTAGCACATTCTATTTTAGGGGCGGGGTCTGCATAGCTCCTTGTTATCTTCCTTCCAATTTACACATTGTAGTAAAGGAATGGAGGGTGAGTGGTTTGGCAAGCCACGCACATTCGTGTCACCAAGCATGCATTTACATTCCTGCCTGGGTGTTTCATATGTGTTGCTGAATTTTTTTACATGTGTGGGCCTCATACATGTTTCATGTCCTGCTGGTGCACAGCAGTCATGTGTGTGCCAGGTGCATGATTTTGGGACATGTCAGGCACGCACCCTTGGGGTGACTGTCCTTCTCTGGCTTACGGAACCTCACTGTGAGTGTATTGGGCAATCAGGGAGCTGTCCATGTCTCTCCCATAGGTGGATCTCGAACACGAGATGATGAAAGAGAACAATAGGTTACTGGATTGGATGCTTCTGCAGAGGTTCGGTACGGATGCCCTTCCCATTGGTGGATCGCTCCACTCAATGTTTTAGAGAAAGTAACCTATTGTTAATTATTATTACTTAAATGCATAATTACACTGTAACACTGACACCTTAAAAATAAAGTGGAACCCAAAGAGGCTAGCGGATATAACCACACAATTCTGCATTCATCTGTGAAAAAAGGATGCACTGACTTTCCAAAAAAAGAAAAAAGAAAAGAAAAAAAGAATCTGGTTGCATCCAGTCTTCACATAGGCCTGTTTGCGACAGCAAACATTAAAGCTGAGTGATACAAACAGTGAAAGTCCTAATGCTGTTGTACTAAATAGAGTGCTACAGGGATGACGTATTTTTCCCAAAACCTTATCATTTTAACATTTCCAGTTCCATCGACCCAAAGTCAGTAAAAACATGGAAAACATATCTCAAATTAAGTGCAATTTTTCAGTTTACCAGCTGGGAAACAAAATAATGGTAAAAGTGAAAGTAAAAATCAATGAAAATAAACAATTTAACCAAAATGTGGCTTTATAATTGGTATTTATATATTTATAACGTATATATTACAGATTCATAATTTCTGAACCGCTTGAATGTGTAAGTGCTCACACTATAAATAATGTATGAAAACACATCTGGAAATGTGACTTGTGGTAGCTCGTTGTGATCATTCTATGTAGTAGCACTCCTTCTCAGCTTCTGAGTATAAGGAACATTGTAGTTGTTCCATTTAAGTCCAGTAAAATTTTTATTACAGAGGGCCATACTGTTATGTTATCCCATAATGCTTTAATATTGAGAATTTAGTGCGATATTATATGTTCATTGAATAAATAATCCACTGGCTGAGATCAAGCTATATTGTATTTATTATTGTATCTTGTAGATAGATCATTGCCACTTTTTAGTTATCAAAAAAAATAAAATGCAAAAGAGAAATCAATTTGGTCTTGTGTGTGGTCCGATAGGTGGTTGAATGATTTTTATGAGTGTGTTTTTGGATAAATGCCTGAAATAAGGTCTGTGGTTAACACAAGCGTATTGTTTTATTCTATGTTCATATATATGTTTTTTTTTTATATATATATATTTCTTGAAAAAGAAGGCTGCTAGCAAGTGGCTAAACGGGACTAGAGGTTGTCGGGGATGTTAATTGTCATCACACCAAACACTAAATCTGCACACTTGTTGTGACTGGAGACTCAGGCAGGGGATCCAAGTGCAGCGTTTTATTAAATGTAAGCGTGGTCGTACAGACAGGGTCAATCAGGAGCAAGCAGGTACAGCAGAGGGTAGACAGAATCGTAATCCAGGTACAGGCAGAGGTCGGGACTGGCAGATATCACTCACAGGTCGGTATACAAAGCAGGGGTCAGGACAGGCAGCAACGGGTCAATAAACAGGGAACAAGCAGGACCGGAAACAGCAAAACAGGCAGACAGAAAACACAGGGGAACGCTCAGAATTGCAACAACAGTTAACAATACTTCGCGGTGAGGTGGTGTGAGTGGAAGTCCTTTATAGTCCTGATAATGAGCAGCAGCTGGGTGTGGTGATTAGTGATTAGTGTTAAGTGTGTGCATGTGAGTGGCAGAGAGGATGATGGGAGATGTAGTCCGGGAACTGACAGGAACAGACGGTGATCATGACATCACGCCCCCCTCCCGGAAGGCGCGTCCTCGCGACCTAAAGGAACAGCTAGGGAGGGGGGGGGTGGGTGCATTGGAGATCTAACAGTAGCCGGGAACGGGATCTCCAATGCAGCCCCAGGGACTCAGGCAGCCACGGTGGGTCAGGTGGCTCGGGCGGCCACGGCAGGTTAGGTGGCCTGGGCGGCCACGGCAGGTCGGGTGGTTCAGGCAACCACGGCAGGTCAGGTGGTTCGGACAGCCACAGCAGGTCAGGTGGCTCGGGCGGCCACGGCAGGTCAGGTGATTCGGACAGCCACGGCAGGTCAGGTGGCTTGGACGGCCACGGCAGGACAGAGTCCATACATGGCCCTAGTGGCCTACAGTCCATGAATGGCTATAGTAGTTCAGAGGCCCTTAAAGGCCATGGTTGAACAGGGTCCCCACCCACAAGCTCCCCACCCCTAGGTATACTGCCCCCCCCCAAAAAGTTCTTGGGGAAATCAAGGGAGGCATTGGCGGGTTCATGGGCAAGGAGCTCGGGTGGCGCCAGCAGGGCAGATGGCCTGAGCGGCAGCGGTAGAGCAAATGGTCCAGGCGGTGGTGGCAGGGCCGACCAAGGCTGCTCTGTGGCCTTATCAAGGAGAGCGGGCAGTTCGGTGACGGCCTCCATGGCCGTATCAAGGAGAGCAGACAGCTCCGAGACGGCAGCGGGCTCGGGCTGCTCCGGGACGGCAGCGGGCTCGGGCTGCTCCGGGATGGCAATAGAGCTCGAGTTCCTCAACGCACGTAGGACAGCCAAGACATAAAAAGTGAGCACAGCCCTCTGGGCCAAGACAGGACAGACCAGGAGAGCAGGCTGTGCTGGAGCGGACTCACTGGCTGGAGCGGACTCAATGGCTGGAACAACCCCTGCATCCTTGAGCACCGCAGGGGCGGCCATCTTGCCCGTGGGCACTGGCAAAGCAGCCATTTCGTCCATCGCGTCCAGGGTGCTTAAGTCCACTGCAATCGGCGAACAAGAGTCCATAGCAACCGGCGAGCTTGAGAGCGTTGAAACCGGCGAGCTTGAGAGCGTTGAAACCGGCGAGCTTGAGAGCGTTGAAACCGGAGAGCTTGAGAGCGTTGAAACCGGAGAGCTTGAGAGCGTTGAAACCGGAGAGCTTGAGAGCGTTGAAACCGGCAGGTTTGAGAGCGAAGCGGCCGGCTGGCTTGAGAGCGAAGCGGCCGGCTGGCTTGAGAGCGAAGCGGTCGGCGGGCTTGAGTGCGAAGCGGCCGGCTGGCTTGAGTGCGAAGCGGCCACCGGGCTTGAGAGCGAAGTGGCCGGCGGAGACTTGAGTGTGGAGAGCGAAGTGGCCACCGGGCTTGAGAGCGAAGCGGCCGACGGAGACTTGGGGATGCCAGCTGCTCGGACTGAAATCAACGGTGGATCGGTCACACTGGAACGCAACCCTCTCCGCTCCCGGACTGATCTAGAGACCTGACGTGACTCTGGGCGATCAGCGGCGACGTGACTTTGCTCTGGGCGATCAGCGAAGGCGTGACGTTGCTCTGGGCGATCAGCGGAGACGTGACTCATTGTTGCGGCCGCCATTTGGTGAGTGTCATCTGGCGCGGCGGCCATCACACACCCAGACGAGGAATCGCGTTCCTCCGCGACACCCACAGTAAACGGAGATCCACTCAGTAGCAACGCCAGCTCTATATACTGTTCTAAAGTCCCATTTGGCTCATGTATTGGCATAATAGAGCTGAGCGGTTCAGACAGTCCCCCGCGAAAGAATGTCATAAGACATAACTCATCAAAGCATGTTAATGGAGCCAGTTCAATAAAGTCCAAAACATATTCTTCAATGGATCTGTCTCCTTGACGGAGACCGATCAACTGGGCGGATGGATTCATAATTGTTGAGACAGGAACACTCACGGTAGCTGCTGGATCTTGGTAGTGGCGAAGTATTCTGTTGTGACTGGAGACTCAGGCAGGGGATCCAAGTGCAGCGTTTTATTAAATGTAAGCGTGGTCGTACAGGCAGGGTCAATCAGGAGCAAGCAGGTACAGCAGAGGGTAGACAGAATCGTAATCCAGGTACAGGCAGAGGTCGGGACTGGCAGATATCACTCACAGGTCGGTATACAAAGCAGGGGTCAGGACAGGCAGCAACGGGTCAATAAACAGGGAACAAGCAGGACCGGAAACAGCAAAACAGCAAAACAGGCAGACAGAAAACACAGGGGAACGCTCGGAATTGCAACAACAGTTAACAATACTTCGCGGTGAGGTGGTGTGAGTGGAAGTCCTTTATAGTCCTGATAATGAGCAGCAGCTGGGTGTGGTGATTAGTGATTAGTGTTAAGTGTGTGCAGGTGAGTGGCAGAGAGGATGATGGGAGATGTAGTCCGGGAACTGACAGGAACAGACGGTGATCATGACAACACTAGTCCACTTTCACAGCCTCATTGTGTTTAATAAGGCTGTGAACACTCTTGCAAACTATTCTAAATCAAACATTCAGGGAAATATGTTTTTTAAATAAAGACTGAAAAGGTTGTCACAAGCTCTGTGCTGGTGACTTTGAAGTCATTTGACCATGGTGTATCTTATAGCCTATGTTTTTGCTTTTTACTTCTGGCAATTAGGCTTCAAAACTTATTGAAGTTCTGTTAATTTTTGAAGATTATCATGATTACCAAAGTGTGTAAATCACTTTTGTTGGTCAAATAGCTTATTTTCTGCAACAATCCAAAAGCCAAAGGAAAAACCTTACTCCGTTTTTGTCGAGGGAACAGGGTGATAGTAACTTCCTGTTTGGCCTACAAAAATACATCATCACTGCAGTTCTCTACATCAAAGGGCAAGCTTTTGAAGCCCCACTTGTGTTGTAAGGCCTACATAAATGTATTGTAATGTTTAGCTTTACAAATAAATGTATATTTAAAACTGTTCCCAGTATAGGCTGTTGCACTTGAGTCACTTGACAGTAATATTGTTTTTTTAGAAGGTATAATTCATTCTGGTCACTATTATGATAAAACATATTGATAATATCAATATATAATGATTTTGTTATGACTGATGCACTTCAGAAATAGTAGGCTTATGTTATTTTTCTTATGAAATCAGAATCAATTATCATAGCACTTATGCATTCAAAGCGAACACCTAAACAACATGTAAAGAAGAATACAACGTGGAAACAAATCTTTCTTAGGTTTTGAACTTTGTTATTGTGGCCAGCTCTCTTTGAGCTGGAGTCTTACACCTGTTCTCGATCTCTAGACCCTACATAACAGAAGAGGGTTGCTGAAGGAAAAAATATTAGATTATAAAGATTTCTAAACATCATTAATCCTTTGGTAAACGCTTCTAAAAGTAACATACATCGAAGTGCGCAGAGAAACTTAATGCATTTGTAGTGCGCACGCAATGCAGCCCATGAACGGGATTGAGAGCGCTTGATTGTTGATCGTTTGAAAACCACACTGTGAAGACACTACGTATTTACCGGGGTTAAAAAATTGGCATTATGGATGCTGTTGTCGAGGCATTGGCTTTTTTCTTTGGTTTTCTGGCTTGGGTGATGATCTGGGTTGCTTTGCCATATAGATACTGGCGGGTATCAAAGACGGGAACGTCATCACCACATCCACGATCTATGAAAATTTATGGATGTCCTGCGCTACTGACTCCACTGGAGTCCACAAATGCCGGGAATTCCCCTCTTTTATTCCTCTCTTTATCAGGTATGTGTAATGGTTCATCACTCGACATAGGATCCATTTTGCAAGCTTTATTAAGAGATGTCGTGGTCATACAGGCAGGGGTCGGAACCAGCAAACACAGCAATGTAGAGCAGACAGAATCGTGGTCAGGGTCAGGCAAGGGATCGAGGCAACAGGCAAGATACACAGTCCAGAGAACAGGCAGAAGGTCGGTAGGCAGGCAGCAACGGGTCAATAAACGATAAGCAGACAGAAACAGCAACAGGTAATCAAACAGGGTACAAACGCTCAGAAATGACAGCCGGGGCAATAATCAAGACTTCGCGTCAGACCAGTGTCTAAGAGCCGCTTAAATAGCGGTCTAAACGAGCTGCAGCTGGTAAGCAATCAGAGTCCAAGGCACGGGGTTATGGGAAATGTAGTGAGGATCAGTATAAGTGGCTGAGTGGATGCGTGATTGTCAGTATTCTGGGGATGGAGCCCTCTGCTGGCTAGGGGTTCGTCTCCGTGACAGTATGTCAGCATGAGATATTAAGTAAACCTTTATAGCCTATATGATGTAGCTGCGCTTTGAACAAAAATTTATGAATTTCCAACCCGATCTCACGGCAATTCGTACGTATTTTACGAGGTGGCTAAATCGTATGAATTCATACGACCTCACTCGTACTAATTCATACGTTTTTTGCTAAATCGTATGTATTTTACGAGTTGACAAATTCGTATGAATTCATACGAATGACCTACCCCAAACCCCGCCCCTAAACCTAACCGTCACTGGGGTTTAGACAAATCGTACGAATTCGCACGAGTGAGGTCGTATGAATTTATACGAAATAGCCACCTCGTAGAATAAGTACGAATTGGTCGTGAGATAGCGTTGGAATTTCATTATTAGGAAACAAAATATCATACGAAGTGATACGGATCTTAAAATTAATCTGCTAAAATCTGCAGAGTAGCCTAATACTGTGTATACTAATATGTATATTTATTTTAAATGCATAAAGTGTCTAAAAAACAAACAAACAAACAAACAAAAAAACAACAACATTTAAATTAGCCACCATACTACGGAGCACTAAAGGAACTGTGTTTGCTAAGTTTCTCGGGGGAACGCAAAACATTTGCGAGAGAACGCAAAAGCATTGACCTATTTTCCTCCCATCTCATATTTTTTCCCCATCAGCATCCAAAGTTTAGAGGATCCATACTAATCAGACACTTAAGCATGTGCGAGACATCACACAAACTGGAGGTGTGTTCCAATTGACAGGGTCCCTACTTTGTTCCCTGCTCCCTACTTCCAGAGCATGGGTTATCCGTTGAAGTGGACTTCGCTAACAATAAACGCTATTTTGGAACGCCCTGCAATATCAAACAAAGGCAACAATGGGGTTGTGAAGATTATGATATAACTAGCCTATTTTAAATAAATAAATATTGTAATTTACTTTACTTAACTGAAATTTACACATAATATATTATATACAAAATACACATTATGTATACCAGGGGTACTCAAGTTCAGAGGCCAAGAGGGCCGCATTTTAACCAAATGAAACGCGAAGGGCCACAAATTTTAACTTGGATCGTAAGACTTTTATTTAGGCCTACTTAAGACAATATTTGTAGTTTTACTGTTTATTTACTAAAAGTGCAGTTTTTAAGGTCTGGCTGTTGTTCACTGGCTGATAAGAGTTTGCCCATAAGACGAAAACATTGCACTTTTTTATAGTCTTTTTATACTCCATTGCACCTTTTTAACACTTTTTATAGCACCTATTTATACTCAGAGAATAAATGTTTTATTATTTGTATTATTATTACCTACCTTTTAATTTGGTCAGAATCCAAAAATATTTTTTCTTTTTTTTAATGTTCAATCACAATTTTATGAATTATCTAACTATAACCAACGTTGTAAACATGATAAATCAGATATTCTCCGTGAGCTCAATGATGTGATGACAGATCTTTAATGGGAGCGCTGCTTGCTTTCTGTTTATAACACATTGACATTAAGAATAAAAGGTGTGTTTTTCAACTGCGGTCAAGTGGGCCGCGCGTCGAAAATACATGGTCAAGCCAGCCGCACTTTTTTTAGGTCGCTCGTCTATTCCTGCACTTACGGTATGGGTGCTGGAAACGGTCTAAATGCATTTAAAGACGGCAGTTTCCTTTATACTCTTGCAGTTACCGTAAAAAGGACAAGAACGTAAAGAGACATCAGATAAGTTATATATTGCTTTTTTCCCCATCTTATTATGTCTCTATATGTGCTCATATGTTAATGTTAATATTAATGGTAATTATTATGAATCATTTATTAATTTGATTTTTTTTAATTATTTTTTTATTATTGATTTTAATGTTTTATAAATATTATACATTAATTATTATACATTATGCATATTAATTAATGCTAATAGTTTTATACATAATTTATTAATTTTATTACATTTTTTGTTGTAATGTTTAATATTCCTTTATTGTTCTACATTATTAATGTTAACATTGATCTTAATAGTAATGTTAATTAATATTGATCATTAATTTTACTATTAAATTAAATTTTTTGATTTTAGTGTTTTTATATATACAATAAATATTTAAACATTATTTCTGAATTTTAATGTTAATTATCATACATGCTTAATGTAAATTGTTTTATTTTTATATATAAAACATATATACATCAAAAATAAAAATTGTAAAAAGTGTCTTCATAGGCTAGCTCATTCTGTCAACTGATATTTATTCAGGGTCACCCTGGCTATTACTGTACCAATTTTCATATAATTTTACTGTACAGTTTGCGAGAAAATTAAAGTCAAACTCACCCACAATATCCATTTTCAAACACTCATAAAAACTTTTTCTTTACATATTTGCTCATTCTGTCAACTGATATTTATTAAGTGCTCTGGCTATTACTGTACTTATTTTTGTATCATTTTACTGTACAGTATGGGAGAAAATTAAAGTCAAACTCACCTATAATATCAAAGTGCATTCAAGCACTTGCACTGTAGCCCATATTCAAACACTCATAAAAATCTTGTCTTTATAGGTTAGCTCATTCTGTCAACTGATATCTATTCAGGGTCACCCTGGCTATTACTGTACTTATTTTCATACCATTTTACTGTACAGTTTGGGAGAAAATTAATGTTAAACTCACCCACAATATCAAAGTACATTAAGTTTGCACCATGGCCCATTTTCAAACACTCATAAAAATCTTTTCTATATAGGTTAGCTCATTCTGTCAACTGATATTTATTCTGGGTCACCCTGGCTATTACTGTACTCATTTTCATACCATTTTACTGTACAGTTTGGGAGAAAATTAAAGTCAAACTCACCCCCACTATCAAAGTGCATTTTAGCACTTGCACTGTGGCCCATTTTCAAACACTCATAAAAATCTTTTCTTTTATAGGTTAGCTCATTCTGTCAACTGATATTTTTTCAAGGTCACCCTGGCTATTACTGTACTCTTTTTCATATCATTTTACTGTACAGTTTGGGAGAAAATTAAAGTCAAACTCACCCATAATATCAAAGTGCATTCAAGCACTTGCACTGTAGCCCATTTTCAAACACTCATAAAAATCTTTTCTTTATAGGTTAGCTCATTCTGTCAACTGATATTTATTCAGGGTCACGCTGACTATTACTGTACTTATTTTCATATCATTTTACTTTACAGTTTGGGAGAAAATTAATGTTAAAATGAATTTTGATATTGTGGGTGAGTTTATCACTTCCACCGTGGTCCATTTTCAAACACTCATAAAAATCTTTTTTTATAGGTTAGCTCATTCTGTCAACTGATATTTATTCAGGGTCACCCTGGCTATTACTGTACTCTTTTTCATATAATTTTACTGTACAGTTTGGGAGAAAATTAAAGTCAAACTCACCCCCACTATCAAAGTGCATTTTAGCACTTGCACTGTGGCCCATATTCAAACACTCATAAAAATATTTTCTTTATAGGTTAGCTCATTCTGTCAACTGATATTTATTCAGGGACACGCTGGCTATTACCGTACTTATTTTCATACCATTTTACTGTACAGTTTGGGAGAAAATTAAAGTCAAACTCACCCACAATATCAAAATGCATTTTAGCACTTGCACCTTGGTCCATTTTCAAACACTCATAAAAATCTTTTCTTTATAGATTAGCTCATTCTGTCAACTGATATTTATTCAGGGTCACCCTAGATATTACTGTGCTCATTTTCATATATTTTTACTGTACAGTTTAGGCGAAAATTAAAGTCAAACTCACCTATAATATCAAAGTGCATTCAAGCACTTGCACTGTGGCTCATTTTCAAACACTCATAAAAATCTTCCCTTTATAGGTTAGCTCATTCTGTCAACTGATATTTATTCAGGCTCACCCTGGCTATTACTGTACTTATTTTCATATAATTTTACTGTACAGTTTGGGAGAAAATTAAAGTCAAACTCACCTCCACTATCCACCTCCACTTGAATGCACTAAAAGTGCATTCAAGCCCTTGCACCGTGGCCCATTTTCCAACACTCATGAAAATCTTTCCTTTAAAGGTTTGCTCATTCTGTCAACTGATATTTATTAAGGGTTACTCTAGCTATTACTGTACTCATATTCGTATAATTTTACTGTACAGTTTGGGAGAAAATTAAAGTCAAACTCACCTATAATATCAAAGTGCATCCAAGCACTTGCACTGTAGCCTATATTCAAACACTCATAAAAATATTTTATTTATAGGTTAGCTAATTCCTTCAATTGATTGTTATTCAGGGTCACCCTAGATATTACTGTACTCATTGTTGTATCATTTTACTGTACAGTATGGGAGAAACTTAAAGGCAAACTCACCTCCAATATCAAAGTGCATTCTAGCACATATGGCCCAAATTCGAACACTAATAGGTTTGCTCATTCTGGCATATCATTTTACTGTAGAGTTTGGGAGAAAATTAAAGGCAAACTCACCTTCAAACATCAAAAGTCATTCTAGCACTTACATCATGTCTTATTTTCAAACACTCATAAAAATCTTTTCTTGATAGGTTTGCTCATTCTGTCAACTGATATTTATTCAGGGTCAACCTGACTATTACTGTACTTATTGTCATATATTTTTACTGTACAGTTTGGGAGAAAACTAAAGGTGAATTTACCCTAAATATCAAAGTGCCAACGTATCCCATCAGATGGTTGATGTGCCAATTCATCAAGGGAGTCGCCCATGAGCTGAAGGCTATTCTGCAGTCACACAGGGCCCCAAACCCATCTTGGAGATGTCTGTCATGACCACTTTCCTTCTGGAAACAGAGCCCAGCATTATCCTGTTCTAATAAAAATGGGACGATTTCAAGGGGACCAAGAACTCAGTGGTGGCGAACTCTAAGAAGGTGCAGGCCTGTGTGCCACTCACGAGGTGGAACACGTCTTTCAACCAGTGCTGTAGTGGTTGCAAATAGCCTTGCCGCTTCTGAAATCTATTGAGGGGAAGAATAGACCCCAACTTGAAAAAGGCTGCCATGCTCCCGATTTTCTGTTCTGTTGCAAAAAAGAGAGGGCCGCGTCTACACACTTCATAAAGTTATGCGGAGCTCTAGAGAGTATGAATTGAAGGAATTTAGGAATTCGTATACCACTCCCTCAAAGGCAAATCTCAAGAATGGCCTTTTGTGGGGGCTTTCTAGATATGAAAGTCAGAGTCTTTCAGATTGACCAATATAAATTAATCTCATGAGGATCCGGTTCAGACGTCACAGATCAAGAATGGGCCTGAGACCGCCATCATTCTTTGGAACAAGGAAGTAGCAGCTGTAAAAGCCTGACTCTCTGCATTCTGAGGGAACTATCTCCACATCACCTTTTTCTAGCAGAGACTGCACTTTGGCTTGGAGGACACGAGACCTGTTGCTTGAGACTGAGGAGTAAATCATGCCCAAGAAGCGTGGTGGTCTGCGAGCGAAATGGAGCTAGTAGACTCGTTCTGTTATTTCTGATATCCAGCTCGACAGCATGGGGATGGCCTGCCATGCCCGGAGTTGAGTGGCGAATTATTAAAGTGCTACTGGCTGTGTTTCGCACTGAAGCAAGTAAGAGGCACCTGTCACAGCATTGAGAGGAGGGGAATGCTATTTTCATGAGAATGCCAAAATTTTGCTTGATGTGTTACAGGCTGCATCTCATGCTGGAGTGGGAGAGCGGCACCTGTTATAGCATTGAGAGGAGGAGGAATGTTCTTTTCAATGACATTTGTCTTTTTGATGAACACAATCAGAGTTATATTAAAGGGTTAGTTCACCCAAAAATCACATTTGTTTCATGTCAAATTATGATATTTATGCAAAATCCAAGAGGTTTTTTCATCCTCCATTGAAAGCAACAAAGTTGCAACAGTCAAGGTCCAGAGTAGTAGTAATCTATTACTATTAAGTAGTAATAGCATCAATAAAATTGTCAACATGACTACAGTGTCACATGTCTGCTGTGTTGTGTTTCTTAGTTTGAACAGTCTGTTAATTATGTAATTAGTTTCCTCCAGTGTTCATTTACTCCGTTATTAGTTCCTTTGTTTGACCTCACCACCAGTCCCACTCCAGTGCCAGAGGCCAGCCAACCACCACCAACGATGAACGATGTGACGGAGATGCTGTTTGAGCCCACCGCAGACAGTGGAGACCGGCCACCATGAGAGACAAGCCCATACCAATGATAAGGAGTGTTTTGTAGCTCAGACCACCTACAGAGTCTTACCAGGTGTGCAAGCTGGCAACACCATTCATCACTGAGCTAGTGATTGTGGAGTTTGAGGGCTGGGAAAAAAACTCTGCCCACAACACCACTGCTGTGGAAATGTGTATGTAAAACTCTGGCAAATATTTTGATGAACTGAAGGATTTGTTGAAGTGATCTTGATAGACTTTTTTGGAGAGGTGATTCTACCCTGTATTTCCAATGGGGCGCTATTCTGCCTCCCACCTGCGACTCCACCCTGGGGCCTCTTCCTGTCTGGTCTCTGGTGTACCATCTGTATCTCCAGCACCTGTATCTGTAGTGTCCCTTGTATTTCCTGAATTCCCACCCAGCCTCCCTCTCACACCTCTTCATTCAGCCAGTTCCTCAGCCCCACCATCACCTTCTACATCCTCCACATGCCAGCAAGAGATGCCAAGTGTCTTCAGGCCAACAGCTCCTTCTCGCACAGAAGATCCCGTTTCCACCTCCAGCCTCTGTGCCCACTGCTCCACTTCAGCCCTTCGACACTTCAGATCCACCATCGGCCATCAGCTCCCCCTTGGTCAAGCATTGACCTGCCTACACCTACAGCTCCATCTGGCTCTACATTCCCCCCAGCTCTGCCTCCATCCTCAGTCCCACCTACTCAGCCTCTGTCCTCAGGATTCCCGGCTCCACCTCGGTCACCGGGACCATCGGCTGCACGTGAGCTCATCAGCTCCATCTGGGTCTCCATCTTCGGTTGCTTCTCTGTTGGTTGTCCTCAGGGTGTTGTCTGCCACCAAGTCGACTGGGTGCTGCAAGAGTTAGAATGCACTTATATAGTGGAGTTTTGCCTTTAATTTGATTCAAAAATGTACAGTAAAATGACATGAAAATAATTACAGTAATAGCCATTGCCATTCTAAGCAAATATCTATTGACAGAATGAGAAAACCTCTAAAGAAAAGATTTTTATGAGTGTTTGAAATCGGGACATTATATGTGCTAGAATGAACTTTGATGTTTGGGGGTGTGTTTAACTTTAAATTTTTCCCAAACTGTACAGCAAATTGATAAAACAATGAGTACAGTAATAGTCAGGTTAACCCTTGTAGTGAACAGCACATTCTAGGGCCCAGTTTATGGCCGGGCCCCTCTCTATCTGTAACAGTGGACAAAGGTTTGCTACATTTTTATTGGATCTTGGTGGCCTAACACATACAAACTGTCCAACGCCATCAGATAAAGATGTAAGGACAACATCCAGACCTCTCTTAGAGGGCAAGAAGAAGACCTCTTGTACCAAGCCTGGGAAGGACAGGACTTCTCATTGGTCCATAGGCAGTTTCAGCCCTTCACCCATCTAGAGACTACTTCCTAAGGTTGGCCACAGGCCTGCCATAAAAATTCCCCGGGACCTTAGCAGTAATGGGTGAAACAAAGAGAGATCACAAAGATCCATCCAAATCCATTCAAAACTATGTTTGAAAACCTTAGAACTGATGCAAACTACACATCCATTTCACCGAAATAAGTATTCTCAGTGACAGCTATTTGTAGTGCAACCTCTGATACAAATCCAGCTGTTAATGTACAATTGAATGTTTTTCTATCTGTTTAGAATATTTCCAAATTTATTCTGGTGGTGGTTTGGAAAGTGAGAAATGCATTGGTAAACTTTAAAGACACTGTAAAGACTTCCAACTTTGTGCTTTATGCAAATGAGTTCCACAGGAGAAAGAAGGGTGGGCCACATTCTGTGTGTCCCCTCTGATGCCAACAGCCAATCACAGCACTCGAATGAAGAAGCGCCAAAATGCAATCTCCTCCTCATCAGAAAGGGATAAAGGGTACCCTCTCAACAGACACTCCCATCGGGTGAGACACAACAGATATGCCGTTCTGAGTCTGTCCTGCACGGAGACAGACATTAACAGACACAACACCGTTCTGAGCCTCTGGTCCATCCAGAAGAGACAACAACAGATCCTGTGATCTGAGTCTACAGCTTGTGAGGCAGCAACAGAGACGACCACATTCTAAGCCTCCAGCTTGTGAGGAAAGAAACATTGACAAACACTACGTTCAGAGTTTCCGTCCATCGAGTAGCGACATCTGCAACAAGGTTAAGCTCAGGAGAGCAAACCTTCACTACAAGGTACCTTCGTCTGTGTGTTCCATATTGTTAAGGACCTTCTGCACCTACACCAGGGCCTCATCTGTATGTTCCAGATTTTAGGACCCTTTGGTGCTTCAGGAGATCAGCATCCCACAGAGCTTCGTGTTCAAGACTGTTGAAACAGATTCTGGCTCCTCTCCCCACTGCATCGTCCCCCAGCACAACCAGTGGAGGACGTCAACGTCGTCGGACTCAACCAAGTGGCACGTAAATATCACTTAACCAAACCTCTTTCCAGACACCTTGGCATTGTTGTATATTATCAGTATATATAATTTCCTAATTTCCATTAGATGTAATATAGCTGATGTTAGTTAATAACAAATAATCTTTCGTTTATTTGTTTGGTGCATAATAAGGTTCTCCACCTTATTATTTTCAGAGAAACACTTTATCTTTCCATAAGATAACGTAACTCTTCCATAGCCACACCCAACTTAATCACTTGTATTCTATGTATCTTATGCACTTTATTCCTTTATCATTCATAGTATTCATTTAGTTGTTGTGTTAGTTATTCTTGTTTATCTTTTTGTTAATAAAATTTATTTTATTACACTTGTGTCTTCCTTGTGCTGATAATACAGAAAAGGTTCTACAAGTTAGCAATATCACCAATCTTTCAGATAAACCAGCTGACCACTTTACATTAATTCTAAATGAATGAAAGCCCCTGCTGGGAGTGTTCTCATACTGCCACGGTAAAACACTTTGACTGGTGCCCTGAACTACGTAAAAAGGGGAAGTGGTCATCTGATGTACTCATAATCACCCCTTAAGTGACGTGTGGTCCTAAAATCACAACGTCAGCGGTGACGTGAATACCAATCCCTACTTTACTTTGTGTCCTTTGATGGACGAAGTAAAAATCACTAAACCCTGAATAAAAATCAATTGAAGGAATGAGCTAACCTATAAATAAAATATTTTTATGAGTGTTTGAAAATGGACCACGGTGCAAGTGCTAAAATGCACTTTGATAGTGGAGGTGAGTTTAACTTAAATTTTCTCCCAAACTGTACAGTAAAATGATATGAAAATGAGTACAGTAATAGCCAGTATGACTCTGAATAAATATCAGTTGACAGAATGAGCTAACCTATAAAGAAAAGATTTTTATTAGTGTTTGAAAATGGACCAAGGTGCAAGTGCTACAATGCATTTTGATATTGTGGGTGAGTTTGACTTTAATTTTCTCCCAAACTGTACAGTAAAATGGTATGAAAATAAGTACATTAATAGTCAGCGTGACCCTGAATAAATATCAGTTGACAGAATGAGCTAACCTATAAAGAAAAGATTTTTATGAGTGTTTGAATATGGGCCACAGTGCAAGTGCTAAAACGCACTTTGATATTGTGGGTGAGTTTGACTTTAATTTTCTCCCAAACTTTACAGTAAAATGGTATGGAAATAAGTACAGTAATAGCCAGTGTGACCCTGAATAAATATCAGTTGACAGAATGAGCTAACCTATAAAGAAAAGATTTTTATGAGTGTTTGAATATGGGCCACAGTGCAAGTGCTGAAATGCACTTTGATATTGTGGATGAGTTTGACTTTAATTTTCTCCCAAACTGTACAGTAAAACGATATGACAATGAGTACAGTAATAGCCAGGGTGACCCTGAATAAATATCAGTTGACAGAATGAGCTAACCTATAAAGAAAATATTTTTATGAGTGTTTGAATATGGGCCACAGTGCAAGTGCTGAAATGCACTTTGATATTGTGGATGAGTTTGACTATAATTTTCTCCCAAACTGTACAGTAAAACGATATGAAAATAAGTACAGTAATAGCCAGTGTGACCCTCAATAAATATCAGTTGACAGAATGAGCTAAACTATAAAGAAAAGATTTTTATGAGTGTTTGAATATGGGCCACAGTGCAAGTGCTGAAATGCACTTTGATATTGTGGATGAGTTTGACTTTAATTTTCTCCCAAACTGTACAGTAAAACGATATGACAATGAGTACAGTAATAGCCAGGGTGACCCTGAATAAATATCAGTTGACAGAATGAGCTAACCTATAAAGAAAATATTTTTATGAGTGTTTGAATATGGGCCACAGTGCAAGTGCTGAAATGCACTTTGATATTGCGGATGAGTTTGACTATAATTTTCTCCCAAACTGTACAGTAAAACGATCTGAAAATAAGTACAGTAATAGCCAGTGTGACCCTGAATAAATATCAGTGGACAGAATGAGCTAACCTATAAAGAAAAGATTTTTATGAGTGTTTGAATATGGGCCACAGTGCAAGTGCTAAAACGCACTTTGATATTGTGTTACAGAGCCCCATGTTTGTCTTCCCCTGTGACCTAGTTTCCCCGTTCTGTTGATTAGTTCATTTGATCCACCTGTGTCTTGTTAATCATCCCATCACCTTGTTTAGCTCCCTTTGTTAGTCATCTGTATTTATACCCTGTGTTCCCATTCACTCCTTGTCCGTTCTCGTTGTTGTCAGATGCTAGTTTGGTGTACTCTGCCTTTGTTTATATTAAAGTCTTATATGTTTGTGGAAATCTGTTATCTGCCTCATCTCTACACCACCAGCCGTAACATATTGTGGGTGTTTGACTTTAATTTTCTCCCAAACTGTACAGTAAAATGGTATGAAAATAAGTACAGTAATAGCCAGTGTGACCCTGAATAAATATCAGTTGACAGAATGAGCTAACCTATAAAGAAAAGATTTTTATGAGTGTTTGAATATGGGCCACAGTGCAAGTGCTGAAATGCACTTTGATGTTGTGGATGAGTTTGACTATAATTTTCTCCCAAACTGTACAGTAAAACGATATGAAAATAAGTACAGTAATAGCCAGTGTGACCCTGAATAAATATCAGTTGACAGAATGAGCTAACCTATAAAGAAAAGATTTTTATGAGTGTTTGAATATGGGCCACAGTGCAAGTGCTAAAACGCACTTTGATATTGTGGGTGTTTGACTTTAATTTTCTCCCAAACTGTACAGTAAAATGGTATGAAAATAAGTACAGTAATAGCCAGTGTGACCCTGAATAAATATCAGCTGACAGAATGAGCTAACCTATAAAGAAAAGATTTTTATGAGTGTTTGAATATGGGCCACAGTGCAAGTGCTAAAACGCACTTTGATATTGTGGGTGAGTTTGACTTTAATTTTCTCCCAAACTGTACAGTAAAACGATATGACAATGAGTACAGTAATAGCCAGGGTGACCCTGAATAAATATCAGTTGACAGAATGAGCTAACCTATAAAGAAAATATTTTTATGAGTGTTTGAATATGGGCCACAGTGCAAGTGCTGAAATGCACTTTGATATTGTGGATGAGTTTGACTTTAATTTTCTCCCAAACTGTACAGTAAAACGATATGACAATGAGTACAGTAATAGCCAGGGTGACCCTGAATAAATATCAGTTGACAGAATGAGCTAACCTATAAAGAAAATATTTTTATGAGTGTTTGAATATGGGCCACAGTGCAAGTGCTGAAATGCACTTTGATATTGTGGATGAGTTTGACTATAATTTTCTCCCAAACTGTACAGTAAAACGATATGAAAATAAGTACAGTAATAGCCAGTGTGACCCTGAATAAATATCAGTTGACAGAATGAGCTAACCTATAAAGAAAAGATTTTTATGAGTGTTTGAATATGGGCCACAGTGCAAGTGCTAAAATGCACTTTGATATTGTGGGTGAGTTTGACTTTAATTTTCTCCCAAACTGTACAGTAAAATGGTATGCAAATAAGTACACTAATAGCCAGGGTTACCCTGAATAAATATCAGTTGACAGAATGAGCTAAACTATAAAGAAAAGATTTTTATGAGGGTTTGAATATGGGCCACAGTGCAAGTGCTGAAATGCACTTTGATATTGTGGATGAGTTTGACTTTAATTTTCTCCCAAACTGTACAGTAAAACGATATGAAAATGAGTACAGTAATAGCCAGTGTGACCCTGAATAACTATCCGTTGACAGAATGAGCTAACCTATAAAGAAAAGATTTTTATGAGTGTTTGAATATGGGCCACAGTGCAAGTGCTAAAACGCACTTTGATATTGTGGGTGTTTGACTTTAATTTTCTCCCAAACTGTACAGTAAAATGGTATGAAAATAAGTACAGTAATAGCCAGTGTGACCCTGAATAAATATCAGCTGACAGAATGAGCTAACCTATAAAGAAAAGATTTTTATGAGTGTTTGAATATGGGCCACAGTGCAAGTGCTAAAACGCACTTTGATATTGTGGGTGAGTTTGACTTTAATTTTCTCCCAAACTGTACAGTAAAACGATATGACAATGAGTACAGTAATAGCCAGGGTGACCCTGAATAAATATCAGTTGACAGAATGAGCTAACCTATAAAGAAAAGATTTTTATGAGTGTTTGAATATGGGCCACAGTGCAAGTGCTGAAATGCACTTTGATATTGTGGATGAGTTTGACTTTAATTTTCTCCCAAACTGTACAGTAAAACGATATGACAATGAGTACAGTAATAGCCAGGGTGACCCTGAATAAATATCAGTTGACAGAATGAGCTAACCTATAAAGAAAATATTTTTATGAGTGTTTGAATATGGGCCACAGTGCAAGTGCTGAAATGCACTTTGATATTGTGGATGAGTTTGACTTTAATTTTCTCCCAAACTGTACAGTAAAACGATATGACAATGAGTACAGTAATAGCCAGGGTGACCCTGAATAAATATCAGTTGACAGAATGAGCTAACCTATAAAGAAAATATTTTTATGAGTGTTTGAATATGGGCCACAGTGCAAGTGCTGAAATGCACTTTGATATTGTGGATGAGTTTGACTATAATTTTCTCCCAAACTGTACAGTAAAATGGTATGCAAATAAGTACACTAATAGCCAGGGTTACCCTGAATAAATATCAGTTGACAGAATGAGCTAAACTATAAAGAAAAGATTTTTATGAGGGTTTGAATATGGGCCACAGTGCAAGTGCTGAAATGCACTTTGATATTGTGGATGAGTTTGACTTTAATTTTCTCCCAAACTGTACAGTAAAACGATATGAAAATGAGTACAGTAATAGCCAGTGTGACCCTGAATAACTATCCGTTGACAGAATGAGATAACCTATAAAGAAAAGATTTTTATGAGTGTTTGAAAATGGGCCACAGTGCAAGTGCTAAAATGCACTTTGATAGTGGAGGTGAGTTTGACTTTAATTTTCTCCCAAACTGTACAGTAAAACGATATGAAAATGAGTACAGTAATAGCCAGTGTGACCCTGAATAACTATCAGTTGACAAAATGAGCTAACCTATAAAGAAAAGATTTTTTATGAGGGTTTGAATATGGGCTACAGTGCAAGTGCTTGAATGCACTTTGATATTATAGGTGAGTTTGACTTTAATTTTCTCCCATACTGTACAATAAAATGATACAAAAATGAGTACAGTAATAGCCAGAGTAACACTTAATAAATATCAGCTGACAGAATGAGCAAATATGTAAAGAAAACGTTTTTATGAGTGTTTGAAAATGGATATTGTGGGTGAGTTTGACTAATTTTCTCGCAAACTGTACAGTAAAATGATATGAAAATTGGTACAGTAATAGCCAGGGTGACCCTGAATAAATATCAGTTGACAGAATGAGCTAACCTATGAAGGTACTTTTTACAATTTTTATTTTTGATGTATATATGTTTTATATATAAAAATAAAACAATTTACATTAAGCATGTATGATAATTAACATTAAAATTAATAATGTTTAAATAATTATTGTATATATAAAAACACTAAAATCAAAAATTTTAATTTAATAGTAAAATTAATGATCAATATTAATTAACATTACTATTAAGATTAATGTTAACATTAATAATGTAGAACAATAAACGAATATTAAACATTACAACAAAAAAAAATAATACAATTAATAAATTATGTATAAAACTCATATTAGCATTAATTAATATGCATAATGTATAATAATTAATGTATAATATTTATAAAACATTAAAATCAATAATAAAAAAAAATCAAATTAATAAATGATTCATAATAATTACCATTAATATTAACATTAACATATGATGTATAGCACATATAGAGACATAATAAGATGGGGAAAAAAGCAATATATAACTTATCTGATGTCTCTTTACGTTCTTGTCCTTTTTACGGTTAACTGCAAGAGTATAAAGGAAACTGCCGTCTTTAAATGCATTTAGACCGTTTCCAGCACCCATACCGTAAGTGCAGGAATAGACGAGCGACCTAAAAAAAAGTGCGGCTGGCTTGACCGTGTATTTTCGACGCGCGGCCCACTTGACCGCAGTGTTTTACATGCTGCTCGGCAACTTACACACTGCAAAGTTTGAGGAATGTCAACTGCATTTCATCATGGAAAAATAAGGTTACTTTGTTTTTTATTGCGCGCACAGTCTCGAGCCTTTGGTGGCGTTCACGAACACAAAGTGCTCAACACATGCGCACTAGAGAGATTCATGCTTGTCTAGTCTTTTTCGCTCAAATAGTTACAATAAAATCTCTTTGTACTTGTTTAAAATTAGAGTTGCTGGTATCTTTTAATCCCCTCAAACGAGCGCTCTTCAACACGGTAGGTGTTTGTTGTTATGCTGTGTTCACACCAGACGCGACTTGCGCGAATAAATCGCGCTATTCGCGCGTAGTTAGACGCTTGAACATTTTGAGTTTACTCGCTTCATTCGCGCGTGAAAATCCCTTCACAACAGACGCGAATTCGCGTCATGAGAGGGGCTCTCCCGCTCCTTTATGTGTCCCAGACTCTCCCACTGCTTCTGCACACTTCCTCTGAATAAACACAACTTGTCAGTGGGGAAATAATTGTAAATTACAGCGAATAAGCTCAATTGGTCGTCTTTAGTTGGCTTGTAGTCTTAATATGTATTTATATATATGTATATAGCTCAAATTGAGTAAAGACCGTTTTTTACAACTTATCAGATTGTCCGACCTCCTCACTCACTTTCTTTCAAACACGGTCCTTTTTATTTCTGTTTCTATAAATGTATGAAGATGTACAGCGACGATGATTTTGTCCTCCATTGTTTCGAATTTCTGCCTCAGCTCGCTACGTCACGTCACTACTAGAGCAAGCTCCCGATTGGTTAACGCGGCGCGGAAATTCGCCAAAGTTCAGATTTTTCAACTTGCGCGATTCGCGCGAATCGCGTCATTCGCGCGAATCGCTCAATTCGCGCCGCGTCATTCGCGCGAATCGCGCCTCAGGATGTCAATTCGCGTCTTTGCATTGACTTAACATGTAAATCACTCGCGCTTATTACCGCTTCATTCGCGTCCGGTGTGAACGCACCATTACTCTTGTTCTGTCTTCTCCGTTTCTTTTCAGACTGAAACAACAGCCCGTTTTAGTGCTGACACCTTGTGGACAAACTAAATTAGTGCAAAAACTATTCAATGCGCGCGTGCAAAGTGCCTTCAGTTTATATTGTTCTTTGCGGTTAGAAAAACTGTGCTGCGCTTGTACACTATACGCGATCTCTGCTGATGATTACTGCGTCACGTGCACTGTACGCCTACCTTTGTGTACGTGTAAAAAAAACTAAGTAATATTCACGCTAATTTTGAACGCAAATTATAATAAAAATACATTTATATGTAGCATGATGCGGGCCACAAATGTAATGCTGACGGGCCGGATGCGGCCCGCGGGCCGCCTGTTGAGTACCCCTGATGTATACATTATCTAAAAAAAAAAAAAATGTTTTTATATGTATATTTAATTGACTACTGCATTTATTAATTGATTATTAACAGATAAGCTGTCATTCGATTTGAAAAATTTGATTTGGGTAATTAAATGTAGCTATAGGCTTACCAGGCTTATGTCTTCTTAAACCATGGTCATAACTGAATTCTAGCGGTCTCATATCGTAGGCTTTCTTTCCCATGAGCAGCCATGTAACACTCCTGAGGTAAAGTAAAATAAAAAATGACAGAGCCTCAGCTGTATTATGTGCCCTCTATTGTCATCATATGGACTCCATTTCCCGCAATTCCCCACCTACAAACCAATCACACACTCACACCTGTTTCTCATCAGTGACACTTTATAAGCTGCACTCACACACACACACACACACATTGCTGAGTATTGTCTAGCCTTTGTTCTACCTTGTCTCCGTGTTTCCTTGTCCTTGCCTAGCCATGCCTGTGTTTTTGACCCTGGAATGTTTTCCTTGTTTGATGATCGTTTGCTGCCTGCCTTGACCATAGCTTGTGTTTGGATTACTCTTTTGCCTTCCTGTATCTGTTTGCTGGTATGACCTACTGCCTGTATGACCATGCTCTCCTGTATTAAAGCCTGCATGCGGATCTCCAATTCTGTTGCCCCGTCCCGTACATTACAAGCTGCTCCTCAACACTTTTACTTTGTTGTACTACTCAAACAATAGAATATGCAAATCCTGCATACAAAATCCAAAGTTTGATTATATTTTATTGTACCAACCTTTTATGAACTCTTGAACTCTACACAGATGACAGTAGCTGCTTTATTGCACGTTCTGCCCATTTGGTGCAGGCTTTCTTTGCCATGTCCCTTTGATCCTACATATCTCATATAAACATCCTTTATAAATACCCCAAATCGCATTTTTGTTCCATTACAACTCCTCTCTATGCAGTACTCGAAGTGAACTGGCTGGTACGCACCTGGTAGGTTTAAGATTAGGTGTGGGGGAGGGGTTAGGATTAGGGGTGGTGTTAGGATTAGGCAATCCGGTGGCGATCTTCAACGAGGGGGTAATAATTTGTCAGGGAGTCGAAATTAGGCACAACAAACGGCACTTTTTTCCCTCACTTCAAGCACTGTCTACATGCTAAACTCATAAATAAATGTGTGTGTAGTGCAGCGCTATCAGTCTTTACCTACATTAATTTTGCCTAGTCTTGTCATGTTGTGTTTTTGAGGCCAAGTGCTGTCTCCCCAAACCCCCCCCCCCCCCCCCCCCCAACCCCCCCCACTTCCTTTCTCTCCCAGACTTGTGTTCCTGTCTTTTTTTGTGCTTGTTGAGGATAAGTGCAAACTATTTACAGTTAATAAGTTGTTATAAAAAAATCTAACTCTTTACATATGAACTAGATAATTAAACAATAATAACTGTTATTTAAAGTGACAATGATAGAAGAACTCAATAGCCTATTAATATATTTACAATGTAGAGACTACAATATATTTACTATTAATTAACTAATTATATAATTAACTCTGGTAGCGCGGCCACATTTTTGGAGTGAAAATGCTAACTGGACAACAGCACAAATACACAGAAACAACGAATGACAACGAAAGAGAAGTCAAAGTGGAATAAAAGAACGCAATGTTCAGCAATCCACTGCAAAAACAATCAGTGTGTCAGTACAAATCTTGCCTTTGATTGTTTTCCCAAAGACACTGACAGGTAATTATTCACAAAAGTGTAGAAATAATTATCTTATTACTAGCCTATTATTAGTTATTGTTACTCCACTTGGTCCGAAATATATATTGTACGTTTTAATCCCCAGGATCATGGTACAAACATGATGATCTTATAATAGAAAATGATGCTATGCCATCCCATAATTGCCACTTTTGGACACAGTGGCTGTGTTTTTTGTTTACATAGTCTTGCTTTAATGGACATTAATATAAGATAATACTATAAAAACAGTCTACTGTCAAGCTCTTATATTACTGTTATTTATTTATTGTCCAACATTCCCAATTTTTCTGATGCATGTCCTTAATTTAACTTCTTATGTTGGTATTAATTCAGTATTTATAATGCTAATACTTCAACTTCAAAGAATATCAACCCAAACTAACTTTGTTTCTAGAGAGCAATGGTTTAAAAACAAAAAGTCTGTAAAAAAAAGTCTGTAAAAACAAATAAAGCCTGTAAAATAAACTTTTAAAAGGATTTGATGAAGACTAGTCTAGTGATTGTACGTTTTCTGTGTTTGCATCGTTCGGGTTGGATTTCAGCTTTAATGTACTTTTTTTCTAAACAAAGCAGCTGATATTGCCACAGCGACAGCAAGAAGATAGTGGACTGTCGAGTCGCTTTCACTCCAAAATGGTGGAAGCATAGGGCTGCTGCTGGGCGCTGAACGTTCTATTGGCTTTCACTTCTTGTCAATATAAGTTCTTTGTCCAAAGCAAAAAAGGGGCTCACATCCAAGCCAACTTCTCTTTGAACTTTTGCCGTCTGGCCAGAGCTACAGGCACTGAGCACCAGAACAGGCACAAAAAAAGTTTCTTCCCCCAGGCAATACCTCATGAACAGTTAAATGTTCTCCCCACTGTGTAGTGATAACTATGTGAAAAACCACTTATGTAAAAATACCCTAACTCATTTTATTCAACTCACTGTTTATTGAATTTATTTATGTACATACATATTTGTGTATTATTAAACTTATCTTTATTATTTATTTTACTATTTGTGTACAGTTGTTGTCTCTGTGCACTGAAATCTGGAAGTTACACCATCTGTAAGATAGGAAAATGTAAATAAATAAATAAATAACCTCCCCACAACCCCCAATCCCTTCAGCTGTCAGACTTGTAACTGTTTCATTTGTGTTTTCTCAGGTTACATCCAAGCATGCCGTGCATTAATGATCACATCCATTGTGCTAGGCACATTCGGGCTGATGGCAACTCTAGTGGGTATGCAGTGTTCTAAGATAGGAGGGGAGAATTACATAATGAAGGGTCGGATCGCTGGGGCTGGAGGCGTCTTCTTCATACTGCAAGGTAAGAACGTTACCAAGTGACGTCCTTTACTGTCTTACCACCTTTCATATACAGTAAAGTGTAATATTCAGTTTTGGTTTCTGTTTCGTTTTCCTGGACTTTTAGTTTGTAACTCTTTGTTTCCTATGTTTCTTTTCTGTTCCCATTGTTTCTAGAATGTTTTCATTTGTTTCCATAGTTTGATTTGAACTCATTGTTTGATTTGATTCACCTGTTCCTGGTATAGCTCTTTTGTTACCTTGTATATAGCTCTCAGTTCTTGGTCTGTTTGGTTCTTGTCTATGTTTAGTTGGTTCTGATTCTCCTGCTTCAAGTATTCTCCTGTCCAGCGTGCACTGTAAAAAAAAATTTGCTGCGAAAACGTAAAAAAGTGAGTCAGCCTGATGCATTAAGACTTTTGCGTTGTCTCAATGTATTTTAAATAATTACACATAGTAATGATACAATGTTCAGCCAACTAACACTTGCTTGTTTTTGCAATTCTGATTTTCATATTTTCCCAATTAAGATTTTTGTTTTACACCAACTACTGTTGTTCAGTTAATTTGCTTTTTTATGTTCTGTGGATGAAGAATTTTCAATTGGCAAAATTATTATGCATGTTAGCCAACTAACACTTGCTTGTTTACGCAATTCTGATTTTTTAATTTTCCTAATAATGATATTTATGTCACCGCAATTGCTGTTGTTCAGTTAATTAGCTTTTTTATGTTTTGTGGATGATAAATGTTCAATTGGCAAAATAAAGACAGGTCATAAAACATTTACTTTATCATTTATTTCAATTAGAAATAAGATGCTACACAAGCACAAACTCGGTTCACAATATTTAACTTTTTTTTAAAGTTGTGACACAACAGATGCACTTTAAAGAAAAAGTTCAGATTCCATCTTCAGTAGGAACTTAAATTTTGCATACACTAAGCATACAAACAATTTTTAACACCAACAAAAATCAGTGCAATACAATTTCTCATTAAACCACTTAACTGTACACAAAAACAGCATAAAACTTGTTGGTATCAATTTACACAGCAAAATTTTGTTAAATTAACACCCAAAGTGTACATATGAGTCCATCTTGCCGGGTGTTAAAAAGTAACACTGAAGCAGTGTTAAAGTTAATGAGATAATTGATTGATGATTGAGTGATGATGGACAATTACTGGAGACACCTGATGTTAATAAGCAAAATCACTGAAGGAAAGATAGAAAAAATGTGTTAATTAATGTTTTATGAATGTTTCATTTCAAGTCACCATGAAATAGGTCAGCGTTTGCTTTAGTTGGGCTCTTGACTCTTTACCTTTATTATTAATTGTTCTCTGGCTGCTCCAACTTTGTGTTTGTAAAGCACATTTGTTATGGTCAGAGAAAATATGATGCAATCACAATATAATTTGATGATGATATAGTCATCATGTGATGGCATGATGTCATATAGAGTCTAAATCTCTGACTGTGTGCTTGATGTGTAGCTTTAGTATTAATGATTGTAGTCCTGTGATTTTACAGCCTGAGATCCAACAATAGTATAACTTTTTTCCCTTTTTTAAAAGAATAATACATTATGCACTGAAGCGTCAGTGTTTAAACACACATGGACATCAAGAATCAGCATCTGATTCTCAAGAACGGTGACGATAAATAAATACAAAATACTGACTAACAGATCAACTCTGAACATCACAAAACAAGCTACTTTCACAACAAAACAACAGAAAAATAAAGCAAACATGAACAATCTACCAAAATTACAGGACAATTCAGCTGCATAATTTATTCATGCAGCAATTCATGATGAGAGCCATGGATGAGTTTTGATTGGTGGCTCCCATCATGCACTGCAACATGAAGCACTTTCTTTGATTGTCACCATTGTTGAGGGTCATATGCTGATTCTTGATGTCTGTGTGTGTTCTGTGTGTCATTAACAATACAAGAGGTGAGCACTCTGTAAAGTCTACTCCAGCACATCCCAAAGACTTTCAATGAATTTAAGGTCCGCTCAGAGGTGCCAATTCACATGTGAAAATGATTCTTCATGCACCCTCCCAACCATTCTTTCACAATTTGAGCCAAATGAATATTAACATTGTCATCCTGGAGTATGGTCATAGCTCCTACATGAACTGTTGCTAACATATAATATGCTAGAAACATAATAATCACTGCAATAATGATCATACTCTTCAACTCTTAAGCATTTGCCTACTTTTTTTTTTTTTTTGGCCGGGCAGCGTATAATTTTATTTTTGTTTGTTTGTTTTTGTTTGGAGATTAGAATTCTCAATAGAAATACTCTTTTAAGCAGTAATAGATAACTGTCAATGTTGTTGTACAAAAAGACCTGGTTAACACTTTACAATTGGATTCAATTTGATAACTTTAGTTAATTAATTAGGTATTGTCACAATTATGTATAGTTTGTCTTAGGACTTTGTATTCAATTGTATTGTATTGTATTGTATTGTATTGTATTGTTTGTTTTCATTCATCACATGTGTTCCTTTATTTGATTTTCCCGCCACTCCTTTGTTACCATGGTCACCATCATTATGCGTTCATTTGGTTCAGCTGTGTTCTACTAATCATCTTGTTTGAGTTCCTATTTAAGTTGTACCCCCACGTTCATTCTCTGTCTGGTCATGTTACGTTTAGTGTGTGTTGCCCTGCTGTGGGTCATTATCATTAAACTTTGTTTTGGAACTTTATTCTTCTGTCTTCTTTGTCTGCCTGCAACAACCTGTGCGTGTCACAGTTATTTTCTGTTAGTTTGTTTTTACAGACTTTCAGTTTGTTTTCGTTTGTCACGTATCTTCTTTGTTCATTTGCCACACTCATCAGTCACCATGGACACTAACCATTCATCATGTTTGTCTTTTAAGTTAATCATCACCGGGTATTTAAGTTCCTCCCTTTGTTCTGTTCATGGTCGGTTGTTGTTTGCGTCCTGTGCACACTGTCTCGCCCACTGGCTTGTTAATCTAGTTCGTAATAAATCTTCTGTTATTTCATCTTCATCGGAAACTGAGCGTTACACAGTGACGGGTATCATCAGCTAACAATAAACAATTTTTTTATATTGGATTTATTACTCTTATTTATAATGGTGATCTGTAAATATACTATTGAATGTTAATTATTGTTTGTTCATAATACATTAATTTATACAAATTGCAATGTTAAAAATATATTGGTATGTGTAGAAAGTAACATTAACCAATATTAGTAATTACTGCATAAGTGTAACAATGCTGTCGGCGAGCTTGAAGAACCCAAGTGCAGTTTGTTAAGATCCAAACATGAACAAAATAAACCTACAAGACTTGGCTTGGCACATGAACATGAAACTCAACAAACAGCAGGTTACACTTAACAAAGCTAGACCAGAGAACAATGAAACATGAGGGCTATTTATACAAAGTCAAGTCAAGTCACCTTTATTTATATAGCGCTTTTTACAATGCAGATTGTGTCAAAGCAGCTTTACATTGATAACTGGTACATAATTTTGGCTGCACAGCAGCTCTTAAAGAATAGTGTCAATGCAGGCAGATCAAAGCACTCTTGAATAAATGTCAAGAATACTGTTGAATATCAAATGTCAAGTCAAATGTCAAGTGTCCCCAACTAAGCAAGCCAAAGGCGACAGCAGCAAGGAACCCAAACTCCAACAGGTGACATCAGGTGGCAAACAAGTGGCAAATAGGTGTTAAAATCTCCTCTGGCAAACAGTGCTTTTTTACGAATCAGGTTGCTATCATAAGTCTGATAGGATCGCAACAATCAAAGTATTTATTTCAGTTCCATCCAGTTGATGATCGTATTCATCACGCCGGTATGGATGGTCTGTTGAGGAACTGTGGCACTGGCTGTCGTGCTGATGATGTCTTCACAATGGATGATCTAGTCGACTCGATCTCTGCTGATACTTCAGGGCTGTGTTGTGGTCGTGTCAAGGCACAGGTCCTTGGTCTCAGCTGGATACGGCCCGGATCCGGTTGACTATGGTAAACCTCGGGATAAACAGAAAGACTAATATTAGCGTAGATGCCATTCTTTTTCTGATGTAACAAGTACATCTGGTGCTAATTTATGCAGCCTAATAATCCTTTAATGGATTTGAAAATATAAATTGATAATGTGTTATGTGTATGCCAGGTTAAAGAGATGTGTTTTAGTCTAGATTTAAACTGACAGAGTGTGTCTGCATCCCGAACAATGCTAGGAAGATTGTTCCAGAGTTCGGGTGCCAAATAGGAGAAGGATCTACCACCTGCAGTTGATTTTGATATTCTAGGTATTATCAGCTGGCCTGAATTCTGAGATCGCAATAAACGTGAAGGATTATAATGATTTAAGAGCTCGCTCAGGTACTGGGGAGCTAAACCATTTAGTGCTTTGTAAGTAATTAGCAAGATTTTAAAATCTATACGATGTTTAACAGGAAGCCAATGCAGTGATGACAGAACTGGGCTAATATGGTCATACTTCCTAGTTCTAGTAAGAACTCTAGCTGCTACATTTTGTACGAGCTGTAGTTTATTTATCAAGTGGGAGGAACAACCACCCAGTAGAGCGTTATAGTTATCTAGCCTTGAGGTCATGGACGCATGAATACAAAGAGACTAAAGACAAACAAGAAACACCTGTGAACAATCAATCAAGACACTAGGTGTGTTCGACATCGGTTGCGGCTGGATGCAACCGATAGGCGAGAGTAGCCGCGTGCAGTCAGGGTGGAGCTGAAATGGAGATGTGAAGTCGGACACTTTCTGCTTCCCGTAGTGACGCTCATGCTGCGTTTGATTCAGCCAACTGCTCTCAAATTGCTCTTGCGGTACTGTGATGCCATACATCACAGTTACAAGTCGGACAAAATTTCTAACCGGCATGCACTGCTTCAAGTCAGCCGCTGATCAGTCTGTGCAGCACTGCATGAAGTCGAACAAGCCTAATGACCTATTCCCAAAATAGAACTGAGAAACCATGACTAAACCAATGACATTAGGCTTGTTCGAGATGCATCGGCGCTGTGCAGACTGATCGGCTTATGACATCAAAGTACCGCGAAAGCAATTCAACGGCATAAGGAGTCATATGCTCTCTAAACACTCTCGTTCAGGTGCAAGACCTGTACCATGGACCTGGTCCATGGAGCATGGGCATAATTGGACCTTGGAGCATGGGTGGATCAGGGCCATGGAGCAATGGCAAAACTGGGCAGTGAAGCAATGGTGGATATGGGCCGTTAAGCAGAGTGTCTGAAGACACAGGCATGTGGCCATCTTGTCAAGATTCTTGCTTGGCAGGCATGACGTGAACAGGCTCAGGCTTGGCTGGCATGATTCGAGCAGGCTCAGGCTTGGCTGGTGTGATGTGAACAGTCTCTGTCTTGGCAGGCATGATGTAAACAGGCCCTGGCTTGGCAGTCATGGTGTGGTGTGAATAACTCCAGACATGACAGTAGGGGGATGAAGACACTCTGGTGTGGTGGGTACTGTGGGATGCGGGGCTCCTCATCCACAAAACCCATAGTAAATGATGAGCTGCTCAAGAGAAGGGCATGATCGATGTTTGGCTAGGGAAAAATGAACTTTTTCCCTTTTTTTTGAGTGAGCAGGTTTGTTAAGTCCTTGACAAAAAAAATTCCTTGAGCACAGCATCATTAAAATCCACCAAGTTAAGAGAGTTCACAAAAATCCTCTACATAATCCTCAACACAGTGATCCCATTGATGGAGGTGAAGGATAGTAACTGCTGGTTTCATAAGTCTAGCTTTCTGTAACAATGATCCACTGTAGGTGAGCTTGAAGTACCCAACTGCAGTTTATTAAGATCCACACATGAACAAAAGGCTTGGCAAGGCTTGGCATGGCTCAAAGCCAGACCAGAGAACAATGAAACATGAGGGCTATTTATACAAAGAGACTATTGACAAACAAAGAACACCTGTGAACAATCAAGACGATGACCCAATAGGCTTGTTTGAGATGAGCAAATTCTGCGCAGAATCGATCAACGGCGATCACCGCGAGATGCATGCCGGTTAGAAATGTGTCGGAGGGTGGTCCGCCTTGCTCTGATGTCATGCTGACATGTGTCAAAAACCTCTCGCGAGGGTGAGGCGGCCTCATCGGATTCTGCAGTCGAGCGCAGTTGTTCTCCACCGACTGCACTAACCAAAAGCACGATGGGAAACGACTTGATGACGACACAGCTTAAAGCTTATTGGTTTAAACAACCGTGATGTATTGATCTCTTTTAAAATGTTTGATTTTGAAACACTACCATGATTTTATGCGTATAAATTATGTGTGAATATTCCAAAAGTCTCTGACAGTGCGATCTCTCTGTGGGTTATGTGATTGTTATCATATTTATAAAAATATATAAAAACATGTCTGTAATTAAAATAAAAATGAGTGATACACACATCCTTCGAATGGAAATAAATATCAAGTACTTTGGGTGTGTTGTTCATTATATTTATTTTAATTTAAAAGCAACAGAGCGTAAATTACATCCAGCGCACGAGTGTGAATCCCGCGATATCCGCCTTTGATCTCGCAGGTGTCTGATGCACTCCGAGAACGGAGAATTGTCCATCTTGCCTGCACTTTTTTCACTCCTCCCCTCACTGCAGCCGCCTACCTATGGGATCAGATTCCCGCCAATAGTATTGCGGTCACGGATCAAAAAATAATACCACATGTATAACACATGTAAAAATATATAGCACAAACTTAAAAAAAAATAATGCAAAATGATCGGAATGGCAAAGAACATGGTCACGGATCAAAATATAATAAGCGTAAATCGAAAAATCAAAAGCACATTTAAAAAAATAACAAGCATGAATCAAAACTTTAAACACATTAAAAATGATATTGCACAAATCTTAAACTTGTGTTTATGCGTTCTTAAAAGTTGTTTTCCTTGCTTTTATTACTCTTTTCTTTCTGCTCTCTTTACATTTTCTGCTTATATTTTACTCTTTTGTGCGCTTGTGCAGTTTTTCTCTTTGCTCTTCTTTCTACGTTCTGCTCTTGCTTTTCCAAATGTTGCAGTTCGAGTTTCATGTAAATTAGACTGGGCTTAAGCGCCACCATTGGTCCACTAGTTCTAGATTGACAGCTCCTCCTCTAGCCAATCAATCGAAGGGAGGGAGATGACATCACTTCAATGCGACTCATGGCTACTGATGCTCACACTCATACAGGAGAAGATAACAGTTTAATCTGAAACTTTACAAGGACTTTCAATCTGTAAAGTTATCTGAACTATGGACAAATAATTCCTCTTTTTGAGATACTCTTTTTATTGTGCAGTCTACTTATGATTGTTAATCTTTATGTTCATAATATATGGTATTTGGTGTTAAAATATTACTTGGCTCATGGTGCTAATATGCTAAGGCTACTGTAGCTAATATATTTCTTAATTGTTGTTAAACGATCATAGGTAAATTAATTCTAAGACTGAATGTATCATCTCTGCATTGACTACGATAGTGTTACAGAGAAGATAGTTACAGAAACCAGGTGGATTTGATATGCAGTGATTTATTCACACATTTATTGTGTTTAATTAAATAACTACATAATTGCACAATACTATAAGATTAATGTTTTAAATAAAAACAAAATTACAGATACAGATATGTAGGTGGCGAAAAGTTCATTCAAACTTCTCGTTCAAATCAGGAATTCATTAATGAAACACTGCTGTGTTGCTCAGAGACGAGCGAAGCTGTTCTGCTGTGACTTTGTTTGATACTCCTTTCATTAAAATAGTGCAAAAACACATTCAAAATTAACTTATAGCTATATTGATTTATACAACAGCTCAATAAACATTTGCAATTGCTCTAATATTGGGGAAAACACTGATGTGAAGGCTATTGCTTAACTTTATAATTTTATAATCTCAGTGTTAAAATGTGATCAAATTCATAAACCAACACCCGTGTCAATGACATACTGTACATGGAAGACAAAATCTATAAATCTGTTTACAGGAAAACAATACATGACAAAATATGCACAGTTTACTATTACGAGCAACATACAATGATCTGAACCAGTGGTTCCCAAACTTTTCAGAGTGGAGTACCCCCTGAGACACTTACCATCCTTCTGCGTACCCCCTCTCTTCCACTTAGTTTGTAAATTTTCCATTAAGGGACAATATTTGCCCCCTAAATTGACTTTCTAGTGCAGTTTTTGATCTTTATGAATACCTTTACAACAATAATAATGTTTTAAATTAAAAAATGTTCAATAGAGAAATATGCAATGCTAAAAACGTGAAAAGTGATTATTTTAAATACTAAAACCGCCAGTAGATGGCGGTAAGTCACTGTCTTAATGCCTGAGTCATCGAGTCATTCATTCAAATAAGCAAGTGGCTGTATTTATGAATGAATCATGACTTTCACGAACAATTCATTCAAAGTTGCAGATTCGTTCTCGAAGCACTGCTGTGTTGTAATCCTGCTGTTGTTTTCGTTGCAAAATAGAGCAAATACTGACAATACTGTGAAGAATAACACTTAATATTACCCCTTTGTTTGTTGAACTGTTGTGTGGATATTTGGATTTACATTCTTGCTCATATAATATTATCAACATTAAAAACAAGAACTCACAAAAGGTAGGCCATGTTTTGTATCAAGAGTTTGAATCTTAAATTGATATTTAAGCCCGTTTTGTGCCAGGCTATTGTTCTCCGTGCTAGTAAGTGCTAAATCTGCAGGTACAGAATGGCAGTATGTTGCGCGTTTTGCTCAGGCTGCAGACTCCCCACGCAACCTATACTGTGTAGGCTATATGCACCCATATGTGCGCTGCATGTGGAAATGGACTCTGTCAGATTTGACCGCAAAAGATGTGGTATTTTGATTGGATGTCATATGGCATATTGTACCTGTTAGAAAATACATGATCAGTTTTAATGTTATTTTAATGTAGAGAAGAATTAAATGAATGGCAAAATTCTGCATTTTGTTCGCGTAATGTTACCCCCTCTGTCACCTCACGTACCCCAGTTTGGGAACTACTGATCTAAACAATTGCCATGGCATATCTTACTTTAAATGTAATTCACAAGCAAATATATTAGCCTAGTAAGGTAGGTTTCATATGTTATATTCTCTTGTGCAAAAGACAGGAATAAAAGAGACAACAAGCAAGCATATTATTATTAATATTATTGTATGAATACTAAAAATATCTAACAGTAACATAACAGGTATAGACGAGCCAGGCACACATATGAGTGATGTTGTGAGGCTGCTGCATGGTGGACGCTGCGTTTCACGGTGCCAAGTCCAGTTGTAGGTGCATTAAAGATTAATATAACAATGATAGATCGTCAGACAGGCACAACTGTGACAGGTTGTCGTTAGGATGGTAAATTTAACAATAAAAGATTGTCCAGGTAGAAGTAGCCTATATACCGGTGACAGGTCGAGTTGCAGGTACATATGTATGAAGGTATATAATGTACATATGTTATAATGTATATATATATACATTATAACAGTGTCCTGCAACAGAAAGAGTTTACCACAGCTCGGAAATTGCCAGCTGTGATGGTTATCTTCTCCTGTATGAGTGTGAGCATCAGTAGCCATGAGTCGCATTGAAGTGATGTCATCTCCCTCCCTTCGATTGATTGGCTAGAGGAGGAGCTGTCAATCTAGAACTAGTGGACCAATGGTGGCGCTTAAGCCCAGTCTAATTTACATGAAACTCGAACTGCAACATTTGGAAAAGCAAGAGCAGAACGTAGAAAGAAGAGCAAAGAGAAAAACTGCACAAGCGCACAAAAGAGTAAAATATAAGCAGAAAATGTAAAGAGAGCAGAAAGAAAAGAGTAATAAAAGCAAGGAAAACAACTTTTAAGAACGCATAAACACAAGTTTAAGATTTGTGCAATATCATTTTTAATGTGTTTAAAGTTTTGATTCATGCTTGTTATTTTTTTTAAATGTGCTTTTGATTTTTCGATTTACGCTTATTATATTTTGATCCGTGACCATGTTCTTTGCCATTCCGATCATTTTGCATTATTTTTTTAAGTTTGTGCTATATATTTTTACATGTGTTTTTAAATTTGTGATTCACCTTTATTATTTTTTGATCCGTGACTGCAATACAATTGGCGGGAATCTGACCCCATAGCCTACTCTCGGCTGAACTCGGCGCATCTCAAACAAGCCTAATCCCAAAACAGAACTGATAAACCACATGACTAAATAAACCAATGACAACAGGCTTGTTTTTTTGAGATGAGCAAATTATGCGCAGAACCGATCACCGGTGATCACCGCGAGATGCATGCCGGTTAGAAATGTGTCCGAGGGTGGGCCGCCTTGCTCTGATGTCATGCCGACGTGTGTCAAAAACCTCTCGCGAGTGCGAGGCGGCCTCATCGGATTCTGCAGTCGAGCGCAGTTGCTCTCCACCGACTGCGCTGACCAAAAGCACGATGGGAAACGACTTGCTGACGACACAGCTTAAAGCTTATTGGTTTAAACAACCGTGATGTTATTGTTTGATTTCAAAACTCTAATATCATGTTTTTATGTGTAAAAATAATGTGTGAATATTCCTAAACTCTCTGACACAGTGATCTCTCTATGGGTTATGCGAACGTTGTCATTTATTAAAAAAAAATATATATATATAAAAACATGTCTATTATTAAAGTAAAAATAATTGATACAGACATCTTTCGAATGGAAATAAATATCAAGTACTTTGGGTGTATTGTTCATTATGTTTATTTTCATATAAAAGCAACAGAACTTAAATTACATCCAGTTTATCAGCAACACAGCGCAGGAGTGTGAATCCTGCGATATCAGCCTTTGATCTTCTGATCCCCCAGCTAACACACGACGTAACAGTTACGTAATGTATTCATACTTTTTGGTAATGTCATGACTTACTAACTGACAACGTAACTATGACGTCGCATGCCAGTTATTTCATTACCTTCAGATTACCATCTCACAACGTCGTCAGTACGTTCTCCTAACGTTATAAGATTACCAAGAACGTTCCAGATACGTCCTCTATTCGTAATATATTGGTAATTCCATGACTTACTAGTAACGTAACTACAACGTTGTATGCCCGTAATAATATTACCATCAAATTACCATATCACAACGTCGTCAGTACGTTCTCCTAACTTTACAAGATTACCAAGGACGTTCCATATACGTCCTCTATTCGTAATATAATGGTCATTCCATGACTTACTGGCAACGTAACAGCAACGTCATGTGCTCGTAATTTCATTACCATCATTTACACATTCTTTATATGTTATTATTACCAGAATCAGAAT
This sequence comes from Chanodichthys erythropterus, assembly GCF_024489055.1. Lineage (NCBI taxonomy): Eukaryota > Metazoa > Chordata > Actinopteri > Cypriniformes > Xenocyprididae > Chanodichthys > Chanodichthys erythropterus. The sequence continues at coordinate 2,206,353 of NC_090233.1, read as the reverse complement.
CAGAAATCAGAAAGAGCTTTATTGCCAGGTATGTTGTTTACACATACTAGGAATTTGTTTTAGTGACAGAAGCTCCACAGTGCAACAGAGTGACAGCGACAAGACAAGACACATAATAAAAAGAATAAAATAATAATATACAAATTTACAAGATAGACAAAGTGCAAAAAAAAAAAAAAAAAGCAAAAGACAATATATATTATAGACAATTGTATGTACAATTATGTGTGCAAATTGAGATATAAATAAGTGTTTTAAGTAAATAATGTGTAATAGTGTTATGTGTTCCGTGTTTGTTAAGTGTTCATGAGATGGATTGCTTGAGGGAAGAAACTGTTCCTGTGTCTGGTCGTTCTGGTGCTCAGGGCTCTAGCGTCGACCGGATGGCAACAGTTCAAAGAGGGAGTGTGCTGGATGTGAGGGGTCCAGAGTGATCTTCTTTGCCCTTTTTCTCACTCTGGATAAGTACAGTTCTTGGAGAGTGGGGAGGGTTGTGCCAATGATTCGCTCAGCAGACCGGACTACCCTCTGTAGTCTTCTGAGGTCAGATTTGGTAGCTGAGCTGAACCAGATGGTAATTGAAGTGCAGAGGATGGATTCAATGATGGCAGAGTAGAACCGTTTCAGCAGCTCCTGTGGTAGGTTGAACTTCCTCAGCTGGCGAAGGAAGTACAACCTCTGCTGGGCCTTTTTCACAATGGACTCGATGTGGTTGTCCCACTTCAGGTCCTGGGAGATGGTGGTGCCCAGGAACCTGAATGACTCCACTGCTGCCACAGTGCTGTTCATGATGGTGAGTGGGGAAAGAGCAGGGGGGTTTCTCCTGAAGTCCACGGTCATCTCCACTGTCTTGAGCGTGTTGAGCTCCAGGTTGTTAAGACTGCACCAGACAGCCAGCTGTTCAACCTCCAGTCTGTAAGCAGACTCGTCACCGTCCTGGATGAGGCCGATCAGTGTGGTGTCATCCGCAAACTTCAGGAGCTTGACAGAGGGGTCTTTAGAGGTGCATTCGTTTGTGTAGAGGGAGAAGAGCAGTGGGGAGAGAACACAGCCCTGAGGGGCGCCGGTGCTGATGGTGAGGGTGCTGGATGAGAATTTTCCTAGCCTCACTAGCTGCTGCCTGTCTGTCAGGAAGCTGGTGATCCACTGACAGACAGAGGTGGGCACGGAGAGCTGAGTTAGTTTAGGCTGGAGGAGTGATGGGACAATGGTGTTAAAAGCAGAGCTGAAGTCCACAAACAGGATCCTCACATAAGTCCCTGGTCTGTCCAGATGCTGGAGAACATAATGCAGTCCCATATTGACTGCATCATCCACAGACCTGTTTGCTCGGTAAGCAAACTGCAGGGGGTCCAGTAAGGGTCCAGTGATGTCCTTCAGAAAAGCCAGAACCAGTCTTTCAAATGACTTCATGGCCACAGACGTTAGAGCCACAGGTCTGTAGTCATTTAGTCCAGTGATTTTGGGTTTCTTTGGGATGGGGATGATGGTGGAGCGTTTGAAGCATGAGGGGACTTCGCACAGCTCCAGTGATCTGTTGAAGATCTGTGTGAAGATGGGGGCCAGCTGGTCAGCGCAGGTTTTCAGACAGGCTGGTGAAACGCTGTCTGGGCCTGGTGCCTTTCTTCTCTTGTTCTTTCTGAAGACCTGGCGCACGTCATCTTCACTGAACTGAATTGCAGGTGTGGGGGAGAGGGGGGTTGTTGGAGGTGTGAATGGTGATTTTTCAAACCTGCAATAAAACCCATTCAGATCGTCTGCCAGTTGTTGATTCTCCACAGAGCTGGGGGATGGTGTCTTGTAGTTGGTAATGTCTTTCAGACCTTTCCACACTGAAGCTGTGTCATTAGAAGAGAACTGATTCCGAAGTTTATCAGAATAATTCCTCTTTGCCACTTTGATCTCCTTTTCCAGTGTGTATTTGGCCTGTTTGTACAAGACTCTGTCCCCTTTTCTGCGAGCATCTTCTTTGGCCTGACGGAGCTGGCTGAGTTTTGCAGTGAACCAGGGTTTGTCGTTGTTGTAAGTTAAATGAGTCTTTGTAGGAATGCACAGATCCTCACAGAAACTGATATATGATGTAACAGTCTCTGTGAGCTCGTCCAGATCGGTGGCAGCAGCTTCAAAAACACTCCAATCAGTCCATTCAAAACAGGCTTGTAAAGCTCGCTCTGTTTCGGTGGTCCATCTCTTTACAGTCTTTGCTACAGGTTTAGTTGATTTCAGTTTCTGCCTGTAGGTTGGTATGAGATGAACTAAACAGTGATCAGAGAGCCCCAAAGCTGCCCGTGGGACAGAGTGATATGCATCCTTTATTGCTGTGTAACAATGGTCGAGTATATTGCTGTCTCTGGTGGGACAGGTAACATGCTGTCTGTATTTGGGCAGTTCACGTGAGAGAATCGCTTTATTAAAGTCCCCGAGAATGATTAGAACAGAGTCCGGGTGTTGTTGCTCGCTCTCTGTGATCATATCAGCGAGTATCTGTAAAGCCGAACTCACGTGTGCTTGCGGAGGAATGTAGACGCTCACCAGAATGAACGAGCAAAACTCCCGCGGCGAATAGAACGGTTTGCAGTTAATGAAGAGTGTTTCAAGATCTGGACAGCACATCTTCTTTAACACCGTTACATCTGAACACCACCTTTCGTTGATGTAAAAGCACGTCCCGCCGCCGCGCGATTTCCCCGTTGATTCTGCGTCGCGATCTGATCTAAACAGCTGAAAGCCCGGCAGACTTAACACGCTGTCCGGAATGGCGTCGTTCAGCCAGGTTTCCGTGAAGCACAGAGCAGCCGAGTTCGAGAAATCCTTATTGGTCCGGGAGAGCAGAAGGAGTTCGTCCGTTTTGTTGGGCAGAGAGCGGAGATTCGCCAGATGGATGCTAGGCAGCGGCGTTCTTAATCCGCGCTGTCTGAGCTTCACGAGGGCGCCGGCGCGCTTTCCCCGTCTGCGCGTCCTGAAGCGTCTAAACAGCGCTGCCGCTCCGCCGACTACAACATTCAACAAAACGTCTGAATAATCGAAATCCGGTAAAAGATTTTGTGGTGTATACTGCCGAATGTTCAGCAGTTCATCCCTGGTAAAGCTGATGGTGTTTGAAAAACAGAAAACAGGAAAAACTAACAAAAACAGAACAAACACTGAAGAGCTAAGCACTGTGGCTGCCATGCGCGGCGCCATCTTGATCTTAATTTGCAATATAAAACGTGTAATTAAATGTCAGACACAAGACTGAAATGTCCCCTTAAGAAAAAAAAATGTTTCTTTCCACCAAATCAGAGTATGGATGACTGCTTTTTGACGTGACATACAGCGCGCGCCTCCACAAATGTAGTGCGCGCGTGCCCACAGTGTTGATAAGAGTGTAAAGTTAATTTTTCTGAGGGAAGAATTTATTTTTCCGAGGTGACAACGAATAAATGGCTTTTATAAACATGTATAAAGTTAACTTTGGAAAGACGCAAAACCTTTTTTTATTGTTATGTTTACGTTAGTGCAGGTGGCCGATAGAGTTGCCATGGCAACCGGGAAAACATTCAAGCTGCTGGAGAGGACAGCGTCGACGTTTCTCCGTGTTTCTCGTCAGTTTTATAGCAATAAAGTTCAACAACTGCGTCAGATTGGTTAAGTAACATTACCCACAGTCTACTTTAAGTACTTTTGTTACTATTTTTACCTCTGTGATTTCCTTGATCGTCTGAAATATATGTTAGCAAAATGTTACGTTAGCGTTTTTAATGATACTGAGAGCAAAACGTCTTGAATGCTTTTATTTTATGTTTCGCTGTAGGCTAACGTTATATGTTTTTATTTATAGTTCGAGTGTATATCATTATTTTTATTTGGAGTTTTGTTCATGTTCTGTTTGTGTTTCAAAATAAATGAATTGAATTCATTTCGAGTCTGCATTCATCGTTCACAGCTGTTGGAATAGCCTTTACATTAGTTTGGGCAAATGAGGACATAAATTAGGTTAAACTACTGCATGTCCGCCCATAGAAAAATAAATAAATATAATAATTACCAACTGATGACCAACACACAACTATTGATACACAACGTTGCCACGACGTCGCAGTTACCAACTGGCAACGTCACAAAGTTACGTTGTGGCGACGTATAGGCACCTTTCACTTTTCCGGTTGCCTTACGTCGCCACTACGAAAGTTTGGTCACCAAATTACGTTGCAGTTACGTAACAGTCACGTATTTTGGTTAGCGGGGACTACGAGAACAGAGAACTGTTCGTCTTGCCTGCACTTTTTTCACTCCTCCCCTCACTGCAGCCGCCTACTCTCGGCTGAACTTCAGGCGAGGCTAGGCGCATCTCAAACAAGCCTAGGCCGGGTTCACACCGCAAGCGGCAGCAGAGCAGAAGCAGCGCGTATTTTTTCGGCGCCAATGTTAACAGATGAGAGCGTTCACACCGCACGCAGAGGCTGCGCTGCAGCGCGGAGCAGGAGCAGAGCAGAAGCAGCAGTGCCGCGATCGTTTCGGCGCTGGGTCTATTTTTGCTGCGCTGCTAACGCTCAATTAAAGTGAAAGAACACCTTTGATGGACAAAATAAATATGATTTCACAGAAAAACTGCTCAAAATGCACAGAATAAGCATATAGTGTGTTTTAACAAGAATTGAAGTATGTCAGGAAAGAAATTTAATTTGAAAACATAGTTATACAAGATTTACTCATTTAAAATTGTTTTTAATTATTCAGTTTGGGTTAAAGTATGGTATATTATAGAAAACTAAACTAGCCAGAAAATATGATATATTATTTTAGCTATTACACAGACAGCCATAGGCTCTTGCATACCTAAATCAAACCCGAGTTTGCTGTCTTTGTCGCCGAGTTTGCAGTCTTGTAAACATGTTCATGCGTCAGATGATGTAAAACACAAAGCTTACCTTATTCGTGTGCAGCAATGGACGACACGAGGCTTTTATTTATTTATTTTTATTTATTTTACGTTTATATGTGAGTGTTGTACACCTTGCATGTTAAACTTTCAAGACTATCAAGTTTAACAATGACCAATTATAAAAACAAATTTCTAACTGTCTTTCTAAAGAAATGCTCACTTTATGCACCTTCGAGCCGCTGCTGTGACGCTGTACAAACGCTTCCAGCTGGAAGTGTGAATACTCGCGCGTCTCTGCAGCTGCAGTTCACGCTAACGCCCTGCTTCCGCTCTGCTGCCGCTTGCGGTGTGAACCCGGCCTTAAGGTGTGTTCGAGCTCATGCAGCACCGCACAGACTGACTGACGGCTGACTTGAAGCAGTACATGCCAGTAAGAAATTTTGTCCAACTTGAGACAGCGCCGACACCATGTGATTGTAACTTATGGCTCCAAGAGAGCGATTGCGGAGTAGGCTTGTTCGTGATGCATCGGCGCTGCACAGACCGATCGGCAAATGACATCAAAGTACCGCGAGAGCGATTGGAAACCAGACGACTCCTTATGCAACACAGCTGTTTCACGATTGGCCGGATTCACTGCATGACAACGATCACGTGTGTTTCGTGTTTATTGTCACGCCTTCAGTTCCAGTAATGCTCAAAAGTCTGTGTTTTTATAATATGGCGGCATTTTAATGCCATTAATGACCGAGCGCACAATTGATGCTTGCGCGCGCAGTAAATCACTTCCGCGAGAGGATGCAGATCTGCACGCGAGGAAACGGGAGCCCGCGAGCTCATTTTAAACCCGCGCGAATGACATCTCCTCTGCGCGCAGATCAAGCCCTTGCGTGCTCGGACAAGACTCGCAGCACGCGCGTCATCATTCCCCACACTCGCGCGAACACTTTTGATTTTTGTCAGTCGTGGGGCGGAACTTTACTTATTTCAGTGTAAGCTCAAATGTCATTGGTCAATTCAGTTTTTCCAGAAGTCTGTTTTGATTGGACGTCTGTTGTAAAACGATTAGACATGGCTTCATCAATGGACCAGATGCAAGTGAGTTAAACTTTATTTATTAACTGATTGATTGCATTATTATTATAATATGGCCTACCATATACATTAACTTGATTTATTATTATTTTTATGGAGGTGTAGCCGCTGGGGAAATAAGAGAACACATAGCCTAGTTATATTTGCTGTAGTTCACCGCAACATTACCACTATACTTCCACTAAACAGTATCTGTTTACCCAGCCAAAATTATGTCAGTTCTGAGAATTACAGAAATGTCAAAAGTGTCCATTAAATAGTTGTAACTATGATTCGAAATCCAGAATTGCTTTGTGTGGCTTTGGATGAAAGATACATATCAACAAGAGTTGTTGTGTAAGCTTTTTGTTATCATTCTTTGTCAGTTTAATATATTATCAGGTTATATATATTACCATATTCTTGGTCCGGTTCCCCGACACACTGCCGCTCGGTCCTCAGCCTGCCAAGAGGCTCTTTCTCGCGGTGCCATGCGGTGGCACTGGACGCTCGGTGGACGGCCCGATCCTCGACCGCCTCCTGGCGGCCGGCGATGGCTCCTCCGACTGAGGGCAGCCGGCAGCGAGTCCCCCGTCCCCTGCTCCTCCCCTTCATGGCGGACGGCAGCAGGCTCCGGCCCACGGCAGACGGCGGCGACTCCTCCGCTCCCTCCAGGTCCAGGACGGCAGCCACCCCACCTCGTCCCAGGAGCAGGGCATCCGGGTCTCCGTCCCACCTTTCACAAGGCTCCAGCACCACCGCCTCGGGCAGCCTCTCGCGGTCTTCACTTCCGCGCTGCCCGAACTCCGCAGCACCGCGATCCCCCTCAGCAGCGAGGGCTCTCCGACAGCATGTCCCTCCTTCCTCCCGGGTTTCGGCACCAATGTAACACAGTTCGTAAATGGGAAGAAGGAGGCGGGAACCAGCGAACATTCAACGTAACTTTAATTTAAAATAAACAAAGAACAAAACGAAAGTAATGCCGGCAGACCCTCGCGGACGTCTGCCGGCCACACAAACATAATAAACCATAAAATAAAGTCCAGGCCTGGTCCTCTCTCGTCCTCCACGGTCGTCGCTCCTCCTTTTATGCTCCCGGAGCTCCTCCGTGAGAGACTCAAGGCCGGTGCGCCTCCCAGGTGATGCTTGTTATCACTTGCGTCACCGGCCTCGCGCCGTTCCCTCACGGCTCTCGCCCGCCCTGGTCGCCACATATGTGTTCTCATTTTTCCCCAGCAGCTACAGCTCCATAAAAATAATAAATCAAGTTAATATAGTATCTAATAAGGACATATAATAATAATAATAATAATAATGCAATCAGTCAATAAATAAAGTTTAACTCACTTGCATAATAATAGTAAATACTAGGCTATAGTGTTTTGGACCATACTATAGTAAAGTGTAGTATACTATACATTATACTATTTACAACACTTTGTTAATGAATGATTCAGTATACAGTGTATTAACTATGATGAACTGATAAACTGTAATAAATACTGTATAGGCTACTTTAGTTTTTACTACAGTAAATTCTAGTGTATATTGTAGTAATATACCCTATAGTTGTAGAAAATTACAGTATTTGGGTAAAGTCAATTTGTTTATATTACCCTCAACAACTATAGAATTACCACAGCAAATTAAAGTACTTTACTTTAGTATGGTTCAAAAAATTACTATAGTATTTTTTCATCTGGTCCAAGCATAGACAGTAAAAGAAATGGACACAGCGACCCCATTGGAACTCAATTGAGTCAAGTGAAGCCCATTTTTAGCGATTTTTAGCACTTCCCTTTCTGACGCGCAGACTCACACTAAGCTTGATGACGTCCGCAACCTGTCTGACAGATGTAAATCTTCTAGTAGCTGTGCGTGAAAACTGCCTTTGCCCTTAATCTTGCAGAGACGGCGAGCTTGAGCGGGGAGTTCTTTGGCGTGAGTGAGCAGGAGTAAGTATTCTGATTAATTATTTTGTATAGTATTTTAAAATGTAACGCCAGTACGCCATATTAAGATAATCTCCCCAATTGCCTGCGAGCTTCTCTTCCTGTCTGTACGGTTATTTCTCTACTGTGCGACAGAGAGTCGAGTGGTTATGACGCAATCGTTAGTTTACTTTTACAAAAACTGTTTCTACGGGGCCATAATGTAACATAGATGGTAATGGAGCCCTTTATACATTGTCGTGTATCTTTGGAAATAAATAATGGACAAATGGAGTCTTTAAACGCCTCAGATGTAAAGTTATTCACTGTCAAAGTGATGCCAAAATGAATGGGAGTCAATGGGGATGCTAACGCAAGTGAAGTTCTGCTACAAGATGGCGGCACCCGGCCGACTTCAACTTCCGGTCGACTTCCTTGGGCACTGGGTCCAAGCCATGTCTAATCGTTTTACAACAGGCATCCAATCACAACAGACTTCCGAAAAACTGAATTGACCAATGACATTTGAGGTTACACTGAAATAAGTAAAGTCCCGCCCCACGACTGACAAAAATCAAAAGTGTTCGCACGAGCAAAATAGAAGATTGAGTGCGAGTGTGGGGAATGATGACGCGCGTGCTGCGAGTCTTGTCCGAGCACGCGAGGGCTTGATCTGCGCGCAAAGCAGATGTCATGTGCGCGCGGGTTTAAAATGAGCTCGCGGGCTCCCGTTTCCTCGTGTGTAGATCTTTTATTCTCTCGCGGAAGTGATTTACTGCGCGCGCAAGCATCAGTTGTGCGCTCGATCATTAATGGCATTAAAAAGCCGCCATAGATATCGGCGAAAGTTTTTTTTCTAAGGTAATTTTTTCACTTCACCACGTCGCTTCCACATTGAATAGCTTCTCATCCTTACATGACTGTTAAAGTTAACTTACATTTTCGTAAACCTTATTTTGTGCTCTAAACACTGACATATTGTGTCATAGCCAGCAGCTATATCACCATGTAGCCCAAGACTGGTTGCCCACTGAAGCTAAGCAGGGCTGAGCCTGGTTAGTACCTGGATGGGAGACCTCCTGGGAAAACCAGGTAGCTGCTGGAAGAGGTGTTAGTGAGGCCAGCAGGGGGAGCTCACCCTGTGGTCTGTGTGGGTCCTAATGCCCCAGTATAGTGACGGGGACACTGTACTGTAACAAGCACCGTCCTTCGGATGAGACGTTAAACCGAGGTCCTGACTCTCTGTGGTCATTAAAAATCCCATGGCACTTCTCGTAAAGAGTAGGGGTGTAACCCCGGTGTCCTGGCCAAATTCCCTCCATAGGCCCTACCAATCATGGGCTCCTAATAATCCCCAACCCCAATTGGCTCTTTCACTCTCTCTCCTCTCCACCTTCAGCTGGTGTGTGGTGAGCGCACTGGCGCCATTGTACTGTGGCTGCCGTCGCATCATCCAAGTAGATGCTGCACACTGGTGGTGGATGAGGAGAGACCCCTGATATGATTGTAAGGTGCTTCGGGTGTTCAGTAGTACATATGAATGCGCTATATAAATGCCTCATTCATTCATTCATTCATTCATTCATTCATACAAGGTCATCGTAAAATCTAGAGAAATGTTCGAGGTGGTCAGCGGGGTACAGTTGAGACAGTGTATCACCATAGAATCCTATTGCGGCCCATGCAGTTTAGTTGCACGATGTAAGTTCTATTAAGATCTATTAATCTATTAAAATTAATAGATTTCATCTGTTTTATTATTGCTGTTTGCAATTGTTCAATGTTTTTTACTGTTACTCAACTTTTCAACTGTTAATATTAAATGTATGGCCTAAAATTAAATATTGTATCACTGTTTGACATTACTGCACAATGTTTTACAAATGGACTACTTTTAACTAAACAAAATAATAAAATAAAACACTAAATGGAAATAAAAACTGTTAAATTCTCATTTTTAAATGTATTTTACATTTGTAGTGAATTGGTCAGGCAGCTTTGCAGCATTCCGGATGGGTGTCTCAACTGTACTAGGGTCCCAGCTAACAAAAAAAGGTCCCCAGAACGTCCCCTGAATGGCCTCTGCGAACTTCCCCCGAACGTCCATGTGTAGGGTCCTCTGGCTGTCCCGGGGACGTCCGCAAAGACGTCCTCCGGACGTCCACGGGGACGTTCACAGGACGTTCAGCGGCCATTCATGACGTTTAGGGGACTTTCGATTAAGTCCTCTTATTGTTTTTTATTTTACTACTAGGTTAACAAAAGAACACAAACACGTTGTAAGGATAAAAATACATTTATTTATAATAAATGAGCAGTTTCATAATTGTTGTGCTCTTTCCGTGTGTGTGTGTTATGCAGTTGTGCACGCGCGTCTCTCGTTGTCAGCTGTGGTAGACAAAACGACAAAATGAACACATTCAATAATGTTTCAGGTATCGTTTGTCTATTAAGAAACATTTGTTACTGACAATTTGGATTCGTGAGACCAAGATTAGCGTACATTTGAAGATAGGCCGTAACGGTCAGCCGCGACGGACAACAACTTCAGCAAACGTTTGTAAATGTAATCTTGTCATATAATTTAAACTTTACAAGATAAACAGTGGTTATGGTAGCTAATGTCTGCTAAACTAAAATTTAAAATACCTTTTCGACCGACGAAAGAGAAAACTCAAGGCCTCATCTGAGAAAATCACCGGCAGGACCGTTAACTGTCGACGCAGCCGAGCGTTGCCATGGATACATGCGCGTAACCTAAAGAATGACGTCACTCGATCGTCACTTGCTTGTATCTCACAGTGTGGCTATTCACCTTATTACGCCACGCCCATTTTTAATTATCCGCTCTTCCGCATTTTGTCATCCGACTTCCGCTAAACTGGCTCGGCACATCAGGTAGCTAGATCAGTAATTAAAAGATTGTTTATAGCGAGCTATAACTTTAGAAAAATGACAAATAACGTTAATGCAGTAAATGTTTCAAATTGGGAGCACGGAGAAAACTTTATACAACGATCAGATAGTCTCATATTGTCACTGTTAACGACCGGTAGACGATATGAAGAAGTGGCCAGAGTAAACCATGGGACTGTCAGGAGTTGATGGAGCAGCATATAGAGGGTGTAGGTGAAGACGACTGGAATTATTTTAAATCAGTTTTGTTAAAGATAACTTTGTGATTTGTATTTTAGAAAATGTGTAATTTAATAAGTTGTGATAAAATCAGTCGTAAGAGTGTTTGTTGTTATCAGGAAGCTAGACACCTTTTACTGACCTTCATGTAGAGATAATGTTTCACCATTTAATTTTCATATGCATTAAACCAAGATAGAATTAATTTGCAAACTTGACATGACTTATTCTATTTAAATCAGAATACTTCATCCCTTTAAATTGTAAGAGCTCACATTATATGGTTTTATTAAAAAGATCCTTACAGCTAACATCTGGCCACATTGTAAAGATAAAAAAAAAAACATCACATATGATCATATTGTAAAGGTTTATAGAAATAATTTTAGGATAGACAACATTTGGTCATATTGTAAAGGTTCATAAAAATATCTACATACACTATTTACACTGATTAGTTAAAGTAAAACCACAGCAGAGAAACATACCTAAAATCAACATTTATTCCTCTACATCAGAAATTATGTTGCTCAGAAGGGTAAAATGGTTCTTTAATTCTCTAAATGATCAATTTTAGGGGTGAGGTTAATCTGAACTGTTGTAAGAAAGAATTTTGAAGATTTTCAGTCATATGACCCATGTACATTAGCGATGCGCCTGGTGTTGGTGGTGTCTTCTTCAGAGAGTTGCATGTGTCTCTTGGTGAATGCTGGAATGACAAGTTTCACCTTCCTTTGATATTCAACAGTGTTTTGATCTGTCTGCATTGACAACATTGTATGCGAACTGAACTTAGCTGGATGATGACATCACTGTTTACTCCAGTGCTGATATAGATAAATTATCATCCTGATATGACCACCCTAATGATCACCCTGCAATAAATTACGACGCAGCTCCATCAGAGTCGTCAGGAGCTGATCCCACGTGTGTAGCTGGAAACTGTTGGTGTATATATTGGTAAGGTGCTTGGCGACTGAATGAATGGTGGTTGTTTCTCAGCAGAGTTGTGTACAATGGCGCCAGCTCAACGTATTTAATTCTCATATCAGATGTAAGAGGCTTCAGATTGAGATGTGATTTTGAAGTGTAGTTGTGGTCAGAGACAGATGGATCCTCCCAGTGTGTTTCTGCATCACAGTTCAGGGTATGTGGATGTGATCATCCTCACAGTTGATCACTGACGCTCATCGATGCATCTGTGGAAATAATATAACCATACACATTTTTTTTTACATTAGTAATTATTGATCATGAGAATTAATATAAGATTGCACTCATACTTTAACAGAACAGTGTGAGAGAGAGATGCATTAAAAACGAGACAGTATATACACAATCTCTAACTCTAGTGTTAATAGTTAGGTCAATATCAATATAAGAGATGTAGCTAGCTGGCCTGCTATCACCTGCAATCTCTATAAATTACAGGAATAATGCAAGTAACTTAAGCTATTATTAAACTATAATGTACCACAATCCTATCTTAAATATGTACCATTGTACTATCTTACATATGATATAGGTGGCAATTGTAATAATGCAAGATTTGTTGTATTTTGTGAACTGCTCTTTACTGATCTTAACTGTATTCATAGAAGGGACTTCACAAATCTAATGTTAGGTTAACATGTACATGGCTAGCTAAGTTAGCTTACCTGAATCCGACAACCTGTTCAGCATCCGCCGTGACTTATTTACCGGAACATCGTTGCCGAGCCATTTCTCGGGGAAAGGGTGTTTGTCAGTAGGCCTCCCGTCCATGAAATGGTACGAACACACATAAGGGCGCTTGGGTGGTCACTTCAAGTTTAGCGCCTTCAGCCATTGCCTCAGGTGCTCCTCATCTTAAGGTGGTGTAAATTGTAAAGTGCACCACAACACTCGGACCGCTTCACATTGTATTCGTAACATCGTTGATGGCGTTTCAACTGTTCTCTCTTCTTAATCCCTCAACCGGAAGTAAGATGACAAAACGAACGTAATGGCGCCACCCTTGTTGTCGCGGAAAATAAGGTGAATATTACACTTTTTGCCACATGCTATACCTTTCTTATGTGTAAAAAAATAAAGTAATTTTTTTAAAATAACTTTTCTTTAATAAAACCATGTTTGACAGGTATTTATGGGTATAGGAATTGTCTTACCTGTGTTATTTTCCAATTTCTTTGCCAGCAAAGTGCTTTTCCATTCTTCATCTTTTCTTTGGCTGTATTCATCAGTTGAAGTCAATAACATTATTTTAGAGCTCCAGTTCAGGGTTATTGGGACACTTTTTAGCATTGAGATGACTTGGATAAAATGTCCCATTCTTATATTATCCCACATCTTATATTCAGTAGCCTACTATTGGGGGGCATCATGATTTTGATGTTTAAAATGATAACTGCTGAAAGCACACATGATCTGATGACATCTTTAATTAGTTATTAGGTTGAAGTTACTCCATTATTTTTTCCCATATGTAACGCGCGCGTCACGGCGCAAGTGCAACCCTCCCTCTAAACAGTAAATAACGGAAATGAGCGGAAAAGGAATACACCAGTTCTAAATTTGGACCAGCGACCAGAAGATCAGACTCGCTCAAGAGACGGTGTTAGCAACAAGGGTAGAAAGAAATGATGACAACACTGGCTGCATCAAAAACAGGTAAGATGTATTAAAGGATATGTCAATAATGCAATAATAAAAGGAGAAAAATCAATAAATAATAATAATAATGTCAGATATTCAATACATCAAAACCAATAAACAGACAAAAAAACAAAACAAAACAAAAATGGATATAGTGACCAAAAAGGGGTAATGGAGAATTAAATAAATGAAAAGAATAAAATAAGTAAATGTGTTCTTCTTATAACCCTTATATAGTTAAATTTTCTATTTTTCTATTTTATTAATTGTTTATATTTCATTAATAAATCTCTTTTAACCTATTTAAGTTCAATCTAATAAAGCTAACCGACTCTTATTCTGCTAATATGGAATATAGATATATAGAATATAACATTTATGTTTACCTATTTATTCAATTTGTTTCTAATTGGCTTATTTAATATATATAATAACTTTGAATTTGACTATGAATACAATTCTTCCAAATGACACTTTGAAATACTTTTTTTTTTTCACTCTTGTTCTTCAGAAAAATAACAACAAAAATAAAATAAAATAAAACCAAATAATTTGACAGTGGAATATGAGAGTAGAAAACCAGAGAAGAAAAAAAAAAAGAAAGAAATTACAATAGATAAACCTTAATGCTCACAATAAGAGTCCCAATGTGGATTAGGGTTTCACCAAACTTTAACTCAGTTCAGTGCTGCTTACACGAGATCGGTCTTCCGCAATTTAGTTCTGAGCAACACAGTTCAGTCAGGAAAACCGAAGGAAAAGCGTGTGCACAATCCTACCACTTTCTTGATTCACGTAGCTCGATCCGTATATGGGCATGGCTCGCCAGTTCCTGCTCGCAGGCTCTTTGTAGTGCAATGCAGGGACAGTTCAAGTTCAAAGTCTTCTTCGACGATCGTCCGATTCCAGAAAATATGCTGCACCCGACTCAAGAGATGATGGAAAGCAGAAGATAGGCAAAAGACAGACAGAGATGGGAAAGGGAAAAAACAAACAAACAAAAAAAAAAAAAAACCAACCAAGAGAATTCTACTTTTCTAGTTATGAAGTTTCCAGACAGGCAAAACTCCAACCTCCGGAAGTTTCTCTATCCTCTATAACAGTTTGCGCTAGCATCAACTGTGATAATCGACTGACGATGATCAATTCACATTTCTTCTCTCAAAATATGTTATTTTTCTTAATACAACTGCTGATTTATGTGTTCTAATTCTGTTTTCTTCTTCTTTTTCAGGACCGTGTCGTAACTGCTGATTCTCTCTTTCACATTCGCGCGTTCTCGCTTCGTCTTCTCTCTCGCACAGCTCCGATCATAGGGCGGGGCTAACTCTTCGCTCTCCTAATTGGACCAATCTCAAATTTGTTTTATTTGAATATTTTTCAAATTAGTTTATTTCTTTTTGAATTTATGCATTTTCCTATTTTCTATTTCACAAATGTTATTAAAATAAATTACTGATTTACATATTCATGAGTGTTATAGTTTTTATTCCCTTTTCTGTTTTTCATTAACAAGGCTCTTAGTAACCTGGGTTACACATAGGCTATAACATGAAAGTTGTTCATTTTTAATATTTACTTCATTTTACAATGAATGGGTCATTCTACAGAAAAGTCAACTTTTCTGTCCCTTTACAGAAATATTACACTTGAAAACACTTTTTTTTATATTGAAAACATTTTTTTTTATATATATATTTTAATATGAAACAATATTTGAACAATTAAACCTTCTTGCGCATCAATGTGGCAGTATTTGTTTTTTAATTATAAAAATTCCAAACAGCACAGAAGTGCTTGTCCCCACAGTCATGTGGGAAAGTGCTTTATTTTGAGCTCAGAAACAGGGTTTAAATACAATAATGTATGCATAACATTTTACATTTACATTTACATTTAGTCATTTAGCAGACGCTTTTATCCAAAGCGACTTACAAATGAGAGTAGTAGAATCAATTAAATCAACATGAGAACAACAGTATGTAAGTGCTGAGTGAAGTCACAGTTATGTCAGTAAAGTGCTCATAGCGAAAATTTTTTTTTTTTTTTTTTTTTTTTTTTTAAATAAATAAATACACAGATAGGAGAAGAATATTAGTCAAGGTAAGTGCTACTACTACTGGGTCAAGTGCTGACGAAAAAGATACGTCTTTAGCATTTTTTTGAAAATGGCTAGAGACTCGGCTGCTCGGATAGAGCGTGGTAGGTCATTCCACCAGCCAGGAACAGTCCCGGAGAAGGTCCGTGAGAGTGATTTTGTGCCCCTATGTGATGGCACCACAAGGCGCCGTTCACTTGCAGAACGCAGGTTTCTGGAGGGCGCGTAAGTCTGAAGTAGTGAGTTAAGGTATAGCGGTGCAGAGCCAGCTGTCGTTCTGTAAGCAAACATCAGAGCCTTGAATTGGATGCGAGCAGCTACTGGCAGCCAGTGCAGACTGATGAAGAGAGGAGTGACGTGCGCTCTCTTCGGTTCGTTGAAGACCAGTCTTGCTGCAGCATTTTGGATCAGTTGTAGAGGCTTGATAGTGCATGCTGGAAGGCCAGCCAAGAGAGCATTACAGTAGTCCAGTCTGGACAGAACAAGAGCTTGGACAAGAATTTGTGTGGAATGTTCAGATAGGAAGGGTCTAATCTTCCTGATGTTGTACAAGGCAAATCTGCAGGACCGGGTCGTTGCTGCAACATGATCTGTGAAGGTTAGACCATCATCCATCACCACTCCAAGGTTTCTGGCTGTCCTGGAAGGAGTGATGGTTGAAGACCCAAGTTGAACTGAAAGGTTGTGATGAAGTGTTGGGTTTGCACCGATCACAAGCAGTTCCGTTTTTGCAAGGTTGAGTTGGAGGTGGTGGTCCTTCATCCAGGCAGAAATGGCTGTCAGGCAGGCTGTGATGCGACCAGCAACCGTCGGATCATCTGGTTGGAATGAGAGGTAGAGTTGTGTGTCATCAGCATAACAGTGGTAGGAGAAACCATGATCCTGAATGACCGATCCTAGTGATGACGTGTAGATGGAGAAGAGAAGTGGACCAAGCACAGAGCCCTGAGGTACCCCAGTAGCAAGATGATGTGACTTGGACACCTCACCTCTCCAAGATACCCTGAAGGACCTACCTGAGAGGTAAGACTCGAACCACTGGAGCGCGGTTCCCGTGATGCCCTTCGACATGAGTGTAGACAGGAGGATCTGGTGGTTCACTGTGTCAAAGGCAGCAGACAGGTCCAGCAAGATGAGTACTGATGATTTTGAAGATGCTCGTGCCAGTCTCAGGGCTTCAGTGACTGAGAGCAGGGCAGTCTCAGTAGAGTGGCCACTCTTGAAACCAGACTGGTGGTTGTCAAGGAGGTTGTTCTGTGAGAGATAAGTAGACAGTTGGTTGAATACAACTCTCTCAAGTGTCTTAGCAATGAAAGGAAGAAGGGATACTGGTCTGTAGTTTTCTAAAAGAGCTGGATTCAGAGTGGGTTTCTTAAGCAGTGGGGTAATCCTAGCCTGCTTAAAAGCTGTGTGAAATGTTCCAGTGTGAAGGGAGGAATTGATAATGTGAGTGAGTGCAGGTAGAATTGAGGAGGAGATGGCCTGAAGAAGAGGAGTGGGGATAGGGTCTAGCGGACAGGTAGTAGGGTGATTGGAAAGAATGAGTTTGGAAACATCTGCCTCAGAAAGCATGGAGAAGGAGGGGAGAATTTGTGTGTTTTCAATTAAGATGTTCTTGTCAGTGTGTGGTGTGGAGAATTACTGTCAAATATATTATGTAAATGACATAAAAAAACAAAAACAAATGCTGAATAAATATTATAATATATATATATATAAAAAAAAAACCTGGAGTTGTGTCACTGGTGTTACCTTTAACAAAAATCTCTTATTTTGAAATAAAAATCACACTGTTGACATCAATTGACTACCTTCTTCCTATTGTCAGGGTTCAGATAAATAGAAGACTCAAATGCAGTGAACAAAGTGAAAAGTTTATTTAGGAAATCTTGATGACAACGTGAAACGTGAACTTGAAGAAACTGTATGGTGATTCCCGTGTTCTCCGCACATCAAAAGCGGAAACACAGACTTGGGATATCACCGAAGAAACAGGAGGCCAGCAGGAGATAAAGTCCCGCTACAGACTCCTCGTCTTAGGGTCCTCAGCACAACAGCAAAATAGCAGGTAGGTCACGAGAGCACAAACACAAGACAGAGAGCACAGACAGAGAACACAGATAAAAACACATCCTCGCGACACAACATAGTGATCAACTGACAACAAAAGGAAGAAACAGCTAGGAATAAATAGGGAAAGGGAAACGAGTGACAGGTGAGGGAGATCAACTCGTGATTGTGCACAAAGTGCTAAGGCAACGCTGATTGCCCGACTCATGAGCTGCAGAAAATGACAGGACACTAACAAACAACAGAGACGAACTGGCGACACACCCTGACCCGTGACAGAACCCCCCCCTCAGGGACGCCTCCTGGCATCCCCAGACGACTCACCATGACACCGATGGAATTGGTCAATGAGAGCGCGGTCCAGCACGTCCCGAGCCGGAATCCAGCATCTCTCCACCGGACCATAACCCTCCCAGTCTACCAGATATTGGTGACCTCTACCCCTCCGTCTTACATCAAGAAGTCGCCGTACCGTGTAGGCGGGCAACCCCTCGACAAGTCTGGGAGGCGGTGGGACAGAGATCTGGGTTTGAAGGGGGAGCGAATAAGGGGCTTGATTTTGGAAACATGAAATACCGGGTGAATTCTTTTAAACTGAGGGGGTAATTTGAGTTGAACCGTCACCAGGTTGAGCACCTTGGTAACAATATACGGTCCAATTAATTTAGGTCCCAGTTTACGAGCAGGAAGTTTGAGGGGAATGTCCTGGGCTGACAACCAAACCTTCTGACCACACACGTAAATCGGGGGCTTAGAACGGTGACGGTCTGCCAATGCCTTGTTCCTTTCGCCAGTCCGAGAAAGGGCTTGTCTGGCGAGCCTCCATGTACGAAGGCACTTCTGAATAAATGCATGCGCGGATGGAACAATGGCATCGGATTCTTGAGAGGGAAATAACAGGGGCTGGTAGCCTAAACAGCACTGGAAGGGTGATAATCCCGTAGACGAGACCAGGAGTGAGTTATGTGCATACTCGACCATGGTTAATCTAGAACTCCAAGTCAACGGTTCTGCTGACGCCACACAGCGCAGGACCCCCTCCAAGTCCTGATTAGCTCGCTTGGCCTGACCGTTGGTCTGCGGATGGTAACCGGAGGATAAACTCGCAGTCACCCCCAGCTGTCGACAGAATTCTGTCCAAAACCGAGACACAAACTGGGGACCCCTGTCAGAGACCACGTCCACCGGGAGGCCATGAATGCGAAAGACGTGATCCAAGACGATGGCCGCTGTCTCCCTCGCTGAGGGTAATTTGGGGAGGGGGATGAAATGAACTGCCTTCGAGAACCTGTCCACAACGGTGAGGACCACGGTATTGCCACTAGACGGGGGTAGGCCTGTGACAAAGTCCATGGCTATGTGTGACCAGGGTCTTGAAGGAGTAATTCCATTCAGAAGGGGTGAGACGATGAGAAAAAAAGGCGCATGGGTGTATTCTGTCATCCGCAGATGATCTCTGGGACAAAACTGCCCCTACTCCTACCTCAGACGCATCCACCTCCACAATGAATTGGCGAGACGGGTTGGGGTTGGTGAGAATGGGAGCCGAAATGAAGCGACTCTTTAAGTTTGTAAACGCCTCTTGAGCCAGCGTTGACCAACAGAAAAGCATTCGTGTGGAGGTGAGACTTGTCAGTGGTAGGGCAACCTGGCTAAAACCCTGAATGAATTGCCTGTAAAAATTGGCAAACCCCAGAAAATCGCTGGACCGCCCTACGACTATCTGGGGTGGGCCAATCAGCAACTGCTTTTACCTTAGCAGGATCCATTCGAATACCTTCGGGTGACAGAACGAAACCCAGGAACGGAACCGACCGTGCGTGAAACTCACACTTCTCCACCTTAGCGAACAACCGATTCTCGAGTAGCCGCTGCAACACTCGCCTGACGTGCTGAACATGGTCACGCTCGTTCTGGGAGAAGATCAGGATGTCGTCGAGGTAAACAAATACAAACCGGTTGACCATGTCTCTGAGCACGTCGTTGACGAGTGCCTGGAAGACCGCCGGGGAGTTAGAGAGTCCAAAAGGCATAACCAAATATTCAAAGTGACCTGTGGGGGTATTAAAGGCGGTCTTCCATTCGTCCCCCTCCCTAATCCGAACCAGGTGATAAGCATTGCGTAAGTCCAACTTCGTAAAGATGGTCGCTCCCTGCAAGAGTTCGAACGCTGAAGACATCAACGGCAAAGGGTGGCTATTCTTTACAGTGATGTCATTCAGCCCTCGATAATCTATACAGGGACGTAACGACCCATCCTTCTTCCCCACGAAGAAGAACCCCGCCCCAGCCGGAGAGGAAGAAGGACGTATTATACCGGCTAGTAGAGAATCGTTGATGTATCTCTCCATGGCCTCCCTCTCAGGACTGGAGGGCGAGTAAAGGCGCCCCTTGGGTGGAGAAGTGCCAGGTAATAGATCTATCGCACAGTCGTACGGGCGGTGCGGAGGGAGAGATGAAGCTCGGGACTTACTGAACACCGCCCTCAAGTCATGGTAAGCCTCCGGTACATCCGCCAGGTGCACCAGTTCCTCCTGTAACATAGAAACAGACATTAAAGGAGATGATGCAGAAACTAAACACTGAGACAAACAGAATGAGCTCCATGCTAACACAGAATTCAGAGCCCAGTCAATGTGAGGGTTATGTTTAGTTAGCCAAGTGTGCCCCAAAACCACTGGAGCGGAAGGAGAGTGTATGAGGAGAAATTGAATCTCCTCAACATGATTGCCTGAAATGGTGAGGTTGACAAGCTTAGTGGAATGAGTAATTCTTGCGAGAGGAGTACCACAAAGGGTTTTGGCTGAAATAGGTTCCGCCAAGAGAGAGCACGAAATGCCCAAGTGTTCAGCCAGCCCAATGTCCATGAAATCACCCTCCGCTCCAGAATCAATCAAAGCGGACACCTGATGAACAGCCCCCTCCGACTGCAGAAGAGCCGGGAGGACAGCACGGCCACCAGATGGCAGCAGCGTGTTAGTTACGCTCACCGTGCTTTGTCCCCTGAAAGGTGCGCGCCGCTTCTTTACGTGACAAGCAGCCGCCATATGCCCCGCCTCCCCTCAGTAGAGGCACAAGTTATTAACAAGCCGATGACGATGCTCCGTGACACTCAGATGGGCTCTCCCGACCTGCATGGGTTCCTCCTCAGACGAGTTAAAATCCTGTGACGTAGCGCCTCCCGCGCCTGGTGTATTGGTGAAGGACTCGTGAAAAAAGCCCGCCCTCCGATGCTGGGAATGGATAGAAATCCGGTTGTCGACCCGAATAGCAAGATCGACCAATCCGTCGAGAGAAGGGGGTAATTCCAGGGAGTAAATCTCGTCCTTAATGTGTTCCGCTAGTCCATGGAGAAAGTGGTCCCATTGTGCTTTAGAATTCCAGCCACAGGATGCTGCGAGTGTACGGAACTCGATGGAATACTCCGACACTGAACGAGTTCCTTGTTTTAAAAGCGACAATGCTCGTGCCGCCTCAGTGCCCAACGCAGAACGGTCAAACACTTTACGAAGTTCCTGTGAGAAATCCTCGTATGATCTGCAGCAGTCGTGTACATTGTCCCACATGGACGTTCCCCACTCTCTCGCAATCCCTGCAAGGTGCATGATGACGAAAGCCACCCTGGACTTCTCCGTCAGAAAGCAGGAAGGCTGTAGTGAGAAAGTCAATGAGCATTGCGACAGAAATGAGCGACATGAATTAGGCTCACCGGAGTACGGAGCAGGTGGATTAAGGCGAGGTTCAGAACGGCGAGGAACGGCCACTTCAGCCTCAAGTTGATGGGAAGCAGTAGGCATCACAGGAGGGTTGGTCTGAAGTTGTTCCAGCCGTTGAGTTATCCCGGCTAGCTGACGTGACATCTCCGTCATGGCCTGATGAGAAGCCGTCAATTCCTCCTGCTGCCGTCCCAAAAGAATGCCCTGTTGAGTAATGGCTCGACGCAGCTCAAGTTCATCCGCTGAGTCCATCCTTTGGTCAGTTGATTCTGTCAGGGTTCAGATAAATAGAAGACTCAAATGCAATGAACAAAGTGAAAAGTTTATTTAGGAAATCTTGATGACAACGTGAAACGTGAACTTGAAGAAACTGTATGTTGATTCCCGTGTTCTCCGCACATCAAAAGCAGAAACACAGACTTGGGATATCACCGAAGAAACAGGAGGCCAGCAGGAGATAAAGTCCCGCTACAGACTCCTCGTCTTAGGGTCCTGAGCACAACAGCAAAATAACAGGTAGGTCATGAGAGCACAAACACAAGACAGAGAGCACAGACAGAGAACACAGACAAAAACACGTCCTCGCGACACAACATAGTGATCAACTGACAACAAAAGGAAGACACAGCTGGGAATAAATAGGGAAAGGGAAACGAGTGACAGGTGAGGGAGATCAGCTCGTGATTGTGCACAAAGTGCTAAAGCAACGCTAATGCCCGACTCATGAGCTGCAGAAAATGACAGGACACTAACAAACAACAGAGACGAACTGGCGACACACCCTGACCCGTGACACCTATTTCCTGAAGATCCATGAAGAAAGACACATGGAAAGTCCACTATCTCTTTTCAGTTATCAGAAATTTTAATTAGAAAATCATAATTTCATATGAAGCTTTTAGTTGAAGTCACTGGTGTGACCTACTTTATTATTAGGGAATTTAAAAAAAAAACTAGAATACAAATGGATTAAACTACTTAATTAAGTGAATATACCATGATTGACAACATGTGGATTGATACCTTGCAGCAGCCATAAAATGCATTTTTCATGAAAAATGTCACTGGTGTTACTGTCACTGGTGTTGTTTATAGAAAAAAAAAAAACTTTATTCAAAGCTATTTATTTAGTTATTTTGCATAAAATAGCACTAAATAATGTGATTCTAACTTTTTTTCCTATTGTTAATCCTCCTTTGGTCAGATATGGCTAAACTGAGGGTATTTTTTACTGACTGCTTTCACTAAGTGTCAATGAAAAGTCTTTGATTGTATAAAAAATGTAAAAAATTTAGTCTCCTCTCCTTGATTACAGTTGAAGAATAAGTAGGCTATCTTTGTTCGTATCTGTCACTGGTGATTCATTGTGTCACTGTTGTTACTGTTTTTTGTCTGTCTCATTAAATAAAATGTGTCACATGTGACATGATAATACTTTTACATTCATTGAATTCTGCTAAACTCAAGAATTAAGATGTAAAGGATTGCATTACTTGTTTATAACTGTTTTTTCAAATATTTCCATTGTTATAGCAAATACATGCATAATTAAATTAGCATAATTCAATCACTTTTAACTAACCTGATTGAAAAAAACAAAACAAAACACATAATCTCCTTATTTTTTTCATTATCTTTTTTTCTGTAACTCTGACTGCATGTGCTGAAAAAAAATTGAGAAATATCATTTCATAAAAATGTTTAAAATGCCAGAGAAGTATGGTAACACCAGTTACAAAAAAAATAGTACATGCTGTCTTTAAATGCACATAATAATAATAATAATAATAAATCATAAAGCTGTCATTTGTATTCATCAAAGTCAATGTGTAATATAATAATGTGGTCTAAGTTTAAACGTTAGAAAAAGAAATACATTTTAAGACATTTTGTCATACCAAAAGTGGACTTTTCTGTGGAATGACCCGAATTCAACTACTATTTTTACTTGAAGTAAAACCATAATATCAACCTGCACAACAAAACAATCATGGTTTCTGTAAATCCATTATCATGTTTAAAGGGATTTTTAAGGAACACAACCTCCTTTAAATCCAGTAGGTTTAGTTTCATTTGCCCTTTGTCTGAGTTTCAAGGTGTAAGGTCTGTTGATAAAAGGCAACACAAGTGTTGTTATGGAAATACCAGATGAGGGACGTCAGTAGGACTTTCGCAAACTGGCAAGGAATGTCCTCCGAACGTCCGCCAGCGAACGTTAAAAAGCGGACCAAGCGCGGACGTCCCCCGAACGTCCGCCAGCAGCGTTACAAAGTGGACCAAACGCGGACCAAAACAGACGTTCACAACGTCCGGGGGACGTCCCTTGTTTGCTGGGGTACTGTTTCATCTGTACCTGACTGTTTTCGACATGGGTACAGTTGGAACAAAAAATCTTCTTGTGTTTACGACCTAATTGTGAAAAATATGACTTACATATGGATGTTAATAATTAATAATATTTTAGTAGACAAGTAAAAGAAATGTCATATAAAAAATCACTTTGTTTCACTTCTTTTCAGTCCCATAATTTTGGTGTGGTAACGGTGAAAGCAAAAAGTGTACCAACTGTACCTGGTCTACCCTAGACAGACTGACATCTGTCTCGAGTATGCAGAAATTTGCCAAATTTGGCATTTTGATATCCCACAATCCTGTGCTTTCCATTCTGTGACAGTTGAGCTAGAAAAATAAAGATGGCGTCCGAAGGTTGCGTTTGCTGCTCAGTTTGTGTATAAATGTACGATTTTGATCAACATATTTCAATTTTGATATCATTTCTATCGAGAAATTACTACTGTAGTAATTAAATATTTGTTTAGTTCTCACCAAAGCTCGCGCTATATTGCTGTGCATTAGTGTTTCTCAACGGGGGCGGTACCGCCCCCCATGGGTCGTTCAGAGAACAAACGGGGGCAATGGAAGCAAGATTTTTAAAAGGGGGGCGTTCACGAGTTTAGATCAAAGATCCAGGCAAGACAAGATTAAACTTGTAATTACTTGCAAAAGAATTGCCTACAACATTCTAAAATATGCCAGTTTAACGCAACATGTAAGCTAGGCTATGTATGGTTTCTTTTTCAACGATTATTTTTCCAGTCAAGAATTCACGTGCACAAAAATGTGTTTCGCGCTGACAACAATCCGGTGGTGGCTTGGAGGAATGGAAAGTTGACAAGCCATTAAAAAACCTTAAAAACCACTTATATTTTCAAATATTTTCAATAAATCATGTTCCCATTCACTCCAGTGACGAATTTTAAAATGAATGAAACTAAATTCTATTTATAAGGTAAAACTTTTACATTTGTAATGCCTAATGACAAAATGTTTTCTTTAATTTACTGGGCATTATTGTTAACTCGCAAGACTGTGAGGAGAAAATGACAATTTGATGGATAATTAATTTAGGTAATCACATTTAGGTAATTTCGCCGTCACATCTGAGCGCAAAACTCTGCTTGGATAATTTCAAGATAGGCTAGCTAGTAACAAATAACTAATAATACAATAATAATTTAATCTAATTGTTCATATTGTTACGTGCTGGTGTGGTAGAGATGAGTCGGTAACAGATATCCACAAAGTAGAGCGTTTATTCACAATAGTAGCGAGGATACACACATCAACACATCAAACTAACATTCAGGACAGACAAGGAGTGCAGGGGGTGAGTGCATTATAAAGGGTGTGCTAATGAGAGAGTCCAGGTGCAGGTGATCCGTGAAGATGGGGAGATGACGAGGAAGTGGGTGCAGGTGTGGAGAACAGGAGGATCTTGGGAAATGGAGTCCAGGGGAACAAGGGATCTGTAACAGTACTCCCCCCTCCCGGTAGGCGCGACCTCGCGCCGTAGATGGAGACACCGGGAGGGGGGGGCGGGCGCCCTGGAGATCTCATGCCGGTGCAGGGAGAGGAGCGGACAGGAACGGAGGTCTCCAGGGCGGATCCATGAACCATGGCAGGTCTTGAGCCGTGGACAGCCATGGTGGGTCTGGAGCCGTGGGTAGCCATGGCGGGTCTGGAGCCGTGGGCAGCCATGGCGGGTCAGGTGCAGCGGGCTGCCATGGCGGGTCAGGTGCAGCGGGTTGCCATGGAGGGTCAGGTGCAGCGGGCTGCCACGGCGGGTCAGGTGCAGCGGGCTGCCACGGCGGGTCAGGTGCAGCGGGCTGCCATGGAGGGTCAGGTGCAGCGGGCTGCCATGGAGGGTCAGGAGCCCTGGTGGGCTCTGGCGCTTCCGAACCCCCGCCCAGGAGTTCCCCACCCACAGGTACCGGAACGGGTACTAGGCCCCCCCAAAAAATACATGGGGAATTTAAGGCAAGTCTTTAAAAGTCTGAGGAAGGGATTGTTTCTGTGGGCAGGAGTGGGCTTTAGGGCGGTGGAGCATGGAGAACTTGGCTCGGCGGCGGAGACTGGAGAACTTGGCTCGGCGGCGGAGACTGGAGAACTTGGCTCGGCGGCGGAGACTGGAGAACTTGGCTCGGCGGCGGAGACTGGAGAACTTGGCTCGGCGGCGGAGACTGGAGAACTTGGCTCGGCGGCGGAGACTGGAGAACTTGGCTCGGCGGCGGAGACTGGAGAACTTGGCTCGGCGGCGGAGACTGGAGAACTTGGCTCGGCGGCGGAGACTGGAGAACTTGGCTCGGCGGCGGAGACTGGAGAACTTGGCTCGGCGGCGGAGACTGGAGAACTTGGCTCGGCGGCGGAGACTGGAGAACTTGGCTCGGCGGCGGAGACTGGAGAACTTGGCTCGGCGGCGGAGACTGGAGAACTTGGCTCGGCGGCGGAGACTGGAGAACTTGGCTCGGCGGCGGAGACTGGAGAACTTGGCTCGGCGGCGGAGACTGGAGAACTTGGCTCGGCGGCGGAGACTGGAGAACTTGGCTCGGCGGCGGCGGCTGGAGCGGCGGGCTCGTAGGCGGCGGCTGGAGCTGAGGGCTCGTAGGCGGCGGCTGGAGCTGAGGGCTCGTAGGCGGCGGCTGGAGCTGAGGGCTCGTAGGCGGCGGCTGGAGCTGAGGGCTCGTAGGCGGCGGCTGGAGCTGAGGGCTCGTAGGCGGCGGCTGGAGCTGAGGGCTCGTAGGCGGCGGCTGGAGCTGAGGGCTCGTAGGCGGCGGCTGGAGCTGAGGGCTCGTAGGCGGCGGCTGGAGCTGAGGGCTCGTTAAAAAAGTCAATAAGCCAGTCCAGATCTGGCGGCTCGCACAGGGTTGGAGCGGGCTCTGGAGATACAGGAGCGGGCTCTGGAGATACAGGAGCGGGCTCTGGAGATACAGGAGCGGGCTCTGGAGATACAGGAGCGGGCTCTGGAGATACAGGAGCGGGCTCTGGAGAGACTGGAGCGGGCTCTGGAGAGACTGGAGCGGGCTCTGGAGAGACTGGAGCGGGCTCTGGAGAGACTGGAGCGGGCTCTGGAGAGACTGGAGCGGGCTCTGGAGAGACTGGAGAGACTGGCTCGCAGGAGACTGGAGAGCGCTCGCCCTTCTTCCTCTTCCTCCTTTTAGATGTACCGGGCCCAGAGGAGATTTGTGGGCCCGGCAGGACACAGGGGAAACATTCCCTGGAGGGGTATGTGGAGGAAGATGGAGCTTGACAAACTGGCCTGGCCACCTCTGTTTCGGGGGGAACTGGACGAGATGGACACATATCCTGAACCTCTTGGACCAAGAAATTGGAGCAATTTAAATACAAAACTAAATTTATAGCATCAGTTAAGGAAACATAATCGACAGGTTCTTCAAAACGGATAGTGTCCTCGTCCAGTCCATCCAAAAACAGGGCGATCAACCGAGCATCCGACCAGTTTGTCAAATAAGCCAACTCAACAAACTCCTCCACATACCTCTCCAGCGAACGTCCCACCTGGAAGATGCTGATGAGCTGGTCAGCCGCTGATGTCGGCGTGAGAGGCTGTGGGGGAGCTGGAGCCACAGGAATCAGAAATAACCCCATCTGTTGGCTTGTGGATATCCAGCGGTTTCGGTCTGTCCTTCTGTTACGTGCTGGTGTGGTAGAGATGAGTCGGTAACAGATATCCACAAAGTAGAGCGTTTATTCACAATAGTAGCGAGGATACACACATCAACACATCAAACTAACATTCAGGACAGACAAGGAGTGCAGGGGGTGAGTGCATTATAAAGGGTGTGCTAATGAGAGAGTCCAGGTGCAGGTGATCCGTGAAGATGGGGAGATGACGAGGAAGTGGGTGCAGGTGTGGAGAACAGGAGGATCTTGGGAAATGGAGTCCAGGGGAACAAGGGATCTGTAACACATATGTGTTTATTCTTGTTAGAAGATTTTTTATTTTATTTTACTGATTATGGACACAAATTAATCATGACAAACCAAATAAATCATACCATTGATGATAACAAGCTGATACCAAGGTATTTAAGCCCATAATTATAACATAATTTTTCATGAAAAATCATGATTGTATTAATTTTTTTCAAAAGTAAGATTAATGTAAGCAGCTTTTTGCAATACTCTCCTAAATGCTTAATAAAACCTAAGTGCACACATTAGCGCTGAAATTACCGTATAGCCTGTGGTCGTTTTTACTGTCCAATGACAGCCCATACTCTGAGTGGCATGGGAGAGAGTTGGAAGTTGATTTGTTGCCCCTACGAGTTAATAATAACATATTTTAACTATATTTTCAAATGGATAAAAAAAACTGTCAAATTGTTTTTAAATGCTAGCTTTATTAAACTATGTTTTAAAGATGTCAATATACAGTCTCATATGTCTATTTATTTTTAATATAGGCCTACTATATTTATTAATTTATTGTTCTATTTTATTTAGCATTTTTACATTTAACATGAATAATCAAACATTTAACATGAAACAAGTATTGCACAACAATTTTAAATGTCTACTCATTTGTCCTTTTTAAAATAATTTATTAATTTACATTTTTATGTTTTAATTAAATTGACTTATGCTATTCCTTATTCTTTCGGTTTATAAGGTGTCACAACAAATCTTGCATTCCTATTCTTCCATTCATAATATAATAGCCATAATAATGTCAGAATTATCAAAGAAATTCAATAGGCAGGCGCAGATTATCTTGAGTTTTGCGTTAGTTCAAATGCACGTTAAGGTGATGGAAACCATTTATTGGCATACTCATGGTGTGCAGTGACCATTTGTGCGTAAAACACCATGGCATTATGCATTAGGCCCAACAAAGTCTGACAAACAGCCCTCGACATAGAAATCAGATGTTTAAACTCGTATTTTGTGCGCGAGCGAGTTCATGTGGAGAATGCCAGTGTATGGGCACACGCGTTTAACCATTTCATCAGTTCTTCTGCGTCTCCTCACAGCATTTCAATAAAACAATATCCAACAACACAAATAGCTCTCTCTGTAGTCACAAGTTCCCTTCATAATGCAAAGCATGGGACTTGCACGCTTAAATTTCATAAAACATTGTCATCGAAGTTTATATGTCTATAATTTATGTAATTATATAATTTATAGGCTATCTTTATATCACAGGTTTTCAAACCCTGTGCCACAAGACTTAAAAAATGGGTTGGCATTTTCAAAAAAGCATAGTCTAAAATGAATAAATAAACAAAATATATTTGACTTAATTGATTAACAAAGCGAAAAGAAAAAACTGTGCCCAATAGTAGCCTATATACTGCTGAGTTTGATTCATTTTTGTGAGGCGCAGCGCTCCACAAACAAGTTCAAGGAAAGGAAACTGAGATGGCAAAAAGCGCATCCTATTTTCTTTATTTTGCAAAAGCATAATGTTCTGTTTTTAGTGTGAGTGTATAAAAGTAAACTTCGCAGTATCGAATAATGTTTTACTCATATCTGTAAATGACGGAGTATTTAAGTTGTATAATGTATAAGGAAACAGTTGAAGTGATCGCGCCGGCGTCTCGCGTGCGCAACATATTCATTGCCCAGATGCGGCCCACACCCTGTAAAAAGACTCTTATTTATGTGGCCCAGATCTGACCAGCACACTGGAAATTGACTTAAATTGTTTTATGTGGCCCAGGTCTGGCCCAGGCACAGTAAAACACATCTGGCTGAGATTCAGCTTGGTCCCCGGGCCAGATGTGGTCCAGAAACTGCTAAATGTAATTCAAGTGAAACATAATCAACCATTTAAAAAGATGAAGACATTTTATTATAAAATTAACAAATACACTATAAGTATTAACAATGAATACACTATAAACATTTATTAACAACATACATTTTAAACCACTAAATACTAAGTTAATTATTTACTGTATATTAAATGGAGAAACAACATCCTTTCTCACACATAAAAATTCTTTTAACAATAATTTCCAAATTTCAAGTTGAGTCACCTTCACAAAGTGCTTTATAACCTACATTACAGTTTGTTTCAAAGAAGCTTTACAGTGATAAACTGGAAAATAGTAATTCAATTATGCAAACAGGATTAAATTCTGTAATGGAGCAAAAGACAGTGTGATTGTTCAGCTGAAGTCATTTCAGTGTTGTTTCAGTTCAATTCAATGAGTACAATTCAGCTATAAAGCAGTTCTGCAGAAAACAGTAATGTCATAATCCAGCTCTGTTGAGCTCTCATCCAATAGTGTCAATGCAGTCAGATCAATATTATTGAAAAGTAGGTGTCCAACTATGCAAGCCAGAGGCGATAGTGACAAGAACCCAAACTCCTTCAGATGACAGAATGAAGAAAAAACCCTGGGAGAAACCAGACTCAGTTGAGGGCCAGTTTTCCTCTGGCCAAACAAATACAGTGTGATTATGATTCAGCTGCATCAGAAGTTAGATTGTGGACTGATATCATTCAGCTTGAGGATCGAACACAGCACAATGGCAAATGAAGAGGGAAGAGAAGTTGAAGTGGCCTTGCAGAGGACTCGTCTGGTTCTCGTGATCTTTGCTGAAGATCTGTGCTGTAGACTGTTGTGTCGAAGAGGTCATCACAGCGGATCTGTCTCCAGAGCTCGTTTGTCATGTTCTCTGCTGACATTCAGGGCTGTTGTGGTCATCTCAATCACCTGTTCTGGAAATGGAATGAGACAGAATTTTAGCATAAATGTCATTCTTCGTATGATGAAACAAGTATATCGGATGTTGTAGGTAGTGTTTGTGGTTATAGTTTACCTTATTTATGCAACATGACAATCCTAACATTCAACAAGAGATGGGTGTTTAATATAGATTTAAACAGACAAATTGTGCCTGTCACCTGGGGCCTGATGTATAAACATCGCATACTCACAAAAAAGTACAAATATTTGTATTGGATGTGCTGCTTTAGAACCCTTTTCCTATGGCATGCTGTGTTTTAATGTTTTAACTACAACGACGATTGCTTGGTGCATGATAATTACGCTTTAAATAAAAAGTCAAGCTCTAAATAGCAGAACTCGAAAATATTTTTGCACGAATAATGATCAATGATGCGCACTTCGTGTAAACAGAGATAGCTGAGCAACATAATGGCATAATGACACTGAAGGAGTCGCGCGGTGATCATCCGACGAGTAGCTACTGTACACAGTACTGTACAACCTCTGCTGAACGCAGGTGTGCTACTGGTGTCCTGCACATTTCATGGTCTTACCCAGTGCCGGCCCTAGCCTCTTTGGCGCCCTAGGCAAGATTTTTTTTGGCGCCCCCTTATATTGCGATTTATCCAAAGGGGCGAATCTAGAATATTATTTATAGGGTGGCAAAGGGGTGGCATGAAGTCTATGAGGGGTGGCAACACCAAAGCAAGCGCTCATGCATAGTTTTTGGAGATTTATAGCCGTACATACACAATTGTGTTCACAAACATTGCATTACCAGAAAGTATCTATATACTGTTTAAAATTAATAAATAAAAAAATGTCAATATCCATCTTGTCACCAAGTAAATAAACTATATGAAAAACTTCTAAATGAGTCTGAACTTGTATCACTAAAGGAGATGAGCAGTTTTATCAATATTACACAGGCTACTTCAATGGTATAAATCACATTTTAGTCCAAGAGTAACAGAACAATTTTTGAGTTTCTGTTATTAACAGAGGTGGGAATGTCTGTGTGTGTTCACCCAGAACACCCTATCAACTACATACTCTAGCAACACCCCAGCAACTGCAGAGCCTAGCAACCACCCAGAATCTCCTAGCAACACTTTAGCAATCATCCAGAACATATATTCTGGACTAACTGACCAAAGTTTTTACATTTTTTAAACAAGACTTGAAGTTGGGTTTATGACAAGCCAACCTAAATTTGTCCTTCAAACTTTTCAGTCTCTATTGTTTTTCTTGATTGCTAATGCACAATTCATGAAACAATTCAACATTTTCTCACAGCAAAATACAATATCAAAACTATACACCAACTTGCACAAACCTCAAACGTCCAGGGCTGCGTTTCCCAAAAGCATCGTAAGCCTAAGTTGATCATAGCTCCATTGCTTTCAATTGCTCCATTGCTCCAAAAACTCCATTGCTCCATTGCTTTTGGGAAATGCTACCCAGGTCAAAATAAAATGTTCTAGTCAAAAACTTATTCTTGTCTGACAAAATCAAACTTTGGCATCAGATGACACACAAAACATAACAAATACACAGACTACTGCACTGCCTAGTGAACACTAGTGAGATCAATTCATATAACACTGTAACAAAAATACCTTTTTTTTTATTTTACTATTATAAATTGATCTTGCAGTAGATGAAAAGCCTGAGAAAAATAAGTATGAACTTGGTATGCACCAAATTACAGTAAACTGTCAATTGCAGTAAAAGTAAATTCAGCATCCTCTGCACATTTGGCTAAATTTCATTACAGTATACAGTACTTTAGCAGTGTATTGGTCTTCTGACACAAGACTCTATATCCCTAGGCAATCATTTCTCAGCGCTGCAAAAAATACAGTAACTTACACATATAACAAATGGTTACAAAGAAAGTTGACAATCACAACGTGAAATTTTCCTCATCTAAAGTAGCCTACATGGTACTGTTTTAAGTTTAAAACCCCTGTAAATTATTCTTTCAGCTCTCTCTCAGATTTTGACTGGTGTGTGTCATCAGTTTTGCTACCTAATATTGTCATTGTTAAATGTTTTGAGAAATGTGTCTTTGTTTTGAGAACTGAACGAATGGTTTGGGAAACTGGACCAACTGAATCACTTATAATGTGTTAGCAATGGAGAAAAACTAAAATACGTTTAGATTCTTACCCCATCTCTGCTATTAGTTTCTGTGATCAGATCATCGGGATCTCCGTATTGATTTCATGTTATTGGTTCGTCGGATGGCAAAAATAGGCTACCTTTATCCATGATGAAAGTGGAGCGGGCGGACGCTGAATCAGCTCGCCAAAAAATTACGAAAATTAATCTCAGACATATTCGGACGGGACTACATTTCTCACAGGACTTCTGAGTTAGCCGGGAAGCAGTAATTTCCGATTCACATACAAATATGGAAAAAAATCGTAAGTTAACTTGGCTGCGCTGTGTTTTTGACTCTCAAAGAATCGGTTCATAAGAGTCATTTGTTAATGAATCACATTGGGCGCGCTGCGTGCAACCATCATGTACAGTTTACTGAAAGACGTGCTTTCTTGCCATTACTTTGCGTTACGCAATTTTTTTAGTCATCATAATGAAGTGCCGCACCTGAAAAGCAGTACATGAAACACTGCTTATTTTATTCTGTGATAATTTTGTGATAACCCCGGTAGATCCTCCCCTGTCCACGCATCCGGCCTCTTTGGCGCCCCTAGCGAGATTGCGCCCTTAGCATTTGCCTATACTGCCTATATAACGGGCCGGCTCTGATCATAATGAAGTGCCGCACCTGAAAAGCAGTACATGAAACACTGCTTATTTTATTCTGTGATAATTTTGTGATAACCCCGGTAGATCCTCCCCTGTCCACGCATCCGGCCTCTTTGGCGCCCCTAGCGAGATTGCGCCCTTAGCATTTGCCTATACTGCCTATATAACGGGCCGGCTCTGGTCTTACCAATATTATGAAAAACACCATTGTATTTGAAGGCTAGATTTAGAAGGA
The DNA here is from genome assembly GCF_024489055.1 of Chanodichthys erythropterus. Taxonomy (NCBI): domain Eukaryota; kingdom Metazoa; phylum Chordata; class Actinopteri; order Cypriniformes; family Xenocyprididae; genus Chanodichthys; species Chanodichthys erythropterus. The sequence goes on along the minus strand of NC_090233.1, from coordinate 2,172,780 downwards.
AACGGTAAGATATGCACGTTTTATTTTTAAAATGCTTGTCAGTGATACGCTGAGTCGTACAATAATTTACAATGCAAAAATAAGCCTGAATATCTGTTTCAATTAAAAATATATAAACATCCTAAAATATAGGCTATGTTTACTTTCTAGGAAAAAATGCATACATTTGGAAAAAAAAAAATACTATTTGGCTACTAGACAACGGTTTAAAATAACTCTTCACTGAAACCATTCTGAACAGTATTTTATACAATTTATTTTTTTCTAAAACAAGAGAAGGAGAGTGAATGATTTTTAGCAATGTAATTTGACGGCATTTATCGTCATATTTTCCTTATGTCTTGTACAGTTAAACACAGTGTCACGTGGATGGGAATATGCATGGAAATTATATGCAGGTGACGTAATGCATAGTAAACGTTGTAAGTTCCATATATGGTGATTTCATGGAGGAGACGGGAAAAGATTCATGTATGCACAATCTTGGGCTGACTGGGTTTTATAAAGATAATTTTGCGCAGGTTCTGGCGTAAGCATGGTGTCATAATTTTGAAAATCTGGCTTTTATGCATACACACACTTTTAGTATGAAATCTATGGAAAGTTTTATACATGAGGCCCCTGAACAACATTAAGAAGACTTACCATGCATCCGCCCTTTCAATTTGCTGCCAGTTGCAGCCACCTCTTCATGGTCCTCTCATCCTCCATTTCAGCAGGGTTTCTCTGAACTGCAGCTTTGAAATAAATGAATACATATTGTAAGGTCATTAGGTCTTAAGCATTACTTTTCTTTAGCGCCTATATATTTGATAAATTGCATCCAGAGTTTATGCATGAGTTTAAAATATCTGTAAAAAAAAAAAAAAAAAGACTCCAAAACAGTATGTTCAGGTTAAACGTTAGTTTATGACACAAAATCATAGAAATTCCCTTTGCATTAAAATATATTAAGTACTATGATTTTAAACATATTGTATGGGGGAGATATATGTTATCAGGGTCAGAAATAAACTTTTCCAGTAAAAGGCATTATTGAGAGGCATTTTTTTTTCAACATCAAGGAAAGCCATCATTACACTGCAAAGGTTGAACATAAGTGATATCTGACATGGCATTTATGTTTATTGACACAGACTGTTTAAAGCAGCACATGTTCAAGTATTTAGCCTACACAAAAAAGGATCTCTGAAGGCGAAGCTGCAATTTTATAACAGAATTATTATTGCTCCTATGTTAACAATTATTAATAGAAAGTTTTTGTGGGGAAAAATCACGTTCTTCCACCCGAAACGTTGTGCTTTACGTTAGGCCTATTATATGGCGCCACCGCATACTCCGACTCAATTCAATAATCACTCGTTGGAAAAGATGAATTGACTGACTGATTTTAGTAGACAAAATATAACGTTAACTCGATATTACATTAACCAACAGTGCTCCAGAGCTCAGCAGTTGTTCTAAACATGTTATTCAAAACTATCACTGGGACCGAATGGATACTGCATGACGTTATGTTATCATTGCAAACCATTAATTTATCCATTTAAAAACACTAAACTTAACATTAAATAAATTAAATTGCTTACCGTTTTGCAGCTGATCCTTTCTCTCGATCATGAAATGTCGACTGCGGGATTCTCCTCAGGATTTAACCGCCAAAACTCTTTTTCAGGCGGCTGAAGTCCTTAACTCCAGCAGTGGCCCGCCCGTGACAAACGTACTCGGTCCGAAAACAGATAACGCGCTTTCAGTCGTGATTGGCCCGTTCAGAAAAAGCCGTCTGTCAGCCGTACAGTCCACACGGCTCTGGCCCATTATCTTTTCAAAGACTCTGAAATTGAGTCAATGTTGGTGCGCTTAAACCTGAATCGGCCCAAAAGTGCTTGATATTTGGGGGGCCACATTACGAAACAAACTCGGGCCGATAGATCTACCTTCCGCGAGTACAACTATTTCAGCCGAGACAGGCCCATAAAGAAAACGCTGTCTGTCAGCCAGATGCGTTGTACAGTCGGCAGAGTTATGGCCCATAATCTTTTCATCGACGTCGACAGTGAGCCGACAGTGCCGCTTTTCTGCCGGAATCGGCCCAAAAGTGCTTGCTATCTGGGAGGCGTTTAAGGATAAGACAAAAACACGGTTTGGAAAATGGATTCATGATGTAGGCTACTCACCGATTAAATTTGGTAGCGTACATTTTAAATACAAAAAAGTTACGGATTTAATATTAATTTGTCGGTATTTGGGGGGCGGTAAAGGACCTGGATAATGGACTCAATTGTTTTGGCCCAAAAAAGGTTGAGAACCACTGCTGTAGATCATTAAACTGTTACTGCCTCAGAAGTCTGTCCGAAATCAATTTCGTGAGGTACCTTCATGCACAAACGCTGCCGTACAAGACTCTCTTATAAGACAGCGAGGCAGCAAGACAGCTATAGGTTTTCGGAAGCAGCCCATGTCTCCGTTTTCAGCTCCTCCCTGACTGCACGCGGATACTCTCGCCGATCGGTTGCATCCGGCCGCAGCCGATGTCGAACACACCTATTCACAAGGGGAGCTCATGGCAAGTTCACATGAGGAACATGACAAAAGAAAGGACATGACAAACATAAACAAAGCAACATAGCATGAACCTGAAAATAAACCATAAAACATGAACATGAACATGACACAAGACCAAAACAAGACGTGACAATAAGTATAACGTTAGTTCATGTTCATGATACCCAACGCATTAATGTTAATGAATTAAATAAAAAAGTGTTACCAAGAACTATGAAGATTATGTTTTCATAATAGAAATGTCTTCAGAATAGCCCATGATAGACTGTATTGGTAAGGAGAAGCATCCCTGATAGCACACGTACATCTCGGAGACGTCTATTTGATGTGTGTGTTTATGTCTGGAAGACGTATTATTTAGGGTGTTTGCTCATCTGGAATACGTCTATAGGACGTATCCTGTCAGATGTCAAATAGACGTTTAGAAGACGTCTTTAAGATGTTTATGATTTAGAATGTATGTAAAACTGACATCTTAAAGACGTCTATTAGATGTTTGTAAACAGCAGATGCTTTCCAGATGAAGTGATCTTTAACAGACGTCTTGCAGACGTACGTGTGCTATCTGGGATAGGTCTTTAACACTAGAAGTCCCAGAGATTTGTAACCCTCCTTTAGCCAAGTGGATGCTAACTGGCTAGTCTTTTGGCTATCATTAGCATCAATTCATGTGTAAATATGGTCATTACCTGAGCAATCTGCAGGGGGGTTGGGGGTGTGTGTGTGTGAATGGTTGCTGGTGGCTTGTTTGTATGTGTGGGGGAGGGAGGGCTGCTAAAAGCAGAGAACTTGATTGACCATGGGCCGGTTTCAGAAAGGAGGTTAAGTGAAAACTCTGAGTATGTTAACCCTGAAATGAGGGAGTGCAAGTGATGTTTAAAAAGTTAACTCACTCATTCACACTGCAAAAATGCTTTTCATACTAAGTATTTTTTTATCCTATTTCAAGTAAATTTAAAAAAAAATCTTAAATCAAGATAAATTTTCTATATGAGAAAATTATATATGATATTTAGTCTTGTTTCCTGGGGGGATCTAAATTAAGTGCATTTTACTTAAGTAAAATGATCAATATCTGCCAGTGTGGTAATAAAAATAATCTTAATGCAAACGGAAAGTGTTGGAGTGTCTACCCAGGTGAAAAAAAAATGCAGTAAAATACACTTTATTTTAGTACACTTATACACTTCCATAATGTACAGTGCTCTATTTCCGTGCACTTATTTTGTACTTAATATACTAAAAGCTCTTCTTTAGTACTTCTTAAGATAATCTTAAGAACAACTAAGTGTACTCAACTGTGCTATTTTGAGACACCATGAATTTGAACTAAAATGTGCTTTTAACATACTATCTCTGTATAGAAAAATGTATTTAGTTACCACTTGTAAGTACGCTTGAACCCATCGTTCAAACACTTTTAAAAATGAACTTATGATGTATTTCAAATATAAGATTAATATATAATGAATATATACAAAATGTATTTATAATATATTGCCAGGCAGTGCCAGGATTGTGAGTGATTGCTGGAATGTACTCACTCACTTTTTAATATTATTTGTAAATATGTGTACAAATGGTTGGTTTCTTTATTTTATTTTGTACTATTTTTATCAATAGATCTCAGCAACAAAGGAAAAAAAAAAAAACATGTGTGTTCATTTCTCCCCAAGATGGCAAAGTGAAACACAAGTTTCCTTGAAGTGGCTCAGCATGGCCCCACATTGTTTACATAACAAAAGCAACTGTCACAGCTGATTAAGGATATTAGCCTAAAGCAGGGGTACTCAACAGGCGGCCCGCGGGCAGCATCCGGCCCGTCAGCATTACATTTGTGGCCCGCATCATGCTACATATAAATGTATTTTTATTATAATTTGCGTTCAAAATTAGCGTGAATATTACTTAGTTTTTTTTTACACGTACACAAAGGTAGGCGTACAGTGCACGTGACGCTGTAATCATCAGCAGAGATCGCGTATAGTGTACACGCGCAGCACAGTTTTTCTAACCGCAAAGAACAATATAAACTGAAGGCACTTTGCACGCGCGCATTGAATAGTTTTTGCACTAATTTAGTTTGTCCACAAGGTGTCAGCACTAAAACGGGCTGTTGTTTCAGTCTGAAAAGAAACGGAGAAGACAGAACAAGAGTAATGGTGCTTTCACACCGGACGCGAATGAAGCGGTAATAAGCGCGAGTGATTTACATGTTAAGTCAATGCAAAGACGCGAATTGACATCCTGCGGCGCGATTCGCGCGAATGACGCGGCGCGAATTGAGCGATTCGCGCGAATGACGCGATTCGCGCGAATCGCGCAAGTTGAAAAATCTGAACTTTGGCGAATTTCCGCGCCGCGTTAACCAATCGGGAGCTTGCTCTAGTAGTGACGTGACGTAGCGAGCTGAGGCAGAAATTCGAAACAACAATGGAGGACAAAATCATCGTCGCTGTACATCTTCATACATTTATAGAAACAGAAATAAAAAGGACCGTGTTTGAAAGAAAGTGAGTGAGGAGGTCGGACAATCTGATAAGTTGTAAAAAACGGTCTTTACTCAATTTGAGCTATATACATATATGGGTGATTCTTCAATTAGGGGAACTTTTATGTCCCCAGATTATACATTCATGTTAAAAATAATATATTATAAAATAAATAGTTTAGTTATGTCAAATAATATTTATTGCACCACCAAAAAATGTTATACACAAAAATCAGTATGATTTCCATGTTTAAAAATGTTTTCATCACTAATATTTGGCTACTCAAGCCTTGTCCCCAACCCAGACTTTAAAACTTGTCTGCTCTGAAAATGTGATAAAATGTTATCAGTTCATTAAAAAATCACAATATATGTTTAAACAGTAACTTAAAAAGGCACTTGATGCATAATTTGGGTTCATATCTGTGCAATTTGTGAATATTTTTAACAATTTAGTATTGTCCACAACAATACTGTCATTACCGCGACAGTCTATGATTACAACAAGGATTTTTTTGGGGGTAAGACTTGTTTATGCCGTAACCATGGAAATGAAGACCAGCAGGGGAGCACATGTCAGCCATGGAAGAACAGTGACATTTGATGTCTGAAAAAGTAAGTAATTTAATCATGAATTCCTTCTGATCATGGAGTAGACTTATTCAGCGTCATTACCATTAATGCTGTAGCGGCAATATTGTGATAAATATATGTATATATTCACATGATTTATGTGTATTTAAAGTTCTTTTTGTACTAGCTGTTGAGTGATGTTAGCAAATCCATGACCTAGCATCTTTTTTTCCTGAAAAACAAAAAAAATGTCATTACCGCAACACGTCATTACCAACACACAACTTGTTGTGATGGTAATGACAAGTGATGGTGGTAATGACATGTTCTGTGTCACTATCTATATCATATTATGTGTTTATAAATTAAGTTAAAGAAGCATAATAGTGTTATTTTACAATGAAACTTAAATGAGATGCCTTACTTCCTAAAACTATTTTTTCTTATTTTTTAACTAGAATGGCTCCCAAGAAATCAGCTAAAAGGTCTAGAGATTAAGGAAAAAAATTTAAGGAAGATCCTGTAAAATACATGTTTGAAAGCAAACACATTTCATTATACACTGTGTGCAGAATTATTAGGCAAGTTGATTTTCTGATCATATTTTTTTCCCAAGCACATTTTACCAATTCCAATCCACATCAATCTTAAGAACTACTATTAATATTGTTTTTAATAATTTATAAGTGATATATAATTGTTCATGAAGGCTGGAAATGAAAAATGCCTTATATTCAGGTGTGCAGAATTATTAGGCAGGTTTTCTTTTACAGGCAAAATGAGCCAAAAAAGAGAGGGTCATACAAAAACAGCTGGAAAAGAAAAGACACATGTTAACTTCAAAATAATTAAGAATTAAGGTGAAGAATTAAGTTTGAAACCATCAGGAACCCTTTAGTCTCCAGCGGCACCATTTTCCAGAACTGCAACCTACCTGGAGTCTCCAGAAGTGCAAGGTGTCAGGATCTCAGAGACTTAGATTAGCTAAAGAATCCTAAAAAATGACCCGCTCTTAATAAGAATCACAAGCTGAAGTGTAATAAAGTACATGAAGACTGGGTTTTTATAGGCCTTATAGACAGACAGCTTGAGAGTGACTCCTGAAGGACCAGCACCACATCCTCTTGTACCACTGTTTGAAGAATTTATTTTCCAGAATCTGGCAGTAAGGTGTGGGAGTTCACTTTTAGTCCATCTCTTATCCTGAAATGTCCATCTTGCAGAGATGGACTAAATGATCTTCCAAAACTTACTGCCAGATTCTGGAAGATAAATTCTTCACAAAGTGGTACAAGAGGATGTGGCGCTGGTCCTGCTGGTATGTATTTCACAACACTTCAGCTTGTGATTCTTATTAAGAGCAGGTCATTTTTTAGGATTCTTTAGCTAATGTAAGTCTCTGAGATCCTGACACCTCACACTTCTGAAGACTCCAGGTAGGTTTCAGTACTGGGAAATGGTGGCGCTGGAGACTAAAGGGTTCCTGATGGTTTCACACTTAATTCTTCACCTTAATTCTTAATTATTTTGCAGTTAACGTGTCTTTGCTTCTCCAGCTGTTTTTGTATGACCCCGCTGACCCAATGAGCATTTCACTGTCCAATGGTCATGCTTTAACTTTGCAATTTTCTAGTATTACATTAGTATTGTGTCCTTCTCATGAGTATTTAATAATTTTTGACTTTTCAGTCTGAGTTAAATCTTATCATTTTATCTGTAAAAGAAAACCTGCCTAATAATTCTGCACACCTGAATACAAGGCATTTTTCATTTCCAGCCTTCATGAACAATTATATATCACTTATAAATGATTAAAAACAATATTAATAGTAGTTATTAAGATTGATGTGGATTGGAATTTGTAAAATGTGCCTGGAAAAAAAATATGATCAGAAAATCAACTTGCCTAATAATTCTGCACACAGTGTATGCATTGTTAGTTTTAACTCAATGCAACTTTTATGAGTTTGAAAACTTTTGTTTTCTGTTAACTTTATGTTAAACTTTTATGTTAAAAACTTGATTTCACCTAATAGTCATAGTTATGAAATGTTTCTGAAGGATATTTTTATGCTGTTTTATCCCATTGTGACAACTGATTCTCTAGAAAATATTGTATGGTTTCTTCATGATTGAAATAAACATGTTCAAGTTGATGGTTGTGTCATATTTATATATATCTCCTCACATCTGTCCATTTCTTTCAACAACACTCACCAGAAGTCATTATTTAATCCTTTAAATTTGCTTTATGTATCAGTGCACTTTTCATTTATGTCATTACCAAAACACTATGTCATTACCAGAACAGTATGTCATTACCGCCACGTTGCTTAATTTACAGAAAACATACCTTTAAAACTGTTTTATGTTCAATCTTGAGGTGCTACATGAAAAGCCTAATGAAATACTCATCCACCTATTCAAAGAAAAAACATCTCAAATTAATTTTCCAGAAATTAAACAAAAGTGTGCTTTGATGAACACAGAAAAACACATTTTGATGGTAAGAACAAGAAAATATATGTAATTCACTGAATGGAAACATTTTGTTTTTTATACGTATTGTTGAAGGTTAACAATGTTTACAAGATAAATGAGTTTAAATGATCTCGTTGATACATTCTTTGCATTATGATACTTTTTGATGTTGTGATGGTAATGACGTTTTGCAGTGCCAGTTGGCAAATAGATATAAAATACTCAAATTATATTTAAGCTCAGTCGTGGCCATTATTATATCTTTACATCAAAGCATGTAAACATTGTCATGACATAATTCTAACAAAATTCAAACAAATTTCATTCATCAAAATGGAAGATGGCAAAATAGCCCCCAATTGAAGAATCACCCATATATAAATACATATTAAGAAAACAAGCCAACTAAAGACGACCAATTGAGCTTATTCGCTGTAATTTACAATTATTTCCCCACTGACAAGTTGTGTTTATTCAGAGGAAGTGTGCAGAAGCAGTGGGAGAGTCTGGGACACATAAAGGAGCGGGAGCCCCTCTCATGACGCGAATTCGCGTCTGTTGTGAAGGGATTTTCACGCGCGAATGAAGCGAGTAAACTCAAAATGTTCAAGCGTCTAACTACGCGCGAATAGCGCGATTTATTCGCGCAAGTCGCGTCTGGTGTGAACACAGCATAACAACAAACACCTACCGTGTTGAAGAGCGCTCGTTTGAGGGGATTAAAAGATACCAGCAACTCTAATTTTAAACAAGTACAAAGAGATTTTATTGTAACTATTTGAGCGAAAAAGACTAGACAAGCATGAATCTCTCTAGTGCGCATGTGTTGAGCACTTTGTGTTCGTGAACGCCACCAAAGGCTCGAGACTGTGCGCGCAATAAAAAACAAAGTAACCTTATTTTTCCATGATGAAATGCAGTTGACATTCCTCAAACTTTGCAGTGTGTAAGTTGCCGAGCAGCATGTAAAACACTGCGGTCAAGTGGGCCGCGCGTCGAAAATACACGGTCAAGCCAGCCGCACTTTTTTTTAGGTCGCTCGTCTATTCCTGCACTTACGGTATGGGTGCTGGAAACGGTCTAAATGCATTTAAAGACGGCAGTTTCCTTTATACTCTTGCAGTTAACCGTAAAAAGGACAAGAACGTAAAGAGACATCAGATAAGTTATATATTGCTTTTTTCCCCATCTTATTATGTCTCTATATGTGCTATACATCATATGTTAATGTTAATATTAATGGTAATTATTATGAATCATTTATTAATTTGATTTTTTTTATTATTGATTTTAATGTTTTATAAATATTATACATTAATTATTATACATTATGCATATTAATTAATGCTAATATGAGTTTTATACATAATTTATTAATTGTATTATTTTTTTTGTTGTAATGTTTAATATTCGTTTATTGTTCTACATTATTAATGTTAACATTAATCTTAATAGTAATGTTAATTAATATTGATCATTAATTTTACTATTAAATTAAAATTTTTGATTTTAGTGTTTTTATATATATATAATAATATATACAATAATTATTTAAACATTATTAATTTTAATGTTAATTATCATACATGCTTAATGTAAATTGTTTTATTTTTATATATAAAACATATATACATCAAAAATAAAAATTGTAAAAAGTACCTTCATAGGTTAGCTCATTCTGTCAACTGATATTTATTCAGGGTCACCCTGGCTATTACTGTACCAATTTTCATATCATTTTACTGTACAGTTTGCGAGAAAATTAGTCAAACTCACCCACAATATCCATTTTCAAACACTCATAAAAACGTTTTCTTTACATATTTGCTCATTCTGTCAGCTGATATTTATTAAGTGTTACTCTGGCTATTACTGTACTCATTTTTGTATCATTTTATTGTACAGTATGGGAGAAAATTAAAGTCAAACTCACCTATAATATCAAAGTGCATTCAAGCACTTGCACTGTAGCCCATATTCAAACCCTCATAAAAAATCTTTTCTTTATAGGTTAGCTCATTTTGTCAACTGATAGTTATTCAGGGTCACACTGGCTATTACTGTACTCATTTTCATATCGTTTTACTGTACAGTTTGGGAGAAAATTAAAGTCAAACTCACCTCCACTATCAAAGTGCATTTTAGCACTTGCACTGTGGCCCATTTTCAAACACTCATAAAAATCTTTTCTTTATAGTTTAGCTCATTCTGTCAACTGATATTTATTCAGGGTAACCCTGGCTATTAGTGTACTTATTTGCATACCATTTTACTGTACAGTTTGGGAGAAAATTAAAGTCAAACTCACCCACAATATCAAAGTGCATTTTAGCACTTGCACTGTGGCCCATATTCAAACACTCATAAAAATCTTTTCTTTATAGGTTAGCTCATTCTGTCAACTGATATTTATTCAGGGTCACACTGGCTATTACTGTACTTGTTTTCATATCGTTTTACTGTACAGTTTGGGAGAAAATTATAGTCAAACTCATCCACAATATCAAAGTGCATTTCAGCACTTGCACTGTGGCCCATATTCAAACACTCATAAAAATATTTTCTTTATAGGTTAGCTCATTCTGTCAACTGATATTTATTCAGGGTCACCCTGGCTATTACTGTACTCATTGTCATATCGTTTTACTGTACAGTTTGGGAGAAAATTAAAGTCAAACTCATCCACAATATCAAAGTGCATTTCAGCACTTGCACTGTGGCCCATATTCAAACACTCATAAAAATATTTTCTTTATAGGTTAGCTCATTCTGTCAACTGATATTTATTCAGGGTCACCCTGGCTATTACTGTACTCATTGTCATATCGTTTTACTGTACAGTTTGGGAGAAAATTAAAGTCAAACTCATCCACAATATCAAAGTGCATTTCAGCACTTGCACTGTGGCCCATATTCAAACACTCATAAAAATCTTTTCTTTATAGGTTAGCTCATTCTGTCAACTGATATTTATTCAGGGTCACGCTGACTATTAATGTACTTATTTTCATACCATTTTACTGTACAGTTTGGGAGAAAATTAAAGTCAAACTCACCCACAATATCAAAATGCATTGTAGCACTTGCACCTTGGTCCATTTTCAAACACTAATAAAAATCTTTTCTTTATAGGTTAGCTCATTCTGTCAACTGATATTTATTCAGAGTCATACTGGCTATTACTGTACTCATTTTCATATCATTTTACTGTACAGTTTGGGAGAAAATTTAAGTTAAACTCACCTCCACTATCAAAGTGCATTTTAGCACTTGCACCGTGGTCCATTTTCAAACACTCATAAAAATATTTTATTCATAGGTTAGCTCATTCCTTCAATTGATTTTTATTCAGGGTTTAGTGATTTTTACTTCGTCCATCAAAGGACACAAAGTAAAGTAGGGATTGGTATTCACGTCACCGCTGACGTTGTGATTTTAGGACCACACGTCACTTAAGGGGTGATTATGAGTACATCAGATGACCACTTCCCCTTTTTACGTAGTTCAGGGCACCAGTCAAAGTGTTTTACCGTGGCAGTATGAGAACACTCCCAGCAGGGGCTTTCATTCATTTAGAATTAATGTAAAGTGGTCAGCTGGTTTATCTGAAAGATTGGTGATATTGCTAACTTGTAGAACCTTTTCTGTATTATCAGCACAAGGAAGACACAAGTGTAATAAAATAAATTTTATTAACAAAAAGATAAACAAGAATAACTAACACAACAACTAAATGAATACTATGAATGATAAAGGAATAAAGTGCATAAGATACATAGAATACAAGTGATTAAGTTGGGTGTGGCTATGGAAGAGTTACGTTATCTTATGGAAAGATAAAGTGTTTCTCTGAAAATAATAAGGTGGAGAACCTTATTATGCACCAAACAAATAAACGAAAGATTATTTGTTATTAACTAACATCAGCTATATTACATCTAATGGAAATTAGGAAATTATATACTGATAATATACAACAATGCCAAGGTGTCTGGAAAGAGGTTTGGTTAAGTGATATTTACGTGCCACTTGGTTGAGTCCGACGACGTTGACGTCCTCCACTGGTTGTGCTGGGGGACGATGCAGTGGGGAGAGGAGCCAGAATCTGTTTCAACAGTCTTGAACACGAAGCTCTGTGGGATGCTGATCTCCTGAAGCACCAAAGGGTCCTAAAATCTGGAACATGCAGATGAGGCCCTGGTGTAGGTGCAGAAGGTCCTTAACAATATGGAACACACAGACGAAGGTACCTTGTAGTGAAGGTTTGCTCTCCTGAGCTTAACCTTGTTGCAGATGTCGCTACTCGATGGACGGAAACTCTGAACGTAGTGTTTGTCAATGTTTCTTTCCTCACAAGCTGGAGGCTTAGAATGTGGTCGTCTCTGTTGCTGCCTCACAAGCTGTAGACTCAGATCACAGGATCTGTTGTTGTCTCTTCTGGATGGACCAGAGGCTCAGAACGGTGTTGTGTCTGTTAATGTCTGTCTCCGTGCAGGACAGACTCAGAACGGCATATCTGTTGTGTCTCACCCGATGGGAGTGTCTGTTGAGAGGGTACCCTTTATCCCTTTCTGATGAGGAGGAGATTGCATTTTGGCGCTTCTTCATTCGAGTGCTGTGATTGGCTGTTGGCATCAGAGGGGACACACAGAATGTGGCCCACCCTTCTTTCTCCTGTGGAACTCATTTGCATAAAGCACAAAGTTGGAAGTCTTTACAGTGTCTTTAAAGTTTACCAATGCATTTCTCACTTTCCAAACCACCACCAGAATACATTTGGAAATATTCTAAACAGATAGAAAAACATTCAATTGTACATTAACAGCTGGATTTGTATCAGAGGTTGCACTACAAATAGCTGTCACTGAGAATACTTATTTCGGTGAAATGGATGTGTAGTTTGCATCAGTTCTAAGGTTTTCAAACATAGTTTTGAATGGATTTGGATGGATCTTTGTGATCTCTCTTTGTTTCACCCATTACTGCTAAGGTCCCGGGGAATTTTTATGGCAGGCCTGTGGCCAACCTTAGGAAGTAGTCTCTAGATGGGTGAAGGGCTGAAACTGCCTATGGACCAATGAGAAGTCCTGTCCTTCCCAGGCTTGGTACAAGAGGTCTTCTTCTTGCCCTCTAAGAGAGGTCTGGATGTTGTCCTTACATCTTTATCTGATGGCGTTGGACAGTTTGTATGTGTTAGGCCACCAAGATCCAATAAAAATGTAGCAAACCTTTGTCCACTGTTACAGATAGAGAGGGGCCCGGCCATAAACTGGGCCCTAGAATGTGCTGTTCACTACAAGGGTTAACCTGACTATTACTGTACTCATTGTTTTATCAATTTGCTGTACAGTTTGGGAAAAATTTAAAGTTAAACACACCCCCAAACATCAAAGTTCATTCTAGCACATATAATGTCCCGATTTCAAACACTCATAAAAATCTTTTCTTTAGAGGTTTTCTCATTCTGTCAATAGATATTTGCTCAGAATGGCAATGGCTATTACTGTAATTATTTTCATGTCATTTTACTGTACATTTTTGAATCAAATTAAAGGCAAAACTCCACTATATAAGTGCATTCTAACTCTTGCAGCACCCAGTCGACTTGGTGGCAGACAACACCCTGAGGACAACCAACAGAGAAGCAACCGAAGATGGAGACCCAGATGGAGCTGATGAGCTCACGTGCAGCCGATGGTCCCGGTGACCGAGGTGGAGCCGGGAATCCTGAGGACAGAGGCTGAGTTGGTGGGACTGAGGATGGAGGCAGAGCTGGGGGGAATGTAGAGCCAGATGGAGCTGTAGGTGTAGGCAGGTCAATGCTTGACCAAGGGGGAGCCTGAGGGATGAGGGAACCCAGATAAGCTATATGGCCGATGGTGGATCTGAAGTGTCGAAGGGCTGAAGTGGAGCAGTGGGCACAGAGGCTGGAGGTGGAAACGGGATCTTCTGTGCGAGAAGGAGCTGTTGGCCTGAAGACACTTGGCATCTCTTGCTGGCATGTGGAGGATGTAGAAGGTGATGGTGGGGCTGAGGAACTGGCTGAATGAAGAGGTGTGAGAGGGAGGCTGGGTGGGAATTCAGGAAATACAAGGGACACTACAGATACAGGTGCTGGAGATACAGATGGTACACCAGAGACCAGACAGGAAGAGGCCCCAGGGTGGAGTCGCAGGTGGGAGGCAGAATAGCGCCCCATTGGAAATACAGGGTAGAATCACCTCTCCAAAAAAGTCTATCAAGATCACTTCAACAAATCCTTCAGTTCATCAAAATATTTGCCAGAGTTTTACATACACATTTCCACAGCAGTGGTGTTGTGGGCAGAGTTTTTTTCCCAGCCCTCAAACTCCACAATCACTAACTCAGTGATGAATGGTGTTGCCAGCTTGCACACCTGGTAAGACTCTGTAGGTGGTCTGAGCTACAAAACACTCTGTCCTTATCATTGGTATGGGCTTGTCTCTCATGGTGGCCGGTCTCCACTGTCTGCGGTGGGCTCAAACAGCATCTCCGTCACATCGTTCATCGTTGGTGGTGGTTGGCTGGCCTCTGGCACTGGAGTGGGACTGGTGGTGAGGTCAAACAAAGGAACTAATAAGGGAGTAAATGAACACTGGAGGAAACTAATTACATAATTAACAGACTGTTCAAACTAAGAAACACAACACAGCAGACATGTGACACTGTAGTCATGTTGACAATTTTATTGATGCTATTACTACTTAATAGTAATAGATTACTACTACTCTGGACCTTGACTGTTGCAACTTTGTTGCTTTCAATGGAGGATGAAAAAACCTCTTGGATTTTGCATAAATATCATAATTTGACATGAAACAAATGTGATTTTTGGGTGAACTAACCCTTTAATATAACTCTGATTGTGTTCATCAAAAAGACAAATGTCATTGAAAAGAACATTCCTCCTCCTCTCAATGCTATAACAGGTGCCGCTCTCCCACTCCAGCATGAGATGCAGCCTGTAACACATCAAGCAAAATTTTGGCATTCTCATGAAAATAGCATTCCCCTCCTCTCAATGCTGTGACAGGTGCCTCTTACTTGCTTCAGTGCGAAACACAGCCAGTAGCACTTTAATAATTCGCCACTCAACTCCGGGCATGGCAGGCCATCCCCATGCTGTCGAGCTGGATATCAGAAATAACAGAACGAGTCTACTAGCTCCATTTCGCTCGCAGACCACCACGCTTCTTGGGCATGATTTACTCCTCAGTCTCAAGCAACAGGTCTCGTGTCCTCCAAGCCAAAGTGCAGTCTCTGCTAGAAAAAGGTGATGTGGAGATAGTTCCCTCAGAATGCAGAGAGTCAGGCTTTTACAGCTGCTACTTCCTTGTTCCAAAGAATGATGGCGGTCTCAGGCCCATTCTTGATCTGTGACGTCTGAACCGGATCCTCATGAGATTAATTTATATTGGTCAATCTGAAAGACTCTGACTTTCATATCTAGAAAGCCCCCCACAAAAGGCCATTCTTGAGATTTGCCTTTGAGGGAGTGGTATACGAATTCCTAAATTCCTTCAATTCATACTCTCTAGAGCTCCGCATAACTTTATGAAGTGTGTAGACGCAGCCCTCTCTTTTTTGCAACAGAACAGAAAATCGGGAGCATGGCAGCCTTTTTCAAGTTGGGGTCTATTCTTCCCCTCAATAGATTTCAGAAGCGGCAAGGCTATTTGCAACCACTACAGCACTGGTTGAAAGACGTGTTCCACCTCGTGAGTGGCACACAGGCCTGCACCTTCTTAGAGTTCGCCACCACTGTGTTCTTGGTCCCCTTGAAATCGTCCCATTTTTATTAGAACAGGATAATGCTGGGCTCTGTTTCCAGAAGGAAAGTGGTCATGACAGACATCTCCAAGATGGGTTTGGGGCCCTGTGTGACTGCAGAATAGCCTTCAGCTCATGGGCGACTCCCTTGATGAATTGGCACATCAACCATCTGATGGGATACGTTGGCACTTTGATATTTAGGGTAAATTCACCTTTAGTTTTCTCCCAAACTGTACAGTAAAAATATATGACAATAAGTACAGTAATAGTCAGGTTGACCCTGAATAAATATCAGTTGACAGAATGAGCAAACCTATCAAGAAAAGATTTTTATGAGTGTTTGAAAATAAGACATGATGTAAGTGCTAGAATGACTTTTGATGTTTGAAGGTGAGTTTGCCTTTAATTTTCTCCCAAACTCTACAGTAAAATGATATGCCAGAATGAGCAAACCTATTAGTGTTCGAATTTGGGCCATATGTGCTAGAATGCACTTTGATATTGGAGGTGAGTTTGCCTTTAAGTTTCTCCCATACTGTACAGTAAAATGATACAACAATGAGTACAGTAATATCTAGGGTGACCCTGAATAACAATCAATTGAAGGAATTAGCTAACCTATAAAGAAAATATTTTTATGAGTGTTTGAATATAGGCTACAGTGCAAGTGCTTGGATGCACTTTGATATTATAGGTGAGTTTGACTTTAATTTTCTCCCAAACTGTACAGTAAAATTATACGAATATGAGTACAGTAATAGCTAGAGTAACCCTTAATAAATATCAGTTGACAGAATGAGCAAACCTTTAAAGGAAAGATTTTCATGAGTGTTGGAAAATGGGCCACGGTGCAAGGGCTTGAATGCACTTTTAGTGCATTCAAGTGGAGGTGGATAGTGGAGGTGAGTTTGACTTTAATTTTCTCCCAAACTGTACAGTAAAATTATATGAAAATAAGTACAGTAATAGCCAGGGTGAGCCTGAATAAATATCAGTTGACAGAATGAGCTAACCTATAAAGGGAAGATTTTTATGAGTGTTTGAAAATGAGCCACAGTGCAAGTGCTTGAATGCACTTTGATATTATAGGTGAGTTTGACTTTAATTTTCGCCTAAACTGTACAGTAAAAATATATGAAAATGAGCACAGTAATATCTAGGGTGACCCTGAATAAATATCAGTTGACAGAATGAGCTAATCTATAAAGAAAAGATTTTTATGAGTGTTTGAAAATGGACCAAGGTGCAAGTGCTAAAATGCATTTTGATATTGTGGGTGAGTTTGACTTTAATTTTCTCCCAAACTGTACAGTAAAATGGTATGAAAATAAGTACGGTAATAGCCAGCGTGTCCCTGAATAAATATCAGTTGACAGAATGAGCTAACCTATAAAGAAAATATTTTTATGAGTGTTTGAATATGGGCCACAGTGCAAGTGCTAAAATGCACTTTGATAGTGGGGGTGAGTTTGACTTTAATTTTCTCCCAAACTGTACAGTAAAATTATATGAAAAAGAGTACAGTAATAGTCAGTGTGACCCTGAATAAATATCAGTTGACAGAATGAGCTAACCTATAAAGAAAAGATTTTTATGAGTGTTTGAAAATGGGCTACAGTGCAAGTGCTTGAATGCACTTTGATATTATGGGTGAGTTTGACTTTAATTTTCTCCCAAACTGTACAGTAAAATGATATGAAAAAGAGTACAGTAATAGCCAGGGTGACCTTGAAAAAATATCAGTTGACAGAATGAGCTAACCTATAAAAGAAAAGATTTTTATGAGTGTTTGAAAATGGGCCACAGTGCAAGTGCTAAAATGCACTTTGATAGTGGGGGTGAGTTTGACTTTAATTTTCTCCCAAACTGTACAGTAAAATGGTATGAAAATGAGTACAGTAATAGCCAGGGTGACCCAGAATAAATATCAGTTGACAGAATGAGCTAACCTATATAGAAAAGATTTTTATGAGTGTTCGAAAATGGGCCATGGTGCAAACTTAATGTACTTTGATATTGTGGGTGAGTTTAACATTAATTTTCTCCCAAACTGTACAGTAAAATGGTATGAAAATAAGTACAGTAATAGCCAGGGTGACCCTGAATAGATATCAGTTGACAGAATGAGCTAACCTATAAAGACAAGATTTTTATGAGTGTTTGAATATGGGCTACAGTGCAAGTGCTTGAATGCACTTTGATATTATAGGTGAGTTTGACTTTAATTTTCTCCCATACTGTACAGTAAAATGATACAAAAATAAGTACAGTAATAGCCAGAGCACTTAATAAATATCAGTTGACAGAATGAGCAAATATGTAAAGAAAAAGTTTTTATGAGTGTTTGAAAATGGATATTGTGGGTGAGTTTGACTTTAATTTTCTCGCAAACTGTACAGTAAAATGATATGAAAATTGGTACAGTAATAGCCAGGGTGACCCTGAATAAATATCAGTTGACAGAATGAGCTAACCTATGAAGATACTTTTTACAATTTTTATTTTTGATGTATATATGTTTTATATATAAAAATAAAACAATTTACATTAAGCATGTATGATAATTAACATTAAAATTCATAAATAATGTTTAAATATTTATTGTATATATAAAAACACTAAAATCAAAAAATTTAATTTAATAGTAAAATTTATGATCAATATTAATTAACATTACTATTAAGATCAATGTTAACATTAATAATGTAGAACAATAAAGGAATATTAAACATTACAACAAAAAATGTAATAAAATTAATAAATTATGTATAAAACTATTAGCATTAATTAATATGCATAATGTATAATAATTAATGTATAATATTTATAAAACATTAAAATCAATAATAAAAAAATAATTAAAAAAAATCAAATTAATAAATGATTCATAATAATTACCATTAATATTAACATTAACATATGAGCACATATAGAGACATAATAAGATGGGGAAAAAAGCAATATATAACTTATCTGATGTCTCTTTACGTTCTTGTCCTTTTTACGGTAACTGCAAGAGTATAAAGGAAACTGCCGTCTTTAAATGCATTTAGACCGTTTCCAGCACCCATACCGTAAGTGCAGGAATAGACGAGCGACCTAAAAAAAGTGCGGCTGGCTTGACCATGTATTTTCGACGCGCGGCCCACTTGACCGCAGTTGAAAAACACACCTTTTATTCTTAATGTCAATGTGTTATAAACAGAAAGCAAGCAGCGCTCCCATTAAAGATCTGTCATCACATCATTGAGCTCACGGAGAATATCTGATTTATCATGTTTACAACGTTGGTTATAGTTAGATAATTCATAAAATTGTGATTGAACATTAAAAAAAAGAAAAAATATTTTTGGATTCTGACCAAATTAAAAGGTAGGTAATAATAATACAAATAATAAAACATTTATTCTCTGAGTATAAATAGGTGCTATAAAAAGTGTTAAAAAGGTGCAATGGAGTATAAAAAGACTATAAAAAAGTGCAATGTTTTCGTCTTATGGGCAAACTCTTATCAGCCAGTGAACAACAGCCAGACCTTAAAAACTGCACTTTTAGTAAATAAACAGTAAAACTACAAATATTGTCTTAAGTAGGCCTAAATAAAAGTCTTACGATCCAAGTTAAAATTTGTGGCCCTTCGCGTTTCATTTGGTTAAAATGCGGCCCTCTTGGCCTCTGAACTTGAGTACCCCTGGCCTAAAGCCTTCCAGCCCATCGGCTGTCCTGCGGGTTTTATAGTTAGAAAAGCCAAATGGCTGCTCTCTGGGACTTCTAGTGTTAAACCTTGGTAGTTTGTCGATAGAAACAAAATTATTATTTTTTTATTTTTATGTTTCAGGTCTGTGCACAATGATTGCAGTGTCTTGGTATGCTTTCAGCATCACTCAGGAATTCTTTGACCCACTTCATCCAGGAATAAAGTAAGTGGAAAGAAGAGTCTTTGTCTTAGTATGTAGAGCTATTAGAGAAAACATTTAGACCTTTTTCATTGTATTTGGAGTTATTTAATTAAGCAATATCGCATGAGTAAGACCACTGTTGTACAAGCATGTCTGTGATTATGTTTCAGACAATATTGTCCTGTCATGTTGCAATAAATATCATCAGTCTTGGAATGCCTCTACTTTGTAAATTTAGATGTGTCCTTTGTGTTTAGGTATGAAATCGGAGAAGGGCTGTACATTGGTTGGAGTTCAGCCACAATGGCCTTATGTGGCGGCAGCTCTTTGCTGTTTTCCTGTGGACTGTGCAACCCAAAGGGAAAAAAGTGAGTTTAGTATGGCACTTCGTTCACTAACCATTTCAGCTATCAGTGACCTGCCCGAGACATTTTCAGGACAGTGTTTAAATGAAAGGTGACATTAGTTCAGGGCCATCCCAAACGGGTTAGTCGGTTCTCATCCACCACAGGGCCCCTAAAGCACAGGGCCCGGTGCGGTCGCACGAGTTGCACCGCCCTTAGAACTGCATCAGTTGTTTTTGCAGATGTCTGTGCTAACTTTCTATTTCAATTTTTTTTGTTCAGATCACATCTTCAGAACGTAAGATCATACTCCAACCAGCCTCAATCCAGCCATATGGTTCAGACTGCGTCTACAACATCCAATGTCCCTTTCAGCCAATATGGACTCAATGCATATGTTTAATGCTGGAAACACACTACACAATTTTCAAAGTCATTGGATCGCTTTTCTTGTCACTTTTACTATTAGTGAGGTACTATTTAGTACTATTAGGTACTATGTAGTTGCTGATGTGTGTACACTAAATGACAGATGGTGTGTTCCCAGCATGAGGAAGGTACTGAATCCATGGAATCAACAAAGTCAAGTTACAGATGTCACAAAACACATAGAACACAATTCAAGACACAATACTGCATTTTCCATGCAGGATGATCAGAATCTTCTATAAAGCAGACATGTCACATTTCTGTAAATATACTCTAAAGTTTACTGAAGAATGGAACCATGTACTGTACAGTGGACATAAAAAGTCTACACCCCTGTTAAAATGGCAATTTTCAAAAAATCCCAAAAAGATAATCATAGCAGAACTTTTTGCACGTTTAATGTAAGAAGGCAAACCTGTGGAATGCCACCAAAAACCAAAGTGATGCATTTCAGAGAAAAAAAAAAAAATGGTGTAACTAATTGCATAAGTATGCACACCACTGAACTAATACTGAAGCCCACTGTGATGCTATCAGCCTGGCACATCCTGACTTGGGATTTTCCCACTCTTCTTTGCAAAAACATTTCAGATTCGTTACATTGTGAGGGCATCTCCTGTGCACAGCCCTTTCAGGTCCCCCCACCCCCTCAGTGGCATTGCAATTTGTAATTTTTAGATTAAATGCACAAAAGTTCTAATATGATTTATCTTACAGTTTTTACATCACAAAAAAACAGCTGTTTTAAGAGAGTTGTACCGACTTTTTATATCCACTGTAAACTAAATAGGTTATAATTGTACATTTTGTCTATGACTAAATTATTTGCATGTAGTAAATAGTCGTGTACAAGAATTTGAAAGAAAATAATTTTGATAAAACTAAAATATACTGTATATCTTTTCATTTTACATGAATTTTACAATTATGTTGAACCAGGATGTTTAGTCATTCTTTTTCTATAATCATATTCATAATTAGTAAATATTATGTTGTTACAAATAGATATGAATTCTGTACAAAACATTTCATTTGAATGTTATATATATATATATATATATATATATATATATATATATATATATATATATATATATATATATAGTACCAGTAGAAAGTTTGGAAATACTACTATTTCTTGTTTTTGAAAAAATATTAAGCAGCAACTGTTTCCAACATTGATAATAAATCAGCATTATTAGAATGATTTCTGAAGAATCATGTGACACTGAAAAGTGAATGAATGAAAATTCAGCTTTGCATCACAGAAATTATTTATATTTTAACGTATATTAAAATAGAGAACCGTTATTTTACATTGTAATAATATTTAACAATATTACTGTTATTAATGTATTTCTGATCAAATAAATGCAGGCTTGATAATCAGAAGAGACTTCTTTCAAAAACATTAAAAATAGTAATGTTTCTAAACTTTTGAGCGGTACTCTATATATTTTGTATTTACACCCTAAATCACTCATAATTTCAGCAAAGTTGAAAGACACCGTTTTGTTTATATATGTGCAATAATCAACATGTAATAGAATAAAGGTCTGTGAATGACTTCTGCTGGTGATATTAAGTTATGAGGAAATATTAATGAATAGTGCAATGACATACAATATCAGAATGATTCTTAATCTCTTATTTAAAAATGACAATGTGCATATATATCTGCTCACAAACAAGCAAACACACACAAGCAAATGGGGTACAGTTTACAAGCAATGCCATTATTATTTTTGTTTCATCACAGAGGACCAACACATTGTGTATTGCATTTCCATAAAAATAAGGAAAAATCCATTTGGGTTACAGTAACTCCAGCTCTAGTGGCCATCTCTGTAGTTGCAGACACAAAGTGTGTGTGGAAACAACATTCTCTATAGTCCATATGTGATCTCAAATGTCTCTAAAGTTGTCAGAGTCCATGGGTGGTGGTCTCAAGGCTTTCAGATTCCACCTCTATTGAAACCACGTGATGGCCGGGGATCATAGCCAGTCCCAACACTCTGGGCTCACCCTGTGAGAAAGAATCTGAGGAACAGAATATAAATAGATTTTTCATTTTTAGCCATGATTCTGAAGAGACATGCATGGTTTTACCTGACTACTATCAATCAAGGTATGTGCTAGTGTCCCAACTCAGTGGTCAAAATATAATTTTAATATAATTTAAAGGTTACCATCATATATCATTATTCAAATAATCCATATTACATGTTTTAGCAACATGCAAAATTTTATCGCACTATTTTTAACATGTTGCTAAAACATAATATGGATTACAAGTAATTTGTAGTATTAGTATTAAGGCACTGACAAACTAATCATTACTCATCAGTGTCACTATATTGTCAACTATTGCTTTATATTGTAAGAAATTTTAATCACAATTATAATAATAAAAATACTTATAATTATTATAATAATATAATTATAATTATTAAACTCAAATTCAAATTCCTGACAATATAAAGCAATAGTTCACAATAAAGTGACACTGAAGAGTAATAATGGATGGGGTGATAAGGCATTAGGTTGTGTACCTGTGGATTTGAGGAATTCTTGTGCAGATCCCAGGATGACGTTGCAGTCTCGGTCTGTGCACAGGAAGAGCCCCACTAGCGTGCGCCCGTCTGTCATCCGAATCCTCATGCTCTTATTGAGAAGATTCTCCAGCTTACACCGAGCCAGCGAATAAGCAGACTCCTCCACCTGAGACACAACAATATGTTTGACATCAACAACACAGAGGTAAAACTAAAACGTGTTGACCCTGTTCAATGGGATCAGAATATTTAGCCACATGTAACGTTAATTGTTTTCCGCTCAGAAGTAATCGTTTTGAAAACAAAACGTATTTGATTAAAAGTGTGATCCAAATAAAGCCACTGACAAACTAATCAGTCATACTGCTTGCTAGCAATAGCTTCAGCGCTAATATTTCACTAGCTCCAAGTGACAACGTATTCAGACCTCAGTTTGCATTCCCGTGCCGTTCTCTGTTTCCATTTGATCCTTTTTGGTATACAAAAGTTTTTGTATAAATGCGACTAAAACTGGAAAAGGAAGATGAGAGTTACTCCAACAAAGAGGTAATCTTCAGTTCGTGCAATCTGCTGTAAATATCACGTATAAACTCGTAACAGCGCCCCAGGTGAAGTGGCGTGCACATCGCTGTTTCGAAGCCCGCACGCTATAATGACATCTGCTGGTTAAGCCGTGTAAATGCAACGAGACCACAACCAAAAATGTGTTATATAAAACTGATTAGTTTGTCAGTGCCTTTAGCCTATTTGGATCACACTTTTAATCAAATACATTTTTTTTTAAATGATCAGCCTTATGATAGATGATTACTTCTAAAAGGAAAACAATTACATGTGGCTAAATATTCTGATCCCATTGAACTGGGTCAAAATGTTTTACCTCTGTGTTGTTGATGTCAAACATAACATGTTTCTAGCATGTTTGGTTGGTACTTCATAGCATATGTAAATGTGTTTCAGGGAGTGAATTACATTGTAAAGCATGCCATTTCCTGTTGCCAACAGGTGGTGCTATGATTGAATATTGGCATGTATGTCTCAGGCCAGGACTCTTATAGGCAGGGACACACCACGCTGACGGTTGGCCGTTGTTGGGCAGTTTTTGTTCGTTAGCTGATTAAGTTTTCTCAGTATGTTCGCACTGTTGGCTGAAGTTGGTCCTCGTCGGCTTTTTTTTGGGCGATTCGACATCAGTCAGCGTCAGAGCCTATGGTCAGAGCTCGTCGGTCCGTCGGGCCATCTGATCATTCTGATTACAGTTTTTTTCAATTGCTAACATACTTTTGTCCAATCTGTAGTCATATTTTCAAAACTCTAAAAACATTTAGCAGAACATCCGTCTGTTGTGGCCATACTATTAACACAATTCATGTCGTTTTCATACAAAATGCAGTCAATTAAAGCTGCAGTAGGGAGTTTTTAGAAAACGTTGACTTAGCCTGAAAATTTGAACAAGCATAACTCACAGGTAACTCCCTCTTGCTCTCTGCTGCGCTACAGCCCCAGATAGCAAACTGACGTCGATTCAACGTTTATTTTTGGTTGTAAAGATCAGTATCAGTCGCCGATCAAATTTCAATGTTGATTCAACGTTCACTATTTGATCGGAACATCAGAACGTTATTACGTCGAAAATATAACATCGATTCAATGTCGAAATGAGGTTGTTTCATCAACGTATAGCACGGCGGTAAAGTTAGTTTAACGTTTGACATTCGTCAGACATTCGGTTTCATACCCAATTAAACTAAGCACATTTCACGTTTTCAGCCCAAACCAACTCAGATATGCATAAACAAATGTCCTTTGCATTGCACAAGGCTTAATTTCACCAAATAAAATATATAATAATTAGCCCTATAAATCAATTAAACAATTTAACTATATGACATTATGATATCAAACTAATGGTAAAATGTTCAGAAAAATATCCCCTTTATTGCACAAGGCTCCGTTTTTGGAATTAGCATTTCACTTATTTTATAATATTTTTATTTTTTATTTTAATGTATACAATACTGTAAATCCATTAAACCACAACACCATTTGACCTGAAAGTATCAAACCAACTGTAAATTACACAGAATATTATTCTCTATGATGCACAAGGCTTATTTTCCAGAGTAATAATCTGGTATTTTTTATACGTCTTATTTTCCAGATTATTAATCTGGTATTTCTCATATACAGTACTAAACCCATTTATATCCATTAAACTACAACACCGTTTGACCTAAAACTGTCAAACCAACTGCAAATTACTCCGAATATTATTCTCCATGATGCACAAGGCTTGTTTTCCAGATTAATAATCTGGTGATTTTATATTCAGATTATTAATCTGGTGTTTCTTATATACAGTACTGTACCCATTTAAATCCATTAAACTACAACACTGTTTGACCTAAAACTGTCAAACCAACTGTAAATTACTCAGAATATTATTCTCCATGATGCACAAGGCTTATTTTCCAGATTAATAATCTGGTGATTTTATATTCAGATTATTAATCTGGTGTTTCTTATATGCATTACTAAACACATTTAAATCCATTAAACTACAACAACGTATGGCCTAAAAGTGTCAAACTAACTGTAAATTACTCAGAATATTATTCTCTATGATGCACAAGGCTTATTTTCCAGATTATTAATCTGGTGTTTTTTATATGCATTACTAAACACATTTAAATCCATTAAACTACAACAACGTATGGCCTAAAAGTGTCAAACTAACTGCAAATTACTCAGAATATTATTCTCCATGATGCACAAGGCTTGTTTTCCAGATTAATAATCTGGTGATTTTATATTCAGATTATTAATCTGGAGTTTCTTATATACAGTACTGTACCCATTTAAATCCATTAAACTACAACACTGTTTGGCCTAAAACTGTCAAACCAACTGCAAATTACTCAGAATATTATTCTCTATGATGCACAAGGCTTATTTTCCAGAGTAATAATCTGGTATTTTTTATACGTCTTATTTTCCAGATTATTAATCTGGTATTTCTCATATACAGTACTAAACCCATTTAAATCCATTAAACTACAACACTGTTTGGCCTAAAACTGTCAAACCAACTGCAAATTACTCAGAATATTATTCTCTATGATGCACAAGGCTTATTTTCCAGATTAATAATCTGGTATTTTTTATACGTCTTATTTTCCAGATTATTAATCTGGTGTTTTTTATATACAGTACTGAACCCATTTAAATCCATTAAACTAAAACACTGTTGGGCTTAAAACTATCAAACCAACTCTAAATTACTCAGAATATTATTCTCCATGATGCACAAGGCTTGTTTTCCAGATTAATAATCTGGTGATTTTATATTCAGATTATTAATCTGGTGTGTTTTATATACAGTACTGTACCCATTTAAATCCATTAAACTACAACACCATTTGACCTAAAACTGTCAAACCAACTGTAAATTACTCAGAATATTATTCTCTATGATGCACAAGGCTTAATTTCCAGATTAATAATTTGGTATTTTTTTATACGTCTTATTTTCCAGATTATTAATCTGGTATTTCTCATATACAGTACTAAACCCATTTAAACTGCAACACCACTTGGCCTAAAACAGTCAAACCAACTGTAAATTACTTAGAATATTATACTTTATGATGCACAAGGCTTGTTTTTCAGATTATTAATCTGGTGTTTTTTATATGCATTACTAAACCCATATTAATCCATTAAATTACAACACCGTTTGGCCTAAAACTGTCAAACCAACTGTAAATTACTCAGAATATTATTCTCTATGATGCACAAGGCTTATTTTCCAGATTAATAATCTGATATTTTTTATACGTCTTATTTTCCAGATTATTAATCTGGTGTTTTTTTATATGCATTACTAAACACATTTAAATCCAATAAACTACAACAACGTATGGCCTAAAAGTGTCAAACCAACTGCAAATTACTCAGAATATTATTCTTTGTGATGCACAAGGCTTGTTTTCCAGATTTTTAATCTACTGTTTTTTTTTGTTTGTTTTTTTTACAGTACTAAACCCATATTAATCCATTAAATTACAACACCGTTTGGCCTAAAAGTGTCAAACCAACTGTAAATTACTCAGAATATTATTCTCTATGATGCACAAGGCTTCTTTATTTCAAGATTAATAATATTATGGCTATTATTTTTTTGACGGCCCGCTTTTACGGTTTGATAATGAGGGGCTCTTTTAGGCTTTATTTTCCTTTCATGTGGAAAATTAGGAATCTTCGGTCTTCGAGCCGCAGGAAGGTAAGCTGGGTATATATTTTATATTTTAAAATATGTCAACCTTGGTTTTCCTGTATAGTTTTTTTTCTGAACATGTAGTCAGCCAGGAGGCTGGTCCATCTCTAGCTGAGGCTCAGAGACAGGACCAGAGGTCCAGTATGGCCGCTCGGGCGCCTCCTCTGTCTTGGAGCAAGTCACAAAGATGGCGGGACCCGAGGTGGAAGAAGCAAGTTATTTGGGAGGTGATCGATCGCAGACGCCAGCACCGTCGGTAATCGATTCCCTCTCTTTGCAAGGGTGACTTCACACCTGCCCTCGCCCCTTCTTCCTCCGCCTCCTGGGTTTTGGACTCGTTTAACATACTCAGGCACTTCTTAAACAGTCAGGCTGAAGGCTGGGCCCTTGATGAATATTTTTCTAAAGGCCTGCAAAGGGCTTGATAGTGAAAGAGGCTCTTTTACTCTTCAAAGAACCCTAGATTCCATCCTTCCTTGTGAAAGAAAAGGAAAAGAGGAATCTTTGGTCTTCGAGCTACAGGAAGGTAAGCTGGGTTTATGTTTATGTGTATAAATATATTGACCTTGTGTTCCTGCTTGGTTTTTCCTGAGTATGTAGTCGGAAAACGTTATTGGGCAAAGTTTGTTAGGTTGGCTAGAACGATATTTGTGCAGGCCACAAAAGCCACCATTGTACAGAGTAGGTTCTCCTCTGGTGTTAGCTAGAATAAGTTTGAGTTAGCACTCGTCACATCAGTTAATAGTTATGACTAGTGTTGGCCTTAATCAGCCACCTCACATTGTTTGCATGTTGAGTTTTGCTTTATTTCCTCTTATTTGGCTCTAATGGATTTAGCCTCCTTCTAGTTTAGCAGCTTGTGTTCACAAGTGTTGTTGGTCATGAGTTTTGCTCAGTTTAGCACTGCCAGAGGTCTATGCTCGTGTCAGTTTGAGGTAGTAGGCCATTTGTAGGCCTCCCTTAGACCATGATAGCATTTCATTCATCCCCTGTAACTGTGTAAATTCCTGTACATTTCCTTTTGGAATGTGCAGACTTAGCTCAGGTTGTGTTGAGATAGTTTCCCACAACTGTTTGTTGGGTTTAGAGCCCTTTGAGCTTTATCCCCTTTATAACCACTAGCTGGCGCCATGTGTTGTTGAAGTTGTAGGCCCCATTAATGCCTCCTTTCAGATTACATGTTGGCACAGTTCTGTGTTGGTTTTGTATGGCCCATCACCGCCACTGGCCACGCCCCGTCTCTGCTAAGAGTAGGTCCTAGGTAAGGCCTCTCTCAGAGTATTGTGGTGGAGTGTGTACTCCTCTTGTTTTAAGAGTTTAGGAGTTTTTACTGAGTGCATGAAATACACTCAGTAAAAACTGGTAACTGGTATGTTCATGATTGCCACTAGCAGATGCCATGTGTTTACGAGTTGTAGGCCTTCTGGGCCTCCTATGTTGCATGTTGGTGTAGTGAACAGCACATTCCAGGGCCCAGTTTATGGCTGGGCCCCACTCTGTCCGTAACAGCAGACAAAGGTTTGCTACATTTTGATTGGATCTTGGTGGACTAACACAAACAAACTGTCCAACTCCATCAGATAAAGATGTAAGGACAACATCAAGACTCTCTTAGAGGGCAAGAAGAAGACCTCTTGTACCAAGCCTAGGAAGGACAGGACTTCTCTTTGGTCCACAGGCAGTTTCTGCCCTTCACCCATCTAGAGACTACCTCCTAAGGTTGGCCACAGACCGCCATAAAATTCCACGAGACCTTAGCAGCAATAGGTGAAACAAAGAGAAATCACAAGGATCCATCCAAATCCATTCAAAATGATGTTTGAAAACCTTAGAACTGATGCAAACTACAAATCAATTTCATACTTATTCAAATAAATAAGTATTCTAAGTGACAGCTATTTGTAGTGCAACATCTGGCACAAATTCAGCTGTTAATCTACAATTGAATGACAGTTCAATCTTTTTTCATCATGTTTAGTCTCTATTTGTTTAGAATATTGCCAAATGTATTCTGGTGGTAGTTTTTAAAGTGAGAAATGCATTGGCAAACCTTAAAGACACTGTAAAGACTTTCAACTTTGTGCTTTATGCAAATGATTTCCACAGGGGAGAGAGGTGTGGGGATAGACATACAGGGATAGACATTAACAGATATACCAAGTCCCGGCTTGCGAAGCTGAGACACTAACAGATACAACACCGTTCTGAGCCTCTGGTTCATCCAGAGATACAACAACATATCCCATGATCTGAGTCTACAGCTTGTGAGGCAGCAACAGAGACGACCACGTTCTGAGCCTCTAGCCTGTGAGGAAAGAGACATTAAACACTACGTTCATAATTTCTGTCCAGCGAGACAGTAACAACATCTGCAACAAGGTTAAGCTCAGGAGAGCACACCTTTAATCCAAGGTACCTTTGTCTGCGTGTTCCAGATTGTTAAGGACCTTCTGCACCTACACCAGGTGCTGACGCCACGTGTCTGTCTGAAGTTGTAGGCCCATTTTTGGGCCTCCTTTAGATCATGATGGCGTATGTTGTACTCCTCTTGCTTTAAAGAGTAAAAGGTGCTTTTACTGAGTACACTGCTTGTTGGATTGTGTTAGGTGGACTGTTATGTGGGCACTTTACGGTCTTATCTGTCTTGTAGTTATTTCTTGCTCCCAGCAAGATTGGTGTTCAAGGTGAGTGGCCTTTACAGGCCGCCCTTGGATTTTCCCACTCCCACTTCTGGGGTTGTGACTTAAGCAGAATGACATGTATGAGTTTCTACTCAATGTAGAACTATTGTCATGTTGTAGGCCCCTCTCTGGCCTCCGTGATTATGTGCCTACTGTATGGTCTATCTGTTAGGTTGAGCTTTATACTCCCCTGCTAGGGTTGTCTTGTATAGTCCTTAGTTCCCTAAGCTAATAATTGGTTGCAGGCTTCCATGAGGCCTCCCGTTAAGGATCAGCCCCCAGACTGGTTTGTGCGCCCCTTTATCAGGATTTCTTAGCACACAGCCTGCTCAGTGCAAATAATCAGACGCTGAGTAGATCCTAGGATTGAGCAGAGTATACTCCCCTCAATAAGAGGGTCCATAGCACTCAGCTGAGTTCTGCTCTCCAGGATGCCTGTCTCTACGTGTAGGTTTGAGTTACTTACTGCTTTTTTCAGTCACTCTCACTTGCTGTCTTCTCTGAAGAATGCATTGTTGAGACTCTGTATTCAGACAGGGTTGGCCAAGACTAAGTTTGTCCTCTGTCAGACCAGGTCAGGACCATCTTTCTTTGGAAGATTTGGTCCCATAAGCCTTGGAGCAGCTTTGGTAGGCTCTCTGCGGAAGGCCTCTTTGAGGTTCAGCTTGGGCTATTGGCCATAGGGATGCTGTCACTGACAGCCTTTGTGTGACCTGAGGGTGAGTTGCTATCTGGCATTTCTTTTGAAACTGCTTGTCGTTTGTCTAGCCATCTTTGGCATGCACTCTCCTCAAGCATGGCGGCGTGGGAATATCGTTCCCCAAATGCGGTAAACGCAGAGATGAGTTCCCTTTCGAAAGGGAATGTCTCCGGTTACGTATGTAACCATGGTTCCCTGAGAACAGGGAACTAGACTCTGCATTGCTTAGCCATGCTTCGGGGCTGCTTGCTGAACAGATCTTATCGTCTTATCAAGACAATAAGATACTGACTGATTCTCTAGGCACTCCTTATATAGATCCGGGTCACGCAATGATGATGTCATAGGCTGTCGCCGGCCAATAGGATTGGAGAGATTTGATACTTGGCTTTCAGACATCGGTTCACGTGTGACGTTCCCCAAATGCGGTAAACACAGAGTTGCAAGCCTTGTGCATCATAGAGAATAATATTCTGAGTAATTTACAGTTGGTTCGACAGTTTAGGCCAAACGGTGTTGTAGTTTAATGGATTTAAATGGGTTTAGTACTGTATATAAAAAACACCAGATTAATAATCTGAAAAACAAGCCTTGTGCATCATAAAGAATAATATTCTGAGTAATTTACAGTTAGTTTGACACTTTTAGGCCATACGTTGTTGTAGTTTAATGGATTTAAATGTGTTTAGTAATGCATATAAAAAACACCAGATTAATAATCTGGAAAATAAGCCTTGTGCATCATAGAGAATAATATTCTGAGTAATTTGCAGTTGGTTTGACAGTTTTAGGTCAAACAGTGTTGTAGTTTAATGGATTTAAATGGGTACAGTACTGTATATAAGAAACTTCAGATTAATAATCTGAATATAAAATCACCAGATTATTAATCTGGAAAACAAGCCTTGTGCATCATGGAGAATAATATTCTGAGT
Source organism: Chanodichthys erythropterus (assembly GCF_024489055.1). Taxonomy (NCBI): domain Eukaryota; kingdom Metazoa; phylum Chordata; class Actinopteri; order Cypriniformes; family Xenocyprididae; genus Chanodichthys; species Chanodichthys erythropterus. The sequence goes on along the minus strand of NC_090233.1, from coordinate 2,141,057 downwards.
AATTTGCAGTTTGTTTGACAGTTTTAGGTCAAACGGTGTTGTAGTTTAATGGATATAAATGGGTTTAGTACTGTATATGAGAAATACCAGATTAATAATCTGGAAAATAAGACGTATAAAAAATACCAGATTATTACTCTGGAAAATAAGCCTTGTGCATCATAGAGAATAATATTCTGAGTAATTTACAGTTGGTTTGATACTTTCAGGTCAAATGGTGTTGTGGTTTAATGGATTTACAGTATTGTATACATTAAAATAAAAAATAAAAATATTATAAAATAAGTGAAATGCTAATTCCAAAAACGGAGCCTTGTGCAATAAAGGGGATATTTTTCTGAACATTTTACCATTAGTTTGATATTGTCACAATCACAGTCAGTTCCTGTCACTTCCTGGACTACATTCCCCATAATCCTCTCTGCCAATCACCTGCACTCACTCCACCAATCACTACACTAATCACCACATCCAGCTGCCATGCATTACCTGGACCATAAAAGACTCACACACTCATCACCTGATCGCGAAGTCTTGTTTTCACTCGTGTTACATTTCTGAGCGTTTCCTTGTATCCTGTTTGTCTATCTGTGATTGATCTTGCCTGATTCCTGTTTTACGACCCATTGCTGCCTGCCTCGATCCTTGCCTGTACCCTGACTACGACTCTGCCTGTTCCTTATTGCTCCTGTTTGTTCCTGTTTGACCCTGCCTGTACGACCACGCTCACTTCTAATAAAACGCTGCATTTGGATCCCTACCTGAGTCCCGCCTTCGTTACAGAAGACTTCGCCATCTACGATCCAGCAGCTTCCACAAGCGTTTCCAGCCTCAACATGGACCCAGCTATACGTCTCATCCGCCTTCGTCAAGGTAATAGTACCCTGGAGGACCACATTCAGAAGTTTCTGGATATTGCCTATTATGCAGACTGGCCTGACTGTGCACTTATAGACTTTTTCTGCGATGGCATTAATCAACCCCTCCAGGATAAACTTAGACAAGAGGGACCGCGTTCATCACTTACTTGCTTTCTGGATTATGCATTATTGACTGTTGGTTCTCTGTTTACTGTGGGGGTCGCGGAGGAATGCGACACCATGGTAGATCATGTAATGGCCGCCTCGCCAGATGACACTCACAAAATGGCGGTCACCACAATAACAACACCAAGTCAAGTCAGCACTGATCGCCCAGAGCAACGTCACGCCTTCGCTGATCGCCCAGAGCAACGTCACGCCTTCGCTGATCGCCCAGAGCAACGTCACGCCTTCGCTGATCGCCCAGAGCAACGTCACGCCTTCGCTGATCGCCCAGAGCAACGTCACGCCTTCGCTGATCGCCCAGAGCAACGTCACGCCTTCGCTGATCGCCCAGAGCAACGTCACGCCTTCGCTGATCGCCCAGAGCAACGTCACGCCTTCGCTGATCGCCCAGAGCAAAGTCACGTCGCCGCTGATCACCCAGAGTCACGTCAGGTCTCTAGATCAGTCCGGGAGCGGAGAGTGTTGCGTTCCAGTGTGACCGATCCACCGTTGATTTCAGTCCGAGCAGCTGGCATTCCCAAGTCTCCGTCGGCCGCTTCGCTCTCAAGCCCGGTGGCCGCTTCGCTCTCAAACCCGGTGGCCGCTTCGCACTCAAGCCAGCCGGCCGCTTCGCACTCAAGCCCGCCGGCCGCTTCGCACTCAAGCCCGCCGGCCGCTTCGCACTCAAGCCCGCCGGCCGCTTCGCACTCAAGCCCGCCGGCCGCTTCGCACTCAAGCCCGCCGGCCGCTTCGCACTCAAGCCCGCCGGCCGCAACGCTCTCAAGCTCGCCGGTTTCAGCGCTCTCAAGCTCGCCGGTTTCAGCGCTCTCAAGCTCGCCGGTTTCAGCGCTCTCAAGCTCGCCGGTTTCAACGCTCTCAAGCTCGCCGGTTTCAGCGCTCTCAAGCTCGCCGGTTTCAGCGCTCTCAAGCTCGCCGGTTTCAGCGCTCTCAAGCTCGCCGGTTTCAGCGCTCTCAAGCTCGCCGGTTTCAGCGCTCTCAAGCTCGCCGGTTTCAGCGCTCTCAAGCTCGCCGGTTTCAGCGCTCTCAAGCTCGCCGGTTTCAGCGCTCTCAAGCTCGCCGGTTTCAACGCTCTCAAGCTCGCCGGTTTCAACGCTCTCAAGCTCGCCGGTTGCTATGGACTCTCGTTCGCCTATTGCAGTGGACTTAAGCACCCTGGACGCGATGGACGAAATGGCTGCTTTGCCAGTGCCCACGGGCAAGATGGCCGCCCCTGCGGTGCTCAAGGATGCAGGGGTTGTTTCAGCCATTGAGTCCGCTCCAGCCAGTGAGTCCGCTCCAGCACAGCCTGCTCTCCTGGTCAGTCCTGTCTTGGCCCAGAGGGCTGTTCTCACCTTTTATGTCTTGGCTGTCCTACGTGCTTTGAGGAACTCAAGCTCTATTGCCGTCCCGGAGCAGCCCGAGCCCGCTGCCGTCCCGGAGCAGCCCGAGCCCGCTGCCGTCCCGGAGCAGCCCGAGCCCGCTGCCGTCCCGGAGCAGCCCGAGCCCGCTGCCGTCCCGGAGCAGCCCGAGCCCGCTGCCGTCCCGGAGCAGCCCGAGCCCGCTGCCGTCCCGGAGCAGCCCGAGCCCGCTGCCGTCCCGGAGCAGCCCGAGCCCGCTGCCGTCCCGGAGCAGCCCGAGCCCGCTGCCGTCTCGGAGCTGTCTGCTCTCCTTGATACGGCCACGGAGGCCGTCACCGAGCTGGCCGCTCACCCTGATACGTCTGCCCTGCTGCCGACGCCACCCAAACTCCTTGCCCACGAGCCCGCTACGGACCCCGCTGAAATCCCCAAGAACTTTTTTGGGGGGGGCAGTATACCTAGGGGTGGGGAGCTTGTGGGAGGGGACCCTGCTCGGCCACTGCCGTCATCGGCCTTTGAACTATTCTGGCCATTTATGGACCCTGACCCGCCGTGGTCACCCAAGCCGCCTGACCTGCCGTGGTCACCCAAGCCGCCTGACCTGCCGTGGTCACCCAAGCCGCCTGACCTGCCGTGGTCACCCAAGCCGCCTGACCTGCCGTGGTCACCCAAGCCGCCTGACCTGCCGTGGTCACCCAAGCCGCCTGACCTGCCGTGGTCACCCAAGCCGCCTGACCTGCCGTGGTCACCCAAGCCGCCTGACCTGCCGTGGTCACCCAAGCCGCCTGACCTGCCGTGGTCACCCAAGCCGCCTGACCTGCCGTGGTCACCCAAGCCGCCTGACCTGCCGTGGTCACCCAAGCCGCCTGACCTGCCGTGGTCACCCAAGCCGCCTGACCTGCCGTGGTCACCCAAGCCGCCTGACCTGCCGTGGTCACCCAAGCCGCCTGACCTGCCGTGGTCACCCGAGCCGCCTGACCTGCCATGGCTACCCAGGCCACCTGACCCGCCGTGGCTTTCCGACACTCCGGACTCGCCATGGTTGCCCGAGTTCCTGGACCTGCATTGGGGACCCCGTTCCTGTCTGCATGCAGGTCTCCAATGCACCCACCCTCCCTCCCTAGCTGTTCCTTTTACGCCGCGAGGACGCGCCTTCCGGGAGGGGGGCGTTATGTCACAATCACAGTCAGTTCCTGTCACTTCCTGGACTACATTCCCCATAATCCTCTCTGCCAATCACCTGCACTCACTCCACCAATCACTACACTAATCACCACATCCAGCTGCCATGCATTACCTGGACCATAAAAGACTCACACACTCATCACCTGATCGCGAAGTCTTGTTTTCACTCGTGTTACATTTCTGAGCGTTTCCTTGTATCCTGTTTGTCTATCTGTGATTGATCTTGCCTGATTCCTGTTTTACGACCCATTGCTGCCTGCCTCGATCCTTGCCTGTACCCTGACTACGACTCTGCCTGTTCCTTATTGCTCCTGTTTGTTCCTGTTTGACCCTGCCTGTACGACCACGCTCACTTCTAATAAAACGCTGCATTTGGATCCCTACCTGAGTCCCGCCTTCGTTACAGATATCATAATGTCATATAGTTAAATTGTTTAATTGATTTATAGGGCTAATTATTATATATTTTATTTGGTGAAATTAAGCCTTGTGCAATGCAAAGGACATTTGTTTATGCATATCTGAGTTGGTTTGGGCTGAAAACGTGAAATGTGCTTAGAGTTTAATTGGGTATGAAACCGAATTTCTGACGAATGTCAAACGTTAAACTAACTTTACCGCCGTACTTCACGGGTGAACAAATCTACATCACCGGAGGGGGAAGAGCTGCTGACAGGAGTAACTTTATGAAACTCAGGTGAACTGATGAAGATCATTAATTAACTTCATACGCATTTATTCCACAAAGGATAACACTTTAGTATGGGGAACAATTCTCACTTTAAACTAGTTGCTTATTAGCTTGCATATTGGCTGTTATTACTTATAAAGCAGATATCAATGCCTTATTCTGCATGACCTTATTCTACAACATCCCTAAATCCCACCTGATATCCACCCTTAAATGCTGTAACTACCTTACTGTCTATTAATAAGCAGTTTATTAAGAGTTTGAGGCAAAAGTTAATAGTAAATATGTTTCCCATTCCAAAGTGTTGCCCCACAAAATATTTTACCTATATCACCATGCATGTTATTTTCTTTTGCAAAATTATTTTTTAATATTACAGTTTGTAAGGTTCTGACATCCAAATGTAAGTAACACAGAGCAATATAAAATGAAGTAAGCCTAAAACAAATTTTGTTAATAAATTTTTGTTTATATATTCTGTTTATTCTACTTTCTCTTACCTGCATTTCACCTTTGCTGTAGCTGGTTTGATTCTAATGAACCTGACATTATATAGGCTCTGTGATAAACTGTTTGTTATGTTTCTAGATTCTTCCATGCTGATGGCCTGCACTCCTGTCCAAGAAAATCTCAGGCTAAAAACCATATAACCAGTAAGCAAATCCTCAAACATACACTACTGTTCAAAAGTTTGGGGTCTGTAAGATTTTTTTTTTGTTTGTTTTTGAAAAAAAAAAAAAAAAAAAAATAACATTTTAAAATCATTTAAGGGTTAGTAGTTCACCCAAAAATGAAAATAACATCATTAATTACTCACCCTCATGTCGTTCCACATCCGCAAGATCTTCATTAATCTTCAGAACACAAATTAAGATATTTTTGTTGAAATCCAATGGCTCAGTGAGGCCTGCATAGCCAGCAATGACATTTCCTCTCTCAAGATCCATTAATGCACTAAAAACATATTTAAATCAGTTCATGTGAGTACAGTGGTTCAATATTAATATTATAAAGCCACGAGAATATTTTTGGTGTGCCAAAAAACAAAATAACGACTTATATAGTGATGGCCGATTTCAAAACACTGCTTCATGAAGCTTCGGAGCATAATGAATCAGTGTATCGAATCATGATTCGGATCGTGTCAAACTGCCCAACTGCTGAAATCACGTGACTTTGTCACTTTGAACCGCTGATTCGATATGCTGATTCATAATGCTCTGATGCTTCCTGAAGCAGTGTTTTGAAATCGGCTATCACGTTATTTTGTGTGTTGTTTTTTTTTGCCGCACCAAAAATATTCTTGTGGCTTTATAATATTAATATTGAACCACTGCACTCACATGAACTGTTTTAAATATGTTTTTAGTACCTTTATGGATCTTGAGAGAGGAAATGTCATTGCTGGCTATGCAGGCCTCACAGAGCCATCGGATTTCAACAAAAATATCTTAATTTGTGTTCAGAAGATGAATGAAGGTCTTACGGGTGTGGAACGGCATGAGGGTGAGGAATTAATGACTTTATTTTTGGATGAACTAACCCTGGTTGTTTCAGTGAGAGTGTCTGTGAAAAAAGCCTTTAGCATAAAATAATCAGTGAAATGAGATGAGGTGACAAATAATGTTTTAGTGGTTGTAGTTATGATAAACTATTATGATAACAGGATGTTATGGTCATTAATATATTTTCTCTAGGTCTTTTTTGAGTTATTTATTTGTATGTTTTACTGATACATTCTTAAATACGTTTTACTAAATATTTGGTAACACTTTACAAGACGTTTCATTAGTTAAACATTAGTTAATGTATTAACTAACATGAACTAACTATGAGCAATACATTTGTTGCTGTATTTACTAATCTTTGTTAATGTTAGTTAATGAAAATACAGTTGTTCATTGTTTGTTCATGTTAGTTCACTGTGCTTTAACTAATGTTAACAAGATTTTAATAATGTATTAGTATCTAATGTTAACTAATGGACCTTATTTTAAAGTGTTACCAAATACTTAAATACTTTAAATGCTGACTGGTTCAGGGGGTCGACAACTTTAGGCATTCAAGTTATTTTTCACATAAATCTGGTCAGCTTACACACTGCTCATACTCAGCCTCTAAAATGCTCACCAATACAATATCAGGGGGTAAAGATTACATTAGGGTTCTTACAATTATGGCTGTGCTCTTGTTACCAGATGAGATATGATCGCCAGCGTTTGGCGCGGAGATTCTTCAGGACGTGGCCTTGATGCCATGAAGATGGTGAGTTTCCCCAATAGCTGCCACTACCCAGATCAAGAGACTGATCACAACTTCAATCTGTATTAGTCTATTTTGATAGGTATATATGTTATGTGTCTTTTCTTTTTCATTACAGCTCATCGCTGAAAGGCTTTCCTGTGTAAACCATCATATTTATCCAAATGAGGTTTGTAAATGCATGAATTCTTTATATTTTACATTAATCATTAATTTTGAATAAAAATTACTTATAGAAGAAAATGTGACAAGGCCTCTCACAAAATGCCATATTAAAGGACTATTCAAAACTGTTTCTTTTGGGCAATATTATGCTACAAATACTGTCTATTGAGCTAAAGTTAAATTGAACCTGGAATGTTGATTTATGTTACCAGATGCGATACTTGTAATGGGCATGTACAATGGATTTTGAACTCTACTATTTTTATTGCAGGGTCTCTGGGATCCCCAGCTGAAGGCATGAAGACATCAGATCTTGGCCTGGACAGATGTACCAACAGTACACCACACCGACCTCTGCTTTTGCATGGATGGCTGATTACTACCATGTTCTGTGAGGGTATTACTATAGCAAAACTGAGCACCTGTGACACTGGAATTTCTAGTTGTAAAGAATAATCACACAATGTTTTTAGACGTTGCAAACTTTTCTCTCTCTTTCTCTCTTACAAACAACACAACAGTTAAACCTTTGTAAATTCTTTTCTGGTGGTGCACAAGTCCTATTCTATGAAACAGAAATTAAGATATTCATATGTTCACATTTAAGCTGCGGACACATTACTTTGAGCATGCGAAATTTCTTCGGACACTGCAACTGGCGTGATATGACGTCTATCGAGACTTTTTATAAACATGAATTCAACATTTAACAAATAGTATATTCAAAATATAAAAATATACAGTCTACTTGACTTTACTACACTTTGTATTTTTTTATTTAGCCATTAGGTCACACCTTCATGTAGCGATTTTGTACTCTTTACACATAGTCGTGTGATGTGAATTCGCAGGTCAGAGTTCCAAACCGAACTTTTTGCATGAGCTTGTGTTTCTGGTCTCCCGCATTTGTGTGCATATGAATGGAGGTCAATGGAATGAAAAGCGTAGTGTGATCACACCTTTATTCTGCAGTTGCTGTTCACCTGTATCAAAAGTGTGAAGTCATGGACAGATTTTATTTGTGAACTGATATGCGAGATCTCACATATGACATATCAGTATGTGACATCCCACTCAAACACGTGCTCTATCCAGCGATAAACATGTTCTTGTCATTATTAATCAATCAGTAATCAACACAGCACCACCCCAAAATTGCCTTGCACTGTAGAATTATGCTTTTGGCAAGAAATGAAAAGTAGCCAATTATTTATTATAAATGCTACTATTTTACAATTAATATTTAAGACTATGTTAGAGAGGGATAGGAGTCATTTTTATGGATGATAGGATTTTTTTCATTACAGTTCATTTATTTGAATGATCAGCAAAAATTTGAGCCTTTGAGAATAATTTGAATTCGTAGAATAAGATTAGTACAAATTTAACTGTTGTGGTTGTGAGAGAGAAAAGAAAACTACAAGTTTGAAAATCCTACATTTTCTCAGTGACTTTACTGAAATATTCTCTACAGATTCCACTGTCACAGGTGCTCAGTTTTGCTACAATAATACTATATATTACACAGCACATGCATAATTTGAGACAATATCCTGATTAAATTTCCAGTCTCATTTTACCAATGACAAACCACATCTATCTTATTAACTACTGTTCATTTTGTGTATAATCAATATATAAACAAGTGATATTTAATTGTTAATGAGGGATTGGCTGGACCCTGCTGACCCAATCAGTATTTTTCGTCCAATGGTCATACTTTAATTTTCCGGTTTCTCTAGTATTGCATCCTTCTCATGGGCATTTAATGACTTTTTAGTGTGGGTTAAACCTCTTTTTTGACCCATAATATGTATTTTTTTTTAAAGTAATTAAAAATACTTTTGTCTATGCTATTGAAATTGTGGGTTACATCTTTGTCACCTTTTTCACCCAAAGAGTTTACATTCCTGGCAATACAAGAGCGAGGAACTTGCATTTTAATTACAAAGGAAAACCAATTCATCTGCTATATTCTTCTGTCCTCCGTTTTCAAGGGTAAGATTTCTTTATAAATCATCAACTCACCCATATGTCTTATTTTTGTGGAACATAAAAGGAGAGAGTCACAGTCTGTCACCATAAGAAAAGAAACTGATAGTGAATTATGACTGAGACTGTCATTCTCGATGTTCTGCCTTACATTTCCTTTTGTGTTCCAATAAAAATAACATGTACAAAAGAACATGACCAGTTTTGTTCATGAGTAAATATTGTTTTTAATTTTTTGACACGACTGTTGAGCCTGTAATTTTCATGTAATCCTGTGTATTTGAATGTAAATGCCTTCTCTATTAGTCATATTGACGGTTTGTATAGGAGGATGTATGCTCTAAACATGCAGGCTATATGTAACTGTATTTTGTAAATATTAAAACAATGTTAACTGAATGTGATGTGTGATTATTACATAAGCATGCTCATTTATCTATTAGTATTAAGTATTTGAGATTTTTAAAAACGAAAATGTGTTAACTGTGTAAAACTTTAGCCCAACTGAAATCAGCATCGTTTCAGCATAAGGTAAGCAAACCATCCGCGTCGATTTTCCGTTCGTTTTGAATGGCGTGTGTGACGTTGGTCTTTGATGTCGTGAGAAACATCGATTCTAGGTTGATTCTGTGTCAATGTGCTATCTCGGTGTAGTCTGAAAGGTTCAGCCTAAATAAATAAAGGTCATATAAAGCCCCTGCACAGCGGCCAGTATTTACAGCTTTGCATCGTCCACACATCGGCCAGAGAGCATTCGCGATCAGAGGCCGACGTCTCGGCGACATTTTCCCGATGAGCAAACGCTCCGTGAGCTACGTCCCGGCGATGGAACTTTGTCCATCGAGACAACATCGGCCCGACGTATGTGGGTGATTCTTAGACTATGGGCACTTTTATGTCCTTTGATCATATTTTAAAAAATACATATATTTTTTGACATTCTTTTTTCTTTGTCAAACTATCAACAAAACCACCTTTAAAAAAATTTACTACCTTTCTATTATGATTTTTTCATACTTTCCAACCTCCTTATAGGTGTCAAAATCACTGTTTTCTCCTTGTCCCACACCCAGACTTTTAAACTTCAACAATGAAAATACAGTTTAAAAATATGATTTATCTGGTAACTATTAATGTACCTGAATTAAGCACTAGTAAAATAATTAAAATACATTATAGTATTTAATGTGAGACTACTATCAATATTACTTTTTACACAAAATATAGCTGTCACACAGTATCGGTGTCATTTCCACCACAATGCTGTAATGTCCCTTTAAAAAGTTTGTGTGAAAGATTGTTTAGGTGGTTTCTGTGGAAATGTTCAGTGACATCAGAGCACATGTTGGACATGGAGGAAATTTTAAATTTTCATCAACAACAAATGAAGAAAAATCAAGGTAAATATTGCTAGATCAGTAAATATATTTATTCTACGTCATTTCCAAACATGCTGTACCTTCAAGGGTGTTTTTAAAAAGCTAAACATTTTAAGTTAAATAAGAGTATTTTGCGTACATGAAATGCTAAGTAGTAATTCAAAGTGAATCAGTGAAGCTATCTTCCATTTTTTCACAAAAAACTACAGAAATGTAATTTCCACCACAGTCATTTCCACCACACTGCCCTCTGTGGTGGAAAAGACAGCATGTGGTGGAAATGACATTTATGGTTAAGAAGTACAATTGATATGGATAGTGGGAGTATAGTTGTGTAATACTTTTTATAACAATACACTTTATTGCCAAAAGTATTAGGACACCCCTCCAAATCATTGAATTCAGAAGTTCCAGTCACTTTCACTTTCACAGGTGTGGGTCACTTTTAGGAGCTCAGTGAACTCGAGCGTGGTACCGTGATTGTGCAATAAGCGCATTTGTGAAAATTCCTCACTAGTAAATATTTCACGGTCAACTGTTAGTTGTATCATAACAAAATGAAAGCAATTGGGAACAACAGCAACTCAGCCACGAAGTGGTACAGTAGGCCACGTAAAATAACAGAGTGGGTCAGCGCGTGCTGAGGTGCACAGTGCACAGAAGTTGCCATCTTTCTGCAGACTCAATAGCTACAGACCTCCAAACTTCATGTGTCCTTCAGATGAGCTCAGGAACAGTGTAGAGAGCTTCATGGAATTGGTTTCCATGGCCGAGCAGTTCCATCCAAGTCTTACATTACCAATGCAATGCAAAGAATCGGATGCAGTGGTGTAAAACACGCCGCTGCTGGACTCTAGAGCAGTGGAGACGTGTTCTCTGAAGTGAGGAGTCACAATTCCCTGTCTGGCAACCTGATGGACGAGTCTGGGTTTGGTGGTGGCCAGGAGAATGGTACTTGCCTGACTGCATTGTGCCAAGTGTAAAGTTTGGTGGAGGGGGATTATGGTGGGGGGTTGTTTTTCAGGGGTTGGGCTTGAACCCTTAGTTCCAGTGAAAGGAACTCTTAAAGCTTCAGCATACCAAGACAATTTGGACAATTTCATGCTCCCAACTTTGTGGGAAGTTTGGGTATGACCCCTTCCTGTTCCAATATGACTGCGCACCAGTGCACAAAGTAAGACCATAAAGACATTGATGAGTGAGTTTGGTGTGGAGGAACTTGGCTGGCCTGCAAAGAGTCCCGACCATAACGTGATAGAACACCTTTGGAATGAATTAGAGCGGAGACTGTGAGCCAGACCTTCTTGCCAACATCACTGCCTGACCTCACAAATGTGCTTCTAGAAGAATGGTCAAAAATTTCCATAAACACACTCCTAAACCTTGCTGAACAGCTCCATATTAAACCCTACGGATTAAGAATGGGATGTCATTAAAGTTCATAAGCACTAAAGGCAGGCGTCCCAAAACTTTTGGCAATATAGTGTATGTTACAATACTTTTTATATTTATAATTATATTATGATTTTTTATTTCTAAATTATATTACGTTTATATTAATTGATTTCATTTTTTTCTATTTTTAAGATGCCACCTAAGACAACAAAAGAAAGGTCACAGGCCTATAGGGACAAAATAAAAGCTGACCCTATAAAATATGAAGGAGAGACTTAAAAGAGACAGATCTGTCAAACGCTCTCTCTCACACACATGCAAACATACTCACGCATTCAAGGTGCTCAAAATTTTCCACATTCCACACCTCCATTTAAATGATACAGTTTCAGGTGTTCTTTACAATTACTCTTTACAGAAGATAAGTATTCATTCAAGAGACCAATAAGAACATTTCAGTATCAAACTCTCACAATTATATAGCCTCATAATTATCTCACAATGTTGAAATTTTAATGCATCATTTATTGCTTATATTTTTGCCTTGCCATCATTTGTGTGGGTTATTTACAGTATGCACTGTAACTTTCATCTGTGAGACAAATCTTGTTTTATACATCAAACTCAGCACTACGCTAAAACAGGTGTGGTTATGTTTAGTGATTCTGTGAATTGAGTTTAATGAGTGTGAAGACTTTAAGTTTTTTCTAATAAATATTTCTACTGTTTCTCTACATTCACATTAACTCATTGTCATTTCCACCACACCCTGTCATTTCCACCACCGCCCGTCATTTCCATCACCACACACATTTTTAAAAACTATTAAAAAAGTTGTCATCACACATTAAAAATGTATCCACAATTTATGAGATCATGCTCTACTTAATATAAAAATTATAGTTATTTATTTTCTAATAAACTCTTACCCAAACCAATATTAAATTTCAGAGTGTGACAGGTGTACAGTTCAGCATTTGGTCCTTAGGGCAGTTGATTTTATCTCATTGGCAAATGTATAATTAATGTACATTGTGGAAAAACTGGTAAAAGTTACAAAAATGATCTTAGATAATTCTTAAGTGGCATAAGTTATTCTATTTTTAAATAATAGCTGTATATTGAGATGTGGTGGAAATGACATTTGTTCATTGCAGGTCGGAAAAAATGTAAAATATTAACAATTTCTCTTGTAATCTAAGTTTGTCCTCTTACAGACCTTAAAACTAGAGAAATTATTTAAACTTAAGGGAATGTGTTACATGACTTTTGAACAAGTTTATTTTATTCAACTTCACAAGGCTAAAAGTGCCCCTAGTTGAAGAAACGCCCATGTGTGTTATCTGGGTTGCCGCTGATTGGGCTGACATTTCTAACACGCCCACCAAACAAGAGAAAACGCATCTCAAACCCGTTGCACACCGTTTCCAGGAAACATGTCGTTCAACCCGGAAAACGTAGCAAAACGTTGCGCACCGGTGTGAGCTTGAACGTGCCCCTGCTGTGATTACAAAGCAGAGCACGGTACTCGCTTTCTGTGTAATTCACAATAAAAGTTATTGTTTTTCATAAGATTTTGTGAGTATTTCATACTTCACATTGACAAAATGTATTTTAAACCTAGTTATTTTTTTAATGTTTAATATTTAGTCAAAAACGAAGTGAAAAACGTTTAGAGGAAATGGCTGATATGTGCGCAAATAAATGCTACTTTGCCGCCATCTGGTGGTTAAAATGCTAATTACTGTCTTTTTTTATTTTTAGATAAGTGTTTTCTATCAAATGTTAAATTTCCTATATTTTTAAACGTTCGGTTTTACAATGGGGACAATCTCAGAAGGATGAACAAATAATGTTTGTGGTCATCACATTAAAAATAACATTTGAAGTGCTGGGAAAAAAATGTGTGTGAGGCATTTTTAAACAGTCCCAATAGCTTCGTCTTTATTGCAATCAATAAATGTGATAACTACATTAAAATATAAATACAACATCAAAAAGTCAACCATAGATGGTTTTCTGTCGATGTACAACGACTACAGAATGAACAGCTAACAGTTCACCGGAAGTGCTCGAGCTGGCTTAACTACAACCAGGAAGTAACCCGTGCATATAGTCCATTATCATGTGCAATTGACCAAATGCACGGTTACTTCCTGTTTTTCGTTAAGCCAGCTTGGGCATTTGTGAACTGTTAGCTGATCATTCTGTACTCGCTGTACATCACTTGGGTAAAGTTTTTTATATTCGGACATCCGAATCACACTACATTGGACATTCAGTGGACATTCTCAAGTAAATATGCCATTAAAACAATACTTGCCAAACCTTGTCGCTGCTTAAAATTCGCAAACATTAATTTATTGCACATTTATTGGAAAGTGAATTCATCAGAAGTCCGAATGTGCGAATATAAAACCAACTTTACCCAAGTGTATTAGACACGCAACATTGTGATGGCCACAAACATTATTTGTATGAGTTTTTGTCATATTACAATATCACACGAGCATGAACAATATGAGATACATTTTAGACACAGTATTGTTAATATTGTTTTTTTCCCTTTATTTCGCCAATGAAAATTTCAAAATGATGACCAGCAGAACAGAGACCCCGTGCAACAGAAATGTTTTTGTTATACTGACTGAATCCGCGTTTAGAACGAATGAATCCGAGCTTCGTTCCTGAATGAATCGGTCATTTGAACACATCGGTTGACTCACTCATTACAGTTTTTTCCAATTGCTAACACACAATTTTTCAAACTAGTCTGGTTTTATCAAAACACTTAACACAATTCACAAAACCACACACCCAAACTGCAAAATACCTCATATATCCTGCAAAATGAAGCACTGCAACCGAAACTACACAGAGCATTATCAAAATCAAACTTTTGCATGAAATGGCACACACTTCATTCATATTACCAGATTTTTGCCTAACCACCTACACACTGTTGGGCATAATGAAAAGCACCCCCATCTTTAGTATGCTTTGCCATAATACTAAAATATGTATCAGATTGTTCACATGCACAGAAATATTTGCAGATACACACACATGCTGTTGCAACATTTTTATTTTTTTTTCCTTCACTACAGTAAACAAGTCAGTACAACATAAGCACAGCAGATATATTTACATGGGACTGAACAAAAATATTCTTACAAAAAAAGTAAACTGAAAAAGAAAATTTCTGAAAAAAAATATATTACAGTAAAAAAAAAAAAAAAAAAAAAAAAAAAAAAAAGGCAAGAAAAATAATTAGGCAGCATCTTGCCGCACAGCCGGGTCTGGCCACAACGCCTCGTCAACATCACAGGCAATATCTTCCCTTGCCAGACATCGAGGGAAGAAGCGCCTTGAGTGCCTTATCCATCCCTGAATTGCACCCACATCAATCTCATCACATGCCTCTTCCATGGCCTGCACAAGAGGCATGCGCACAAAGGGCTGCCGGTCGTATACCTTCCACCGCCATGCCGAAAAGAATTCTTCTATGGGGTTCAGAAATGGTGAGTATGGTGGGAGGTATTGCACGAGAAATGTTGGGTGCTCAGCAAACCAGTTTTGGACTGGGGCTGCACGATGAAAGCTCACGTTGTCCCATACTACAACGTACCGGTTTCTTTGATGGTCTGCATCATTCATACGCTCTGGTGGTATGAGAATGTTGTGAAGTCTGTCCAGAAATGTGAGAATATGGGCTGTGTTGTATGGTCCAAGTTTGGCATGACGGTGGAGGACACCATGCATATTGGAGATGGCAGCGCACATTGTGATGTTCCCACCACGTTGGCCAGGAACATCTATAATGGCTCTGTGGCCAATGAGGTTTCTCCCTCTTCTTCTGGTCTTTGCTAGGTTGAACCCAGCCTCATCTATAAAGATGAACTCATGTGGGATTGCATGAGCATCCATTTCCAGTACTCCCTGAAAACAAAGAACAAAAATCACTCAATATGGTGTTATCCAGTACACTGGGAAACAATGTTGTGTGTAGTGTACTGCAGTCAATATAGTACTTACATCCACATATGCTCGTCTGAACTCTTTGTTTCTTTGAGTGTTTCTCTCAAACGGCACCTTATAAAGTTGTTTCATTCTGATTTGGTTTCGCTTGAGAATGCGAGCCAATGTGGACAGACTAACTCGTTGAATGTTGTTGAATAAGGTGTTGTCTTGGATGATGTGGCTTTGAATTTCTCGTAATCTGATTTCATTATTTTCCAAAACCAAGTTTACAATGGCAGCTTCCTGTACCCCGGTGAACATTTGGCCCCTTCCTCCACCATGGTGTCGTCTCTCAGTCCTTTAGAAAAAATAAAATAAAAATATATATAGGGCTTGGACAATGCAGCCTAAATATTTTCCCCCACAGTAGAGTACATTGTACAGGAAACTTGTACAGTTCATGAATGGCTGATGTCATACACTAAGTAAACAGGTGTCACCCAACTGATACACTATGACATGGGGTATACTACATGTGTACTACATGAAATTTTGGTTACATACCTGTTCTTCAGTCTAAAGGTCCGGATGACAGAGGCAACAGTAAAACGGCTCAAGTTTGGCTGCACTCTCTGTCCAGCCTCACGCATTGTCAACCCATGGTTGATGACATGATCTACTAAGGTTGCTCTGATTTCATTTGAAAGTGTTTGTCTTCTTTGGCCATGAACTCCTCTACCTGCTCTACCCCTACCTCTCACTCTTCCTCCCCCTCTTATTCTCAACCTCCCTCTTCCTCTTCCTCTTCCTCTCTCTGCAATGTCTTCCATTGTTGTTGTAAAAAAAAAAAGGTTCTCACCTGTGGTCTTTTCATAGTGCTTACATCCTGATTGAAGTGTTAACAATTAACCACTGAGGTGTTTGGCCAGGTGGCACATGTAATTGGCCAATTAGCTCATGTAGTGTCATTTTGAATGGCAGTGTTTTGAAATGGCAAACATGTGACTTTATGTCAGATTGTTGTGTCTTATGCAGAGAACTGTATTTAGTGAATTTAAAAAGTGCTATTTTGAAATGCAAAATGTGTGTAAAACAGAAAAGGTGTTTAGACTTTTGGAGACTTGAGAAGAAGTTTTGCTCTCTGTGTGTCAGTTTAAATAATTGTGCTGTGCATGTCATTTTAGTGTGTTAGCAATTGGAAAAAACTGTAAGACAGTGACTGCTGCCACCTACTGGCAGTTTAGTTTCATATTTAAAGGGGTAGTTCACCCAAAAATGAAAATGTGATGTTTATCTGCTTACCCCCAGCGCATCCAAGATGTAGGTGACTTTTTTTCTTCAGTAAAACACAAATGCTGATTTTTAACTCCAACCGCTGCCGTCTGTCAGTCAAATAATAAGACTGATTGGGAACTTGAACAATAAGAGTCGAAAAAACTTCCATAGTTGGACATAGTGTTTTAGAGGTAAAAAATTATATAAATACTGTTCGGTTTCTTGCACAAACCGATCGTTTCTTGTCTTAGGACATCAGTGTGTCGTCACGAGCCGCAGGGTTTAATTAGGATTTGTCTATGGAAGTTTTTTCGACTCTTATTGTTCAAATAAAAAAATTTAAAAAAGTCACCTACATCTTGGATGCGCTGGGGGTAAGCAGATAAACATCAAATTTTCATTTTTGGGTGAACTATCCCTTTAAGGTACATTTTAATTAAAAAGTAAAAATTAGAAGAAAAAAAAAATTTAAATATTGAATTAAATTTATGTAGACAAATTGTAAAATGCTGTGTAAATATATTAATGCCACTTCTCATTCTGTGTCACTTCTGTGTTGCAAAGATGGATTTTGTTGATGATGATTTAATTTGATTGGTAATAGCCATAATGTATAGGCTACTATGCTAGTATTAATTTTTATTTCTTCAGGTCTTAAAAAGCCTTAAATTTGACTTTAAAAAATGTGCAGCAACCCTGAAAGAGAAACATTAAATAAACAAAGTAAAAATGATTTAGACTGATACATTTTTCCCCAATAATGTTATATTCTTTAAAAAATTTGGAATATACAAAAATAATGGAAATGATGGTGGGAAATTTATATACATGTAAACATGAAATTAAACCGCCAGTAGGTGGCGGCAAGTGACCGTCTTAATGAGTAAACCATTAGCTGGGCTGAGCGTCATTTTCCACCAGTTGAGATCACGGTCATTTGATTGCTTTAATTGAGGTAAACCCATCTAAAACGTGAATCATACAAAAGAATAAAGTCAGAATATTATATCAATAATAATAAAATTATGTATTTCCATGCAGCGAGAGTTATTAGAGAACGCGTTATACTCGCGTCTCAGCAGTGGCTAACAAATTTCCTGTTTAAACATTAAAGCACAATAGTTTGATAAACTTTTCATATTTTTTTGAAAATTATCCACAAAACACATTTTTCACTCAAAAACTGAGATAAGCTCAGATCAGGGCTATGAATGATCCATTCGAAAAATAAAACACAAAACCTGTCCTAATTTGTCCTAAATTAAATCCAGTATTTGGTGATAAGGTATCATAACGAGAGATTTAAAAGCTATTTTTTTCCAGGCCCGTCATTTTTGACCAGGAACATTACGAGTGTGATAGGGTTTTAATGACATACTTTAAATTTTGCAGCTGTCGTGTTTCTGTTGCTGTAGATCAGTGGTTCGGAGTGGATAAATATCTCTTTGATTAACATAGTCACTTAACACGTTGAAGGACTAAAACAACAATTCTGCCTTTATTTCACTGTGTTACGGAAGTATACTCAGAACACAGAGATATCGATGGATGGACGTTTTTTGACAACAATGGAGTTAAGGCAGAATATCAGGGGACAACAGAGCAATGATACTTTAGCAAAGATAATGTTGATGATAACAG
The DNA here is from genome assembly GCF_024489055.1 of Chanodichthys erythropterus. Classification (NCBI taxonomy): domain Eukaryota; kingdom Metazoa; phylum Chordata; class Actinopteri; order Cypriniformes; family Xenocyprididae; genus Chanodichthys; species Chanodichthys erythropterus. The sequence continues at coordinate 2,122,729 of NC_090233.1, read as the reverse complement.
TCTTTGTCTTACAGGTTTTGGATATTGTGGACAAGCAGATGGAATATGAATGCACACACACTTGTGGAACAGTGAGTAGACATGCAGAGACGATGGAGAACGACGACAAGGAGAACACATTGGGGGATCATTTGAGAATCTTGCTTGGAGAATTTGTAGGAGAAACGGGGGAAGAGGCCATTATGTGTAAACAAGACTGGACACTGGAGTGAGGTATGTTCTTATAAAACCAGCGTGATGGTTGAGTTGATGAGTGGCAGGTGTGCATGATCAGTACTCTGATGAGGGAGTGTGCTGTGATTGGCTGGTGAGGGAGCTGGCTGATCTATGACAGGCCCTGTGTTTCATTCGGAGGGGCTCATCCCTATGCCCTAATCCTAATCCCTTCAAAGGATTTACCCTCTGGAGTGAGAGCTGTGAAGGGATGAAGGGGTCCAAAAAACTAAAAAAAACTTTATTGGAATGCACTTCATATCGCTGTTGCATGTCATGGCGTCGCATCTGGTTATGACTGTGTGAGTCAGAGATCCCTTAAAGGTATAGTTAACTCAAATGAAAATTCTATCATCATTTAATCACCCTCAAGTTGTTCCAAACCTATATAAATTTCTTTGTTCTGCTGAACACAAAGGAAGATATTTTGAAGAATGTGGGAAACTGAACTGTTTTCATTTGTGGGTGAACTATCCCTTTAAGTTGCCCAGGAAAAGACCTTTCAGTTGACATGGAAGAGCAGTTAATTAGAGCGACACCAGATTGTGACACCTCTATAGCTCCTGCTCTCTGTCTTCATTTTGGTTGAGTGTGGTGTTGTGACTTAATGTCCTCAGTTGTCTGACGCCACCCTAAAATTACTTCTTCCATCCGCCTCAACTTAGCTGTGCGAGGCTGGGTTTTTTCAAATCGACTGCTTTTATAACCAAGTACCGAAATCGGCTCCAGGTGGAGGATGACATCAGGCTTGTACGACTCAAAATGACAAAATGACATTCCGGTTCAACACTGCTGCCTGCCTGCCTGCTGTCCGACCTATGCTCGGAGCTTCGTGGAGTTTATCCTAAATCCTTCTCTTTATTCCTATTCACATAATATAACTTTCTTATCTTTCACTAGATTACTTAACCTATTGCATAGTATTACTAAACGGAACGATTTATTACTAGCAATCCACCAGCGTAATCACCTAGTGTTAGCCATAGCCTGCTAGCTACCGTCTACTTTCTTTTTTCCTCTAAACCAACCTTCCTTGTCGATTTAATGGCGGATTTATCCGATGCATGTTATTCTGATCTGTCCTCGCCAGATCGGGAAGCTGTGGAGACGTTGCTGCCCGGCATTCATCGATCCACCGCGAGGTACAGTGTCCCGCACATCACCCTTTCCCCAGGCACCGGCAAGCGACCGAGACATCCAGCCAGCGAGTCCCGTGTGCGTTGTAGTTTTTCGGACGGCGTTCATCAAACACACGGTCAGTCATGTCCGGCGATTACCATGTGCATTAAATGCAACATGTACAGCTTAGCTCTTTCTGTCAGCAGTGACACTTACACATGTGATAAATGCAGGGATATTGTCAGGCTGACAGAGAGAATCTCAGAATTAGAGACACGCATCCAAACTTTAATTGAGGATAGTGAGAATGAAAGGGCCTTAGATACTGCTTTGGATGCGACTAGCCTAGTAAACACTGCACATTCGGTTCCGGTTGTAGAAGCCACGCAGCAGGCTAACTGGGTGACTGTGAGGTGGCATAGTGGCAAGAACAAACACCACTCTTCCGTTCCGGTTAGAACATCAAACAGGTTCTCCCCACTCAGTGACGCACCCACTGAGAATCCTGTTGAAAGTGCCCTAGTTATTGGCGATTCTATTACACGGAACGTGAAAATAGAGACACCAGCCACCATAGTCACATGTTTGCCAGGGGCCAGAGCACCTGACATCAAAGCAAATTTAAAAGTGCTGGCTAAAGCTAAACGTAAATATTCTAAAATCATTATCCACGTCGGCACAAATGATGTTCGACTTCGCCAGTCGGAGATCACTAAACATTAAAGAGGTGTGTGAACTCGCCAATTCAATGTCAGCAGAAGTAATTTGTTCTGGCCCTCTTCCTGTTCGTAGGAGTGATGAGATAGTTAGCAGGTTATCATCACTCAATGGCTGGCTGTCTAAGTGGTGTGCGCAGAATAATATAGGTTTCATAGACAATTGGAAAAGCTTTTGGGGCAGACCTGATCTGTTGAAAAGAGATGGTATTCATCCCTCCCGGGATGGTGCTGCTCTTCTATCTAGAAATTTGGCAAATAGTCTTAGAGCTGAAACATGACAAACCAGGGCCCAGATCAGGACGCAGACAAACTGGCTAAACCGACCGTCTGCTAGCCGTCTGCTAGCCGCCTCAGAACTCAAATAATTCACAGCACATAGAAACTCTTTCACCTAGATATTATCACATAGAGACTGTGTCTGTACCTCGAACTAGTAAATACAAAAAACTTCCGAAACCTTTTTAAGGGTAAAAATTTAATTGATGTTCAAAAAATGAAAATCACAGATAAATCAGATAAACAAATGATAAAGCTTGGGTTACTGAATATTAGATCTATTTCTTCAAAAGCACTTATTGTAAATGAAATTATCACAGACAATAAACTAGACTTGCTGTGTTTGACAGAAACCTGGCTAAAACCAGACGATTACATTACTTTAAATGAATCTAGTCCTCAAGGTTATGATTATCGACACAATCCTCGACAGAAAGGCAAAGGGGGAGGTGTTGCTGTAATTTATAGTAATATATTCAGAATCACTCAAAAGAATTTCAAATATAATTTCTTTGAAGTGATGGTGCTTTATGTAACATTATGTAAGTTGACATTTGTGCTGGCTACTGTATACAGGCCACCAGGACACCATACTGACTTTATCAAAGAATTTGCTGATTTTCTATCAGAGTTAGTACTGGCTGCGGATAGAGGAGTCCTTGTTGTTGGTGATTTTAATATCCATGTAGATAATAATAAAGACGCATTTGGATTGGCATTTGCAGACATTTTAAACACTATTGGAGTTAGACAACACGTGTCAGGACCCACTCATTGTCGTAATCATACCCTAGATCTAATACTGTCGCATAGAATTGATATTGATGCTGTTGAAATTCTACAGCAGAGCGATGATATATCAGATCATTATTTAGTCTCGTGTATAATACAATTAGCCAAGGCTACAAAACCACCACCCAGCCATAAATATTGTAGAACCATCACATCTACCACTAAAGATTGCTTTATAAATAATCTCCCCGAGCAGTTTCATCGCCTTAGTAAAGAGGTGTCAAGTAACGAAGTACAAATACTTCGTTACCTTACTTAAGTAGAAATTTCGGGTATCTATACTTTACTGGAGTAATTATTTTTCAGACGACTTTTTACTTCTACTCCTTACATTTTCACGCAATTATCTGTACTTTCTACTCCTTACATTTTAAAAATAGCCTAGTTACTCCTATTTCATTTCGGCTTGTTTTAATTCCGGCTTGAAAAAAAAACAAAAAAACAACTATCCAGATAAATCGCGCCATCCGGATAGAGTGAATTTGATTGTGGTTGGATGAGAATAAACATACCATTCTGACATCCTATTGGTTTGTACGCGATCCATCACACCTGCACATGTCACAAATCACGTCACACTCCAGCAAGGATGACAGTGTTGGGGGTCGTTACTCAAAAAAGATTATTTCTTAAAAGTTATTATTTCTCAACTACTGGCTCATTTAGGCTATCAAACGGGTGCTTTCTCTTCGTCCTCTGCAAATTAAGCTAGGTAGTAGAGAGACGTTTGAATAAATTAGCGTATGCTATACACCGGTTTTTAAACTTTTTTTTAGCGCGACCCTTTTTATTTATGTGACCCATAGTCATATACAACCATGTAGCTAAACAAGCCAAAACTAATTAATTTAAAACAAAACTGAAGGTAAACCTGCGTTGCTCTCATGTTGTTATGCCTCTCACTTGCGGTGAAGTGGAGCAGTGCTCTTGCTGAATGGCATGGATTGCACTACGGACTATTGTTCCTTTTTATATGTTTTTTTTTTTTTTTTTTTTAAACTGTATTTTATTTTTTATAACGGACAAGCTGCGATGTCACGTTTCCAGTGCTTTGTTGTGTGCGCGTGAGGCGCGGGCGCGATCAATCAGCTGTCTTTGCCGGGGACTTGCCTCATCGTCATGGCAACGGTTCGTGGCTAGGTTAGATTACGTCAGGCGCTGCGTTCCATTCGGACGGGCTCATCCCAATGCCCTAATCCCTTCAAAGTGTTTACCCTCCGGAGTGAGAGCTTCAAAGGGTGTAGGGGTCAAATTACTCCTTTTTTGGAACGCACTTCTGCGTCATCTTAATGAGACAGTCAAGGAGGATAGATTGTGCAAGATGCGCCCTTTGTTTAACGTTAGTTTATATATTTATTTTTGGATTATCGCACCATAATGTATATTGTGTCTATGTATTTGAAACATTTGAATGGACTGATAAAGGGAGCTGTAAAATATTTTTGTTGAAGTACAATGTCATTTTGACCATATTAATGTACTAAATCTAACTCGTATAAATATTACAGTAGTATAGAAAAATACTATATATACATTTATAGGTAAAATCGAACTCCTAACCTCCTGTACCTATTCTGTAATGTCAAACAACTTCCCTGTGAAAAGGATTATGGGGGCCTGAAGTGTCCATCAGTTGTACCCTTCGAAATCCTTCATTCCGGAGGGCCCTTTAAAGTGGTTTGAACACTTCGGTTTGGAACAACCCTTCAATATGGCGGCCATGATTGTTTTCACTCTGAAGTGCTCTTCAGAGGGCGATATATCCTGTTTGGAAAGCGCCGAGAGTTTGTTGCCGTTTGTTGGATGCTCAGACGACCAAACAAACGCAGATTAAACATGTTCAGTCTGGTTAAATCAGACTCCGACCAACCCCAACAGGGTTATCACACCTATCCAACAAAATCTAACAGACGAGTGTGGTGTGAACTGAAACAGCTGAAAACTACCTGCATTTGGCAGGTTGGAGGATGTTAATGTCAAGCCCTGATTGTTACTAAGCCTGCCCTGGATACACCAAAACTACCCGCATTTTTCTTGTCCGCTGCCCTCACAGATTCCTGCATTTAAGTTTGGATGTACATTTACATTCCAATATAGGTTATTGATGACATTTTGAGGAGGTGGAGTGCACAATAGACCCCTGTGGCGCAGCATAAGCTTTTGTCCTTAATGGCATTTTTTTCCTTACATTACTTTTACTTTTATACTTTAAGTAGTTTTGAAAGCAGTACTTTTACACTTTTACTTGAGTAAAAAGCTTGAGTTGATACTTCAACTTCTACAGAAGTATTTTTAAACTCTAGTATCTATACTTCTACTTGAGTATTGAATGTGACTACTTTTGACACCAGTGCCTTAGTATACCTGACAACTTAGAAGAACTCGATGCTGCAACAGAAACTATTGGCTCTCTCTTTTCCAGCACATTAGATGCAGTCGCTCCTTTACGTCTAAAGAAGATTAAGGAAACTAATACAACGCCGTGGTATGATGAGCACACTCGGGCTCTAAAACGAGCTGTTAGAAAAGCTGAACGTAGTTGGAAGAAAACAAAACTAGAAGTTTTTCGCCTTTTGTGGAAAGAAAAAATGATTGAGTACAGAACGGCTATAAGAAATGCTAGATCTACTTATTTTTCAAATCTCTTAATAGAAAACAAACATAATCCTAGGTATTTATTTGACACAGTGGCTAAATTAACTATAAACAGAGATTCAACTGCTGATGTTTCCATAGAGCACAGCAGTAATGACTTTATGAACTTCTTTACTTGCAAGATTGATAATATTAGAGAGAAAATTAAAAACATGCAACCGTCTACAGTTTCGCTTCAGACAGTGCACTGTAGTGTCCCTGAGGTAAAACTAGAATCATTCGCCGCTATAGGAGAGGAAGAATTATCTAAACTTATCAAATCATCAAAATCAACAACATGTATGTTAGACCCAATGCCGACTAAACTACTGAAAGAAATGCTTCCAGAGGTCGTAGGTCCACTTCTTGATATAATTAATTCATCTTTAACACTAGGATACGTGTCAAAAATCTTTAAGCAGGCTATTATTAAACCTCTTATTAAGAAACCTCAACTAGATCCGAGAGATTTAGTAAATTACAGGCCAATCTCGAATCTACCTTTTCTGTCAAAGATACTAGAAAAGGCAGTTTCAACACAACTGTGCTCCTTTTTAGAAAGAAATGGAATCTGTGAGGATTTTCAGTCAGGATTTAGACCATACCATAGTACTGAGACTGCTCTCGTTAGAGTTACAAACGATCTACTCTTATCATCCGATCGTGGCTGTATTTCTCTATTAGTGTTATTAGATCTCAGTGCTGCTTTTGACACTATCGATCACAACATTCTTCTAAAAAGACTTGAAAACTATATTGGCATTAGTGGAATTGCTTTGGCGTGGTTCAAATCGTACTTATCTGACCGTTATCAGTCTGTAGTAGTTAATGAAGAGATGTCATATCGATCACAGGTTCAATATGGAGTACCACAAGGCTCAGTACTAGGACCGTTGCTTTTCACTCTGTATATGCTGCCCTTAGGAGAGATAATTAGGAAGCATGGTGTTAGTTTTCACTGCTACGCTGACGATACTCAGCTCTATATTTCCTCGCGCCCTGACGAAACCTACAAATTCACAAAAATAACAGAATGCATAGCTGCCATTAAAAACTGGATGACAAGAAATTTCTTATTATTAATTTCAGAAAAAACTGATATCCTAATCTTTGGACCAAAAACTTCCTCACGAAAAAACCTTGAATACTCTCTAACACTTGACGGGTGCTCCATTAAACCTTCGTCCTCAGTTAGGAACCTGGGTGTGCTCTTTGATACCAATCTTTCATTTGAAAGTCATGTTTCCAGTATCTGTAAAACCGCCTTCTTCCATCTAAAAAATATATCTAAATTACGACATATGCTCTCAATGACAAATGCGGAACAGTTGGTTCATGCATTCATGAGCTCAAGACTAGATTATTGTAACGCTCTACTGGGTGGTTATTCTGCTTGGCTTTTAAACAGACTACAGTTGGTCCAAAATGCGGAAGCTTGAGTTCTTACCAGAACCAGAAAGTATGACCATATTAGCCCAGTTCTGTCAACATTACATTGGCTCCCTATTTAACATTGTATAGATTTTAAAATCTTGCTACTTACTTATAAAGCTCTAAATGGTTTAGCTCTGCAGTACCTAAGTGAGCTCTTAATGCATTATAGTCCTTCACGTTTATTGCGATCTCAGAATTCAGGCCAGTTGATAATACCCAGAATATCAAAATCAACCGAAGGTGGCAGATCCTTTACCTATTTAGCACCTAAACTCTGGAACAATCTTCCTAGCATTGTTTGGGAAGCAGACACACTCTGTCAGTTTAAATCTAGACTAAAAACACATCTCTTTGCTCTTGCATACACATAACACATTATCAATACATTAACATTTTTCAAATCCGTTAAAGGATTGTTACGCTGCAATAATTAGGTCAGCCGGAACCGAGAACATTTCCTATAACACTAGATATACCTGTACATCAGAATAAGAATGGCATCTACGCTAATATCTGTCTCTCTGCTTATCCTGAGGTTTGCCGGGTGCTGGATCCAGGCCGTATCCAGATCAGATGGAGAACCTGTGTCTGGACCTGACTACAACGTAGCCCAGGAGACAATGGGCCTACAGATCCAGTTCTGGCTGCATCTATAATTCAGATTTTTAATCCCTGTATCCGCTTACATATATTTATATATAATCTATTTTTAATCTCTATAATAAAAATGTATATGTAAATGTCAGATTTTGATCTCCATAACCATTTACATACATTATATATATCTTCCAAGGGGTTTTTTCCCTCCTAGGACTTTTTTCCCAGTGCTAGCACGCTGGGTTTTTCTCTTAGGGGTTTTTTTCCACCCCTGGGAATCAGCCGACATTGGCTTAATGTAGCACCATCTTGTATATGTTACATATTACCACGCTTGTTTGTACAGCTTATATTTAACCACTTCCCTTTTTTTTCTGTGCTTCTAATATGTAAAGCTGCTTTGAAACAATTACCAATTGTAAAAGCGCTATATAAATAAATTTGACTTGACTTGTACTGATTTGTGCTTCTTTGTTAAAAAAAAAAGAAAAAAGAAAAAAATGAGAAACTACCATTTATCACAATTTACAGATTGCAAGATGAAACTCAAAATTCAGAACCTATAACCAGCGTAATTTTCCCATGTTGGTTATTTAGTTTTTTAAATCCTGTTAATACTTCCCCCTTAACATACTATCTCTGTATAGAAAAATGTATTTAGTTACCACTTGTAGTACACTTGAACCCATCTTTCAAACACTTTTAAAAATGGACTTATGATGTATTTCAAATATAAGATTAATATATAATGAATATATACAAAATGTATTTATAATATATTGCCAGGCAGTGCCAGGATTGTGAGTGATTGCTGGAATGTACTCACTCACTTTTTAATATTATTTGTAAATATGTGTACAAATGGTTGGTTTCTTTATTTTATTTTGTACTATTTTTATCAATAGATCTCAGCAACAAAGGAAAAAAAAAACATGTGTGTTGATTTCTCCCTAAGATGGCAAAGTGAAACACAAGTTTCCTTGAAGTGGCTCAGCATGGCCCCACATTGTTTACATAACAAAAGCAACTGTTCACAGCTGATTAAGGATATTAGCCTAAAGTCTTCCAGCCCATCGGCTATGGAGGACCAGGGGTGCCACTTAAAAATAAAAAGAAGAATCAATTAATTAATTTAATAATTCAAACATAAAAATGTATATAAATGATTCACTTTTTATATGGGCAAATTAATAGACATATTTAAAGTTGTTTATTTAATTCCTGTTTTTAAATGTAGTTTAATAAAACAATAAAACAATAAATTTTAAAAATCTTTTTTGAATGTATAAATAAATAGACAAATTTGAAATTGGATATTTAATTAATTTTTTAAAACGTAGATCAATAAAACAATAAAAAGTTCATTAGTAAATCATTTTAAATGCGCATTTAAATCGCTTTTTTAAAAAGAATTTGGCAAATGCTTTTCTTTCTCTATTTACCAATTGCTTTTCTTTGTCGGTTTGCCAAATGCTTTTCTTTATCCATTTGTCAATCGAGTGGTAAAATGCCATTGGACAGTACACACGTGGGAGCAACCAATCAACTTTCGCCTCAATTTGAAGAGCCAATCCTCTCTCACTTGTAACACTCACTGTCATTGGACAGTTAGTACGGTGACCGGGAGGGGACATGTTCGGTTCATTTAGTTTTGTCGTGGCCACAACATATAAACTCGTGTGAACGTGATAATATGCCGTGGCCAAAGATTAATTCGTGGGAACGGCCACGAGATCGTTTTGTCGAGGTAACGACATCCTTATGTCGTGGCCACGCCATGTAAAGTCGTGGCCTCGAGATCATATGTTGAGGGAACGATATATTGTTCTCATGGCCACGAGTTAAATGTGTAAACAACCTGTGCAACCATAGCAACCTGGAATTATCACAAATGGACAATACCATAATAATATTTTTAATTAAGAAAAAGAACGGAATTAAGAAATTATTATATTAACATAGTGCATATTATATTGTATTGCGCGCGATGTTGCAGACAGCATTCTTTTAAATCCATTCACTTATCGTTTATTTTTTATTTAATATTTTTATATTATTAGTTACATCAGGGTGCGATTTGTGAAAAAACCGTAGGAGGTGGATGTTTTGAAAAGTTTTTTTTTTTTTTTTTTTTTTTTTTTTTTTGTTAAAAACCACAGTGGAGCTATATACTATTTTTGGCAGCTGTTACAGAAACATTTTTACAAAAAAATTCTGATTTAACTTTGAGATTTGAAGTATTAGATATAGCTTAGATATTTATATAGCTATGATAGAAATGCAAAATCAATCGGTAGTTATTAATAGAATAACGAGACACAACCCTTTACATTCAATCGCGTTTGGTCCCATTTATTTATACACGTTTTACCTCAGATTTCATTAGATAGAATATAAGCTGTGCTGTACACAGAGTTTCATAATTTACCGAGGTCAGGAAATGTAGTTTACTAGGGGGGTACAGGGGCATGCTCCCCCGAGAAAATTTAGATTTCCCTGGTGTACATATGTGCATTTTTAAGACTTTTAAAGGCCAACAAATTGGATAACAATAGCTTTAAAACCATGTCAACAAATACATGCATGCACAGTTTTGAGGCAGCTTTAATCGCATGTGTGGTAATTTCATGACTTAACTTACAACAGAACACCGAAAGCCATTGCTCATAGTTTCTTTTGCGCTTTATTTATGCTATAATAAAGTAATTATGCAGCGCGCGCCGGCGCATTTGCTCATGCAATTCTTGAGTGCGCGCCACGAGCACAGTATAACGGCTGATTGGACAGTCGTGTTCATTTTTCTGAGTGTTTATTTTTCTTACTAACATCATCCGACCGCAGTTCACTGTTGTTCAGCTGAAGCTCACTCGTTGTCACCGGCACCTTTTCCGCGCTTGTTAGACTTGTCGGAATGCGCGTCTGAAAAGTGTCCCATTTGTTGTGGTGGTAAAGAGACAGTTCTATATAAACGCAGCGTTGTATTTTGCGATGTTTTAAAAAAAGATTTTTATTTTTGGTATTTTATATGCTCTTGGTGGTTTGTGGAGTAGCATCACCCAGGGGGGATATTTTTTTTTATCCCCACCGGTCTGTTTTCTCTTGTAGCCCCTCGTGCCTGTGACAGCATTCGAATTAATTCAGAGTTTAAGTTTTAAAAATGTGTTACTATTTTAGAATATTTTGTTTATTATTTGTATATAACCTATGAAAGCTTTATTTATGATTTTATTTTATTTCTGTAGGCGCACGGGAATTTTACAAGGAGATCATTTACGGGAATATTATTTATATATAGGCCTATATATATATATATATATATATATATATATATATATATATATATATATATATATATATATATACCACCCTTATTTTTCATTCTTAATTAGAAATATTATTATGGTATTGTCCATTTGTGATAATTCCAGGTTGCTATGTGCTATGTTAGCGCAGGTTGTTTACACAACTCGTGGCCATGAGAAATTATGTCGTTCCCTCAACATATGATCTCGAGGCCACGACATAAGGATGTCGTTACCTCGATAAAATGATCTTGTGGCCACAACTTATTATCACATTCCCACGAATTAATATCTTGTGGCCACGAGTTTATATGTTGTGGCCACGACAAAACTAAATGAACCGAACATGTCCCCTCCTGGTCACCGTACTAACTGTCCAATGACAGTGAGTGTTACGAGTGAGAGAGGATTGGCTCTTCAAATTGAGGCGAAAGTTGATTGGTTGCTCCCACGTGTGTACTGTCCAATGGCATTTTACCACTCGATTGACAAATGGATAAAGAAAAGCATTTGGCAAACCGACAAAGAAAAGCAATTGGTAAATAGAGAAAGAAAAGCATTTGCCAAATTCTTTTTAAAAAAGCGATTTAAATGCGCATTTAAAATGATTTACTAATGAACTTTTTATTGTTTTATTGATCTACGTTTTAAAAAATGAATTAAATATCCCATTTCAAATTTGTCTATTTATTTATACATTCAAAAAAGATTTTTAAATGTTATTGTTTTATTGTTTTATTAAACTACATTTAAAAACAGGAATTAAATAAACAACTTTAAATATGTCTATTAATTTGCCCATATAAAAAGTGATTCATTTATATACATTTTTATGTTTGAATTATTAAATTAATTAATTGATTCTTCTTTTTATTTTTAAGTGGCACCCCTGGTCCTCCATAATCGGCTGTCCTGCGGGTTTTATAGGTAGAAAAGCCAAATGGCTGCTCTCTGGGACTTCTAGTGTTAAAAGCATACTAATGCATGTGTAGCCACATGACTCTGACCCGTCCAATCATTGGCTTAAAAGCCAAACACGGAGGTGAATGTCGGTTCAACACATAGTGATGGCGTGTGAGCGGTGAGCCTTGCATCTTCACTAAACTTTGTCAGTTGTATTTGTTTTATGGTTTGGACATTCAAGTGATTAGACGATCGGATGTGTATTATTATATCGAGGTACCGCACATGTGCTGCTGCATTGTGGCACGAACACTCATACAAACAGTAGCTGTCAAGATCGCGCGCAGAGAGGAACGCAGAAACTTGTTGTCAGCGCTGTCCTGTGATTTATCACTAAAGTAGCCCAGAAACTCTAATGTTATTATAGCATATACTTTTCTACTTTTGAAGGAACTATTTACAACCCACAGCTTCACAATTAATAGAGAGACGGTATGACTAACTCACACACTCAATCACTCATACTACTAATTTATCTGATTTACAACGTTATAAAATCCAAATCTGGCCTTAACCTGTCTACCACCAGATTAAAGATATTACTATTAGTAGTAGTAGTAGTAGTAGTAGTAGTAGTAGTAGTAGTAGTAGTAGTAGTAGTAGTAGTAGTATTAAAGTGAAGAAATGTTTGCTTAACTTGCGCTCTGTGCTGGCATTAGCTGAAGCAGTGATACACGACGTGATACACACATATGCACTTACTCTCACACACACACACAATCACGCACACTATATACAAGAATTTAGTAGTTTTAATAATAATTATAATAATAAAAATTATAGTAGTAGTAATATTAGAAGTAGTATCAATTACTCAAATGGAAAATGCTTATATCCACTGGAGTCCTCAGTGGTGCTGCGTTATCCACCACTGTCTTATATGTCCTTCTGACTGCATTTATCACAACCATGGTATGTGTTTGCTACTGGCAAATAAAATGAGGAACTAAAACATTTGCTCATTTAAAAATGTATTTAAAAATGAAAAATATCTATAATTCTTAACTCTTTTTTTATTATTATTATTTATGCAATAAGTATGTGTTTTTAACTTCTGATCCATTCAAAGCCTGTGTCAAAGCGCCACTATTTGTTTGCCTGACTCCAAATGTTCACACAACACAAAACAGTAGATGTGGAAAAAAATGCATATATAACACGGATGCTTCAATGGGTATATACAGTCCAATCCTATGTAAGCAATTCAAATTTATTCTAAGTTTTGCACCATTTTTTATGTATTATTTGTATTACTGTATTACTTTTTGTTTGTTGTTGTTGTCTTCCCTTCCTATCTACAGGCCCCCCCGTATCAGGTATCAGGGAAATAAAGTATCAGGGACAGATAAAAGAGGAGTATTTGCTCTATATGAGTACAGCAGTGGCTCACAGTTGAATGTATTCATCCACTAGAGAACATAGACCTTTATATAGAAACAATAACAGATAGTAAATATGTTCAGCATTCTGCATATACTATTTCAAGTCATAACGTGACTTTAATGCATGATTTTAATAGGCATGTATGATGAAGTCGGTGCCACAGCACTCCACAATTTTCCAATGTAAGTCTGTGGTGAAAAATGGCCATTGGGGCTCTGCTTATTTTCACATTGCCTTGTGTACACTGTTGGGGAACGAACAGTTTTTAGGACCCTCGACCAGATATGTTGAATGAAAGACCAGGAGTCAGAGATGCAATCAATAGAAGAAATTTTACTGAAGAATAGTTTGCAGTTTCATCAGCAGAAGCCAGCTTCAAGTCTCACAAGGAGTTCGTAGGCCGCTCTGCGTACATTCATATTTCCACAACAATTATACTCTAACAGAGTCCACTAACTACGTCATTACTTCAGGTTGGATGATTCTGATTGGCTAAGGAAAATAGACAAGGTTAGAAATTTTCCACACAGATAGTAAGAAGCATATCTCCCTTCGTCACGGTGATGACGAGGGGGACCCTAGATTTAGGTACCGGATGTCCTTTTGGGGTCATGATGTGGCGTCTGCTGGTCTCGAGCAGAATGCCAGTTGTCCAGTACAAAGGGACCTGCACAAAACACTTAGCGCACATACACAGATACACATGATTCACAGCTTCTTCAAGGCTGAAGTTGATCTGAGCTCTGCTCTGAGCAGGAAACTTTCCCCAAAACATACTGATAACATGTTCTTTTCTCTCAGTGAGATGTACAGAGGAAAATAGATCCTTTAACATACATTGAAGAAGTCATTCAAATAATTTAACAGAAATATAAATGTTGATTTATAACTTAAAAGATATATATTGAAGCGGTAGTGGATTCCAGAATCCACCCCTTCAACACCTCACTCCAGACCAATATGTTCTCAGTCCGCTTCAGCTATATGTTTATTAGTCTGCATTAGGTGAGTAGATAGTTAGTATGTCTATTTTTCTTAAGGTATATGTGGAGTAGCATCTAAATAATAAAAATATAAATCCTTTAATTTAAACACCCATGTGAGAGACCTTTATTCTGTTGTGTTAGATTCATGTTTGTTTTGAGAATATACATGACATTCTTTTCTCTCTCACATAAGTTCCTCCACAATTTGTAACTTTATAAATCAACATTGAGAGGCAATAAATACTAAATTAAGGGAATTCAACAGCATTATGCATCATAATCAACATTAAAGTACTGCCCTCAGGTTGAATAATGCAAGGATAATGACTTCTTACCTCTTCCAAAAGTGTGTCTGCAATTAGAACATAATATAGACAGTTTATCATTAAATAGTGTTAATACCCAGAATCTGCCCCATCTAAATTTAAGGTCAGGAGTTGCTACTGGTCAGTGTTATTGGGTGAAATGACCCCAAAACTTACTTTTTTATCTTGACAAATACACGGCACAAAATCTCATCTCTGCTCTTTTGATGAATGACTACCCTATTTTTAATAATTGATGCATCAACATGCATATGCTAAACTTGTATCTAAAATATAAATGTACAATTTAAAAGTAAATGCACATTGTTCTTAAGTGTGGCATCTTCCCCCATCATACCTTACAATTTTCCCTTTATTGTTCCTGTTAAGGGGGATCCAAAATACACTTTTAAGTGTATATTTTATATCACTTTATCTATTTGTGTCTGTAGATTTCAATTATTTCTAATTATTTTCAATTACAGTAGGCTAAATATCTTTAAAGGCCATTTTCTCAAAATGAGTTTTTTCTCCTGCTTTGAGTCAGAGATCTCCACTTCACCAGAACTTATATACCATAGTTTACAGTTTTATTCTTGTCTATTTTCTGAAGGTTTTTACGGAGGGATTTGTGGATATATATTCTGCCTGATTTAATACATTTTATTCCTTAAAAAATTGTTTGTTTTGTTTTTGTTTTTTTCTGGCTGTTGATTGTATTATTCTGAATTATGGAGTGATAAAAATAGATATCCAAAACCCCCCCTGTAAAAAACCTTTGAATTATGTCCAAAAAATTAAATGAGAATTTTGAACTTGATGTCATCCAATATTAAGATTTTTGTTCTAGAAATGTATGCAAATTAGTGCATATTTAATTAGATAACGCCTCATTAGTGTAACGAAGGCGGGACTCAGAGTAAGATCCACATGCGAAGCTTTATTAAATGTTGAGCGTGGTCGTACAGGCATGGTCAAACGGGGTAAACAGGAACATCAGAGACAGGCAGGATCGTAGTCAGAGAACAGGCAGTGGTCAAAAGGCAGGCAGCTATCAATCACAGGACAGAAGAACCAGACAGGGATCAGAAACAGGAACCGGAACAGACAGGATAAACAGGACAAACGCTTGGAAATGTTACACTGGGAAAACAAGACCTAGCAGTGAGGTGATGTGTGTAAGAGTCTTTTATTGTCCTGGTAATGAGCTGCAGCTGGGTGTGGTGATTAGTGATTAGTGTTAAGTGTGTGCAGGTGAGTGGCAGAGAGGATGATGGGAGATGTAGTCCGGGAACTGACAGGAACAGACGGTGATCATGACATAACGCCCCCCTCCCGGAAGGCGCGTCCTCGCGACGTGAAGGAACAGCTAGGGAGAGGGGGGTGGGTGCATTGGAGATCTAGTAGCAGCCAGGAACGGGATCTCCAATGCTGCCCCTGGAACTCGGGCAGCCATGGCAGGTCAGGTGGCTCGGGCGGCCACGGCAGGTCAGGTGGCCTGGGCGGCCACGGTAGGTCGGGTGGTTCAGGCAACCACAGCAGGTCAGGCGGCTTAGGCAGCCACGGCAGGTCAGGCGGCTTGGGCAGTCACGGCAGGTCAGGCGGCTTGAGCAGCCACGGCAGGTCGGAGTCCATACATGGCCTTAGTGGCCTACAGTCCATTAAATATCTGGTTTACAGATTGTGTATATTAGTAATTATCCTGTTAATACTATAAGTGCATATACCTGTGAACTCATAAAATAAATCTACAAATCAGCATGAAAAATGTAATTATGCATGCTTTATTGTTCATGCAAGACTGGATAAAGCATCAGTACATTTTTACACTACAATTCTACAAAAGATTCAAACATGCGCTGTCAGATTGGATGGTTTCTCTGTGAAAATCTCAAAACAGTCAATAATCTCTGCTACTCTGTATTTAAACAAAGGAGACATATTTCTGTGCAAATCATCTGTCTGCCCATACAGCTGAAAGCTTCAGGTTTGCATATAGATATGACAGTTTCATTGAATGTTCTGTATACCGTCTCAGGGGAAACATGAGAAGTGTTGTGTAGGCAGATCAAATCTGAGGTACATTAAGGTTCACAGAAGCATTTGAAATTTGTATTTGTTGCGTCTGGAATCAGAGACACCAAAAAAAAAAATAAATAAATAATTGTAATAACGCCATAAAGGTTCCCAGGTTTGGCAGACACGTATAGTACATTAACATCATCTCCAAAACAAACATCAGACATCCTGTACATATCAAGTCGGTTTACTTCTGCACATGCAGATCACCATCTCCTCCAGCCTCCTGCATCTTCTCAGTGTGAAGATGATCACTTTCTCCAGCCTGATGGACCATAGTGTCAGCTGACTGACTTGGGTAAAGTTGGTTTTATATTCACAAATTCGGACATCCGTATTCAATAGCCTTGTTAATCACACTACATTGGACATTCACAAGTAAATATGCCATTAAACAATACTTGCCTATTTTGATCGACTGTGAAAAATGTTGTAAGTTGACAATCGTCGGTTGTCAATATCATGTTGCTGCTTAAAATTCTCAAACGTTAATTTATTGCATATTTATTGGAAAGTCTGAATTTATCAGAAGTCTGAATGTGCGAAGATAAAACCAACTTTACCCAAGTAGCTGACTGCATTGTTTTTCCTTACTTAGTGTCTGTGTGTGCATCTCAATCAGCTCTGAGCTCTCCTGATCAGTTCCCTAACTACTGAACTAGGGAGCTGATTGAGACACAGCCTGTGTTTAATGCTGATGTGGCCTTAATGTAGGGAGGGATGGTGTCCAGTTGGGGTCAGTCTCCATAATCTTTAAGCAGGCTGATCTGCAATGAAATCAGAAGGTTTTTAGCTACATAACATAAGACCACAGCTGTAAAAAGTAGTCAGAAAATTAGAATCAGCATATGGATACAGAGCAAAAATGTCGTACCTTAAGTATATCAAATAAAAATGCCTTAGCAAAATGAAGAAAAAAAAAAATGTAGACATATTCAAGTAAAGGGATTCAGTTTAAATTGACTATTGTTTCATAGCACATAAAATCCAAACAATGCGTTGCTATAACGTTTGCTACTTTAGAAAACAGAAATCTCTAACTCACCTTTGTGAAAATGTAGAGAGCAAGCATACGTGAATGGAGATATCTTGACGAAAGTGATGTTTTGCGTCTCACCGCGGCAACCCATGCGATCCGGCACCTCTGTTACTGCCTCTACATACTCTCCGTATAGCCTTTTTTCAAGTAGGAAACCGACTAAATCTAATCTCGTAATAAAGTTTTTGACATTTTCTATCGTGGGACATATTATTGCAGCTTTTCACACAACAAAAGTGTGCCATTTTTACAATGAAAAGAAGCCAAAGAAGAAACAACTCTGCACTGATACAGAGATTGTTTGGATACCTCACAAATGGCGGCGACACCCATAATGCACTTCGGTTTTCACGAGTGTGACGTCATCTGACAAAGACCGATAGGACCACTGGGAGGAGCCAGAGCAGCTTGATTTTTTCACAGATTATCTGTCTCATATTTTACTGTCAGGACATAATGACAGGTTTAACAAATATGTAAAAAAAATACATTTTTACAAAAGTTACTTACTGCAGCTTTAACACGTTTCTAAAATGCTTACATTTTCTTTTCATATAAGCATACCTCATACCAAAATCATGGATCTTTCTCATATTATTTGCAAATGCTTAAACACAGCAAATCAGAAATGAAGACCTAATGTTCCAATCATTAAATATAGGATAAAACCTATACTTCTGCAACAACAGCAGCTCAAAAGTATTGAAAATATACATATAACACATACTGAAACAATTGATAAGTATTTTTAATTAGCAGATCACTTTGGCAGATTCCAGTCTCAGTAAAATAGGACACTTTGTATCGGATTTGTTCAGTGTGTATGAAGAACAACACAGAGGAGCAGAGAGAAAATAATATCTGGGTGAGGGAGAGGAATTGATGAAGGAGGAGAGGAGAAGTTGGATTAGGACAAGTGAGAAGAAGAGGTAGAGGAGAGGAGGAAGAATGTGTGAGATATAAACTCACAATTGCAAAATAAAAAATATTTTTGATAAAAAGTCACAATTACCTTTTATGCTTTTTTATTCTGTGGTGGAAAAAAAAGCTTCCATAATAACCAAAGACCATTTATGTTGGATTTGTTGTTGATCAATGGCAGCAATTTCATGTTTTCATTTCAGTAAAAGCTTTATACTACAATGATTCCACAACCATTGTTACATATTTACAAAATATGTGGTCTGCACAGGGCACTAGCTACCAAGTGGACACCATCCCACCCTCATGAGTGCACCATCAACACCACACACCCACCCCCAGAAAGAGATTTCAACCAAGAGGGACACTATAGTTCTGCATAAGGGACCAGTAGTTGCCCTGAGCAATTCTGTTACTTTCTTCTTTTTCTTTTTCTACTGCACATTCTATAAAATAATGACTCACTTCTGATGCCAAGAATGCACACATTCAACACTCAACCAAACACGTAGAATGGCTTACATGCATTATACTTTTACTGCAGTAAAAGGAAACTGAATTTTAAAAACTATGAATTTCATATTTTCTGCAGGTAGAACTGAAACATGACAGTAATGCAGTTTTCATAATGCCATCAGCTGTTAGTATTTTGACAGTCATTGCACTTTGATTGACAATATGTTCATGTGGATAGAAAACTAGTGCTAGTGTTTGACAGAACGACTCGATTTTGTATCAGGTTTGCTGTGTTTTGATAGAGTTAGTATGTGTAGAAAAAGGTTTTTAGCATTTTGAAATGTAGAGTTTGTGTTTATTTAACAAAATATGATTCTGAGCAGAAAATTAACTATTTGGCTAATTGTGTAATGTAGGTGCATTGCTGTGTTAATAGTTTAGAAAAAGTACTTTAAGTATTGGTAAACGCTTGTTAGCAATTGAAAAAAACTAACAGCGAATCAGCCACAGCTACTGCCACCTGCTGGTACGGAAAGGTATTTCATCTTATGCAGGCGCAGAACTTACGTGCTACTTGGCTGTCGGTTTGGTGTGTCAGGGCAACTTTGGACCCAGACGCTGCCGATGTGAGCCAACCCCGCAGTCTGCTTTTGTCGCCACTAGCTCATCGGCGTCGGCTTGGTGTGTTCCTACCTTATCACACATGTGAAGTTTGGGGCAGGTCGGACATTGTATGCCAGACTTACAACAGCTTCCTGTTTCATGGCGAAACATCAAACTTTGTCAGTCCACCACATACACATCATTCAATGAAAACTCCAGATCTTCGCAATTTAATGTCACAAAGGCCTTAAGATTAGATTGACCAAATATGTTGTTGTTCTGGTTAAATCTCAGTGAGGAGTTAATCACAGTGTAAAACATGTAATTTCCTGCTGCCCCGCAGGCGCTATGACTGTAACTGAATATTGGAATGTAGATGTCTTGAAGTTTGGGGTAGATCGGACATTGTATGTCCGAGTTACAACAACTTCCAGTTCCACGGACACGCCCTTCAGCAAAAACTCTAGATCTTCACAATTTAACGTCACAAAAAACTTTAGATTAGACTGACCAAATATGATGTTTATCTGATAAAATCTCTTGGAGTCGTCATCTGGAAATGGCAAAAACTGTAAATGATTTTGCAGAGAAAATTCAAAATATCTCACTTACTGTGGGTTTTCAGATTTTGCTCTCAGGGACTTTTTTTTGTAGGTATTGGGCTGTTACACATGTCTACAGAATTTCATACCTGTGAAATTTTGTAGATGGTGCTATGGAGCCATTTTGCCACACCTAATTCTGAAACCATTTCAGGTGTAAATTTTCACCACTTCTGATGCATGTGCAAAGTGTCATGAGTTTTCGAGCATGTTTAGGCCCTCAAAAATGTGATTCATTTCGGAGAAGAAGAATTGACCAAGCAATTCCAATAGGGTCCTCACACCACATGTGCTCGGACCCTAATAATTCTATAGAATGTCTTTGTAATGGCATAGCATTAACAGGTTGCAGTAAATAAGTGAATCAGAAGGTTTGGTTCACTTGCAAATGTCTAGGGAGAAGTGCAATTTGAAATTGAGGACAGATGCTTAAAATATTCCAACTAATTACAATAAAAACAGTACTTGCAAGAGGTTATTTATTACAAAATGTATTTTAAAGATGTCAAAATGAGTTTGCATTGAACAGTGGCACAAAAAATAATTATCATACATTTTTATTGTTTTTCTTACATTTTTTTAAAAATATTTTAACACAGAATATATTGCATTTAAAAAAAAAATAACCAAAAATATGCACAAAGTATTTCTACTGACAATAACTAAACTTGTCAGATGTCTTAATGTTCTTTAAGGTGCTTCCTGTGCTAGATTATCCAGAGCTATTCCATGAAAGCGGAGAAAATGCCAGCCCTCCTTAGCTGTGAGGTCCTCTGCACCTTTAGCTAAATAAAAATCTAAAGAGGGCTTGTTCCAATCCAGTACAGAGAACTGTAAACGCACACAATGCTGCTCTTTGGCCACCTATAAAGTAAAAAGAAAAAACTGCATTTACTCTTTTACAATAAAGCCATACTGCTCAATCATTGAGATAACAAAGTTTGTTTAACCACAAAAATCCATACGATAAAATTAAATACAATGATGCAAAAAGTTATCCAGATAAAATATATATATATATAAACTCACTTTGGCGACAGTTGCCATTAAAGCCTTTCCAATGCCTTTACCTGTAGCAAAAGCAGGAATGAGATAATCAATACACAGTTCTGCATTTTGTATCATACTCTGGTTTACTGACAAGATATACACACTTCTGTACTCTGGCATCACATACAGATCCTCCATATACACAGTCCTCCCTTTCCAGGTGCTGTACGTATAGAAGAAGAGAGCATAGCCAACCTTTGTGTGTCCTGTGGAAAGCCAGCTGCAGTAAGAATACTTGTGAAGACTATATAATGATAAATGTCCAATTAGAGATTAATCATTACAGTGGCTGATCAGAGATATTTCTGTCCAAATTTAATGCAACTAAAAATATATATTGATATGTAAAATAACAAACATATTAACTACATTTAAATAGGCTATATCAGGTAAACCAAATTGTTTACCATATTCCTACTCTGTTTTCTCTGGACGTTATGTCACTTTTGGTCTTTTAGGAGTCATTATTACCATCTTTAGACATGAGCTCCTCGGGTACCTCAGCTACAAGACACTGGTAATAAGGATTAGGTCCAAATCCATCCCTCTCCAACTCTAACAGAAAACAAAAAAAACCAGCAGAGCCAGACTCTAATTAGTAAGCAACATGTGGCTTCATTTTGACTGTAATAACTTAAAATGGGTCAGCTTATTTAAAATAACCTTTATGGGATATCTTCACTTGGTCAGGCATCTTTTCATAAACAGCCAATTCCTACAATAAAACAAACACATATAATCAAAACTCATTCTGCATTCAACAAACACTGGGTGCGTCTCAATCAGCTCCCTCATTCAGTAGTCAAGGCACTTATCAGGGAGTCAGCCTTTTTAAGGGCTGTCTCAATCGCTACCCACGTAGAAGGCAACATTCTCAGAACCTTGCGCAATGTTCCCTGAAAGTTCTCAAAAGGTGACAAAAATTCCGAACCTTTACAGAACATTCGGGACGTTCCTAAAACATCCTCTTTTGGTAGTGAAAGTGCTGCAGTTCAAGTTTCCTTATATGTCTTTAGGGGGATGTTCCATTTTGGTTATTTTATGGTCAAAAAAAGAACGTTACAAAGAGCACATTTGGGACATTAACAGAACGTTCCCACACAGTCCTCTGTTGGTCATTTAATAACATTCCCAATATGAGTTTAGGGGGACATTCTATTTTGGTTATTTTATGGTCATGTGAGAACATTACAAAGAGGACATTTGGGAAGTTAAAAGAACATCCTATAGTAATAGTCCTCTAAACATTCCCAGAACATCCTGAATGTACCCTGAAGGTCCACCAAATAATGTTCCCCAAACCTTAAAAGAACTCCTCATCGTGACTGTCTTTGAACGTTCTGGGAAGGTTACTAGGTGACAGGTTACCCCGCTAGAAATGTTACATTCCCATGTAAGGTACCCTTAGCCTTACGTCATTTATTAGCTCAATTTAATTGTTAAAGGGAATAAGAATTGAATCAACTGTGAATGATTCACTGTAAATGATTCAGAATTAATATTTAACACTTCACCAATTATTCGTCCAGCGAAAATTGAGGTTAGAGTATTTTACCAATTCTGGATAAAATATTATTCTGTGGCCAACAGTAACAATATTTTATTATGATTATTATTATAATTATTATATTATTATAAGCTAGAGGTAACTTGATCTTAAGTTTAAGGCAGTAATTTGACACACAATACAAGAAACACTATATGTGAAAATCAAAACAAGATTTATTGACTACTTCTAACGATTACAGGAAACTAAGGCTAAACACACACACACACACACACACACACACACACACACATACATACATGCACACACATTCGCGGAGTTGATGAGTTATGAAAAGTCCCATTTCAGTGCTAACTCATAACCTGAGGAAAATCACAAAAGCAGAGCTTTGGCTTGATTCTTTAGGTTTAAAGGAGTTTCACCAGTTTCCAGCAAGAGAGAGAGAAGTTTGCTTGTACCTGCGTTTGCTCTGACAGCTGAGGTAATCGGGTTGTTCCGTGACTCGTGTACAGCGGAGTCCCGCGTTCTGGATTGGCTGTCTTTCAGGTGACGTCTTCTCGGGAAAGCCCTGTGGGTTGCGCGGAAGCTTTGAAGGATGCTGCTGGCTGGTGAAGCTGTTCTGATCTGAGCGTCTGGCTTGAGCGGCTCTCTTCTTGGGAGACTTTTCAAATCCGTTAAAGGATTGTTACGCTGCAATAATTAGGTCGGCCGGAACCGAGAACATTTCCTATAACACTAGATATACCTGTACATCAGAACAAGAATGGCATTTACGCTAATATCTGTCTCTCTGCTTATCCTGAGGTTTGCCGGGTGCTGGATCCAGGCCGTATCCAGGTCAGATGGAGAACCTGCGTCTGGACCTGACTACAACGTAGCCCAGGATCCCCGTATCCGCTTACATATATTTATATATAATCGATTTTTAAACTCTATAATAAAAATGTACAATTCAGATTTTGATCTCCATATACATTTACATATATATATCTTCCAAGGGGTTTTTTCCCTCCTAGGACTTTTTTCCCAGTGCTAGCACGCTGGGTTTTTCTCCTAGGGGGTTTTTTCCACCCCTGGAAGTCAGCCGACATTGGCTTAATGTAGCACCATCTTGTATATGTTACATATTACCACGCTTGTTTGTACAGTTTTAACCACTTCCCTTTTTTTTTCTGTGCTTCTAATATGTAAAGCTGCTTTGAAACAATTACCAATTGTAAAAGCGCTATATAAATAAATTTGACTTGACTTGACTTTTGTCAGATATTTCACCGAGGGTTGTGGAGTCTGAATGTGACGGTTGTTGATCAGCGGCGTGGCTCGTAGTTGAAATCGGCGGCTGTTAGATGGAAAATCAGCCCCGATAAAGGATCTTCTCAACTTCTTCTGTTCAGCATGACCCAAGCAACTTTTCAGCCGTGGTCACAGTATTTCTGACCGACTTCTGACTTCCAGCTTCTGACTCTGACTTTACTTCATATTTCTCAACTGCCTTGACTTTAGCTTGTTCGGACAGCATAGTTTTAAAGGAGCAATTCTGGCTCCATCCTTCAGATGCGATCCTCCAATGAGACGTTGCTACGGAGATTAGACACGCCTCGTCTATTGTCTATTGATCACATCGCGTGATATCTGCAGGACATTCTCTTGTTTTATTAACAACTTTATAAAGTTTCTTAATATTTTCCTGATACTGAATTTCAATGTTTCATTCACACAGAATTACAGAGAATTATAAATTCTGCATTTAGAGCTCAAACACGACACATTTCTTCCACACATATTACTAGACTGACCTAATTAAAACAATGATTATAAGAGAAAGAAGATGCATACAGGACTACAAACATATAAAGCATTGACTCCAACATATTAGTAATCACATCATAGCAAATGTTATTCTGGATATAGTTAATACTTTAAGTAATCGACAATTGTCCCTTTTGAGATTCAAGATTGAGTCCTAAGCATAGTTTAACTTTGACCGGAGTCATGGGTGACCGGGTCACGATGGACGGCCACACAAGGGAGGTATTGATAGGACAGATTTGTCTTTAAATCCGTTGATGGGTGTTTTCCTGTTCCGTCCGATAATACAAGAGGGTTTTGTGAGAGAATCAATAGATTTAATGTGATCAGACCCACGTGATGGGTTCTGATTAGTTTATTGCTGATGAGCAAAGAAGTCCTTTAGACAGAGTCCTTTGTTAAAAGAAGTCACCTCATCATTCCTGTAAAAGCTAGGTTTTCCCTGTCAGGAAATGGATCTTTTGGACCAAATGAAGCTTTGTTCAATCATGCCTCTGGCTGATAAAGCCATTTGGTAACGTCTGTCGAACGGGTCCCTACGGAGTCCCCCTTTTGCTTGGCGAGGTTCTTGGTGCGAACGTCGGCAGGCACTGGAACAAGAGGCAGAGAGAGAACAGACACATACAAGACACAAACAACATCTCCATCACTGACTGAATTCTGGTGAAGGACTTGGGTATCTTGGAATAAACGGGTTCGGAACACTCCAACTAACATAGGGGCGTACTGTTTAAGATCAGTTGTAATTGGGTGGTTTCGACTAATCTAATTGTCAGTGGTTCGACGAGGAGGTAGAGGCGTGATTTCAATCAGGTTGGTTGAGTTCTCGAGTTCGGGTTCAGGTTCTTGGTCGATTTTATCACGTCGGAAGATGCGCGGGACGCCTGACGTGCATCTATCAAAAGACTCTTGCACGGCGTTCACTCGCTTGTGCAGGATGAAGGCCAGTGTCAAGGTCACAATATATCCTACAATAGTAGAGATGCAAAGTGCTGTGTCAGCAGCAGACCAAGACCGAATGAAGGCCAGTGTCAAGGTCACATTATATCCTACAATAGTAGAGATGCAAAGTGCTGTGTCAGCAGCAGACCAAGACCGAATGAACGACACGCCAGCGGGCGGAAGGCGAGCTATAGCTTCTAAGGCTGTATCAACAGGAGTCAGATCAATAAGTTGTGTTCCTTCCTCCCTGATCCTCTCTTCCGATTCTGGATCGAGGACGAAGGAATGCTGTTAGAAGTACGGTGAGATTTCGAGTTCAGCCTAGTGCTCATCGTCGTGATACACTGCAAGATCGTCGATGTGGAGGATCGAGCCCTTAGGGACATTGATCCAGAGAGTTTGGTTAGGCAGGATAATGCGTGTGGCAGCTAGTGTCGGGTCTAATTGATTCTAGGCCGCAGAAGCCCTCGGTATTACCAAATACGAATGGTTTACTCGGGCAAAGGTAATGAATGTCTTTAATGAGTGTACACATTTTTAGGTTTGGGGCCAGGTACAACTGTTTGTTGTTGTCGTGGTACGCCACGACCTCAGGAGTGTGTACTTTGACATAGGTGTTCCCTTGCCAAAATCAAACATTCACAACGTCTTTGAGCCGGTAAACATTATTCAAATCGATAATGGGCAACTGAGGAGGAAGACTAATGATAGTGAAGGAGGAAAAAGGGAAAGCATGAGGAGAGAGAGAAAAGAAAACACAAAGAGGCACAAGGACACTGAGTTTACTAGAGCAAAGTGAGTGTCACATGTGTGAAGCAACTCCTTTCTACTAGAGGTTGTTCCTAGCAGTGCTGTGGAGGAGCATGTGTAAGTGTTGTGTAAAACAAAACCAGAAAAATAAAAGAAAAAACTTTCCCTAAAATGACAGTCAAAATGAGTCATTAGTGTGGTGTAGCGTAGGGATTGTCGGTCTGTGTCAGTGGGTTTGAACCTCCCCCTTTTCCTGTCGGTTGGAACCTTGGTGCCTCTTTATCTGGTTTCGATGGACCCATCGAAGGACAGGCTCGTTGCGGCCTTGTCCGTTCTTGATTCGATAGGCGACAGGTGAGAGCTTATCCACGATCTCATGTGGTCCCGTCCAGTGAGGTAGGAATTTCTTTGACAGGCGATGGGGAGCTTTCTGCCTTGGCTGGGCAAAGCTGTAGTACCACACTTTGTCTCCGACATTGAGTTCTTGGTAAGAGGCCCTTTTATCGTAGTAGGCTTTACTACCTTCCGCGCTTCTTTGGAGGTTTTTGTTGTGCGAAGGCGAAAGTCGCTCTCAGGTGCTGATGCAACTCTTCCAGATACTGATGAGTGGTGTAGGCGGTGACGAGGTTCATGTCACCAGGTTGGTACAGCAGGTGTAGTGGTGCTCTGTGGTTTGGGTTTGCCGGTTGGAACTGGCAACACACCAGGCATCCTTTTACGTATTCCGTCACATCTTGCTTCATGCCAGGCCAATATGCTACTTGTTTGAGCGTTTCATAGGTGGCCTTGGCGCCATGGTGTCCAGCGCATGGTGCATCATGGGCGTGTGTCAGCATCATCCCCCTCTGAGGAACTACAAGCTTTGGCGCAGTTAGGGGCTCAGGGACATATGTGAAAACGCCGTCCTTGAGATGCAGCATGTGCTTGATTGAGTGAAGGTGGCGGACATCAGAGGACTTGGATAGGTCGGAGGTGGAAATGGGATGAGTTATCGGGTCGGAAATGTGAGTGACAATGGTTTGTAGCGTTGGATCCGACGCTTGGAGGGTGAGGAGATCGTCAGCAGTGAACTGGCTGGCGGCGGGTTATGGCTGCAACTGAAGGGTTGGGTGGGAGGGAGGGATGGGAAGTTCCAAGGCTCTCCATGTGATGCACCTGCTTTGGCAAGGGCATCGGTTTGGTCATTGAGATCTTTGTCTTGGACATTTATGGCAGTCATGATTCGGAGGGAACCTGAGTCTGAGTCAGACGCTTGCAATGAGCAGAGGAATGGGTCTTGGTTCCTGTTGCTTGGAGTGGAACTTGCTCTTGGTTTTGAACTTGCATCGTCAGTCAGTAGATAGGGGGCGGTGTCTGTGACTTGACACTGCGATTCGTTGGAGTTTACTGACTGGAGAGGCAGAGGCTCACGGACTTGCGTCCATATCTTCAGGTGCTTGAAGTCTATTAAGGGTTCAAAGCGGTTAAGCAGGTCCTTCCCAATGAGGAGAGGATATGTGTTGAGTGGTGAGACGTATACTGGGTGAACAAGGTTCATTGGCCCCACAGTTAGGTGAATTGGGGCCACATGTTTTAGTTGTAGGCCTGTGTGGGAATATGCTTGGAGGTTTAGCTCACACCTTTGAAGTTTAAAGGTTCCATTAGACCTCTTTGTTCTGCTTTGGACTTCTTCAAGGAGTTCTGTTGACATTAAGGTGATGTCAGCTCCAGTGTCGAGGAGGGCTTCAACCTTGATGTGTTGTTCGATGATAATGGAGAGGTAAAACTTTCTTGCTATACCTTTCTCACTGAGATCACCCAGGAGTTGTGGGACTGGAGTTTGGGATGAGAGAGGTAGGATGTCAGCATTTATTTCGTTTTCTTCGGGGGAGTGGCAGACGACCAAGACAGCACTTTCAGGAACTGGAGTGGTTTCCACAGCAGGTGTTTGTTGGATGCTGCTGTGATCTGACCCATCAGGCGTTGGATCAGTTTCTGACTGTTTTGTGGGATGTTCAGGTGGGATTTCTTGTCCGTTTGGAGTTATGGTGCTTGTGGTTCTCTGGGAGAGAGATGAGGTGCTGTTCTCTGGGGTGTGTTGAGTCAGGTGGTCGCTGCCATCTCGTCCGGCCGCTAGTCAGGATGAATCTGGTTTCTTTTTCTCTTCCCACTTCCGGTCTTCCTCCTTTCGTTGGAAGAACTCTTTCATCATCATTTTCATCAGCTCTTGAGAGTCGAAACAAGGTGAAGTCTTTTGTTCTGGTATGGATTCATTTTGAGCTCGGTCAGCTTGGAATCTTTGTGAGTTTTTTCGTCGATTCCTTGGGCTGGTTGCTTCAGGGTGTGTTTGTCGTTTTCCCTTGGATTCCCATGAGCCTTTTACTCTAGGGTTTGGCTGATTCCAAGTTTTCTCCCAATGACTCTCGTGAGGTCTTGATTGGTTCCATGAATTTTCCCAGTGACGTCCAGGTGAGCGTTGTCGTCCACGTGGTCCATCCCAGCGGTTGTCTCTCTGTTTAGGTCGAGTACCAGTGTGGGAGTCCCACTCTCTGTTGGACGAGGATGCATTCCACTCTTTGGGTGTCGGCTTGGCAAGGTCTTGACGCTGGGTGCCCTCTAGGGCCAGCCCTTGACTCTGTGTGTTGAAGTCAAGAACTGTGGTGGTTTTGGTGCCCTTTTCTAAGGCCATCTTCTGTTTGCAGTAAGCTTTATGCGCCAAGTCTCTTAACTGTTGAGCACTCATTGTGCGTGGACAGGCAAGGACGCCAAGATGGTGGCTCACCCCAGGATGGAGGTTTCTCAGGAAGAGAGTTTTGAAGTTCAATTCCTCCTCCATATTCTGTTCGTTGCGAGACCCGAAGTACGCTAGCCTGAGTCGGCTATAGAAGACTTGAGGAGATTCATGGCGACCTTGTTTTGTTTCCAGGGCAGCTACTAGTCCTTGTTCTGACTCAGGGTCAGCGAACTCTTTAATGATAGCTTCTTGGAGCAGGTGGTAATCAGTCTTTGTGTGGGCAGGCTGCCGGTCCAGGAAGCTGCGCACTTCAGAGCTGGATGTGGCTCTGAGCAAATAAAGTCTATCTTTGTCAGTGACATTGGGTCTCATCTCCAGATGGAAGTCAATATCTTGCAGATAACTCTGAACATTTGGGCTACCTGGCACATTTGGAGTGAATTTGCCAATGTTTTTAGCAAGCTTGTCAAGGTCTCTGAGGTCCAAGCCATGAGATGATCTGTGGCTGGCTGGAGCAAAGTCTTTTAATTTAGTGGGGAGATATGATGCATCGGAGGGAGCTGGTGACTGTTTTGGCACTGCCCCCTTCTGATCATGTGCCAGTCCAGGAACAGGGGAGCCGGTCCTGCTTGGCAAAGGTGAAGTTGGTGTCCGACGTGTTCTTGACGGCTCACAGCGCAATTCATATCCATGCTTGAGTTCCTCTTTAATAATGTCGGACTCTTCTTTGATGTAGTCAAGCTGACGTGTTAGGCGGCTGACCTCATTTCTTGACTCATTCAGGTGAGTTTCGAGAGCTTTAATTCGGCTGTTCTTGTCTCTGAAGTCAGCCTTTGCTTTTTCCAGTAGCTGTTCTGCATACTGTAGCTTGTCGGAGAGATCAGCGTAGTCTGTTCTGCCTCGTTCCATTTCTTGCGTAGTAGCTGCTAGGGTCTCTTTTAGCCTGTTGATCTCCTCCTTTGCGCCTTGTTCCACTTCATCAGGCCCTTCTTGTCGTTCCTGAGCCTCCAGCTCCAGCTGTTCGATGCGTCGTTGTGCACGTGTCAGCTCCTGCTGGCGATGGGCGGCTTGCCTGTCGCTCAGTTTGAGGGTGGCGATGAGTGTGTGGCTTAAGGAGCCGGTGATCTTGGCTAGTTCTTTGTGGCTGTAGCTCTGGCTTGGGTCTTGTTTCATGACGCTTGCTATGTTGTCATCCAGCTGGTCCTGTGTCTGATGCTTTAGTGTTTCAGCGGCTTTAGGTAGGATGCTGTCTGTTACAACACTTATCCAGGTCTCCAGGTCCTCCCAGTGTCCAGCAGGGTCTGTTGTGCGAGACATGTTTTGGCACTGCGAGGGAGATCTAAACTGACACAGACCTTGAAGAAAAGAACAAAACAAAACACAACGAAACAAAACAAACAAGCAGGGCAAATCAAAGGTGTAAGGGTGCAATGTCAAGTGTGAGCTAATGGGAATGAGTAATGAGTGTGTAAATGTGCAGGTAAGACTGGTTCTCGACTGTGGTCCTCTCGTGGATGTGCTTCTAACTCGGAGTCTCTGCGAAAAGAATCAGTAAGCACACACAGGTAGCACAGCTAGAGAAGAGCAGAAGAAAAGAAAAGCACGAAACAACAGAATAGCATTTAGCAAAGAGCAGAGTAATAATGGGGTGCTTCCAGTTTCCCTATAAAATGAAGTTTTCGTCTTTAACACTGTTTGCAGAATGAGTTTTGTAGAATTTAATTTAGAAGGATGGTTCTAGACAGGGGTTTTGAAAAGGATTTCAAAGTACCAGGACTGTGATTGTTATTAAAATTCCCTTCGGGGTGAAAGAAAAACAATAACAATGACAGTATTGGTTTCTCAGCTAGTAGGATTGACAACCATGCACCACAAAGTGTTTCTAGATGCGCGATCGGGGTTTGGACGCCTACCAGTCTCCTTGTCAACCTGCTTGATCCTAGGCTGGGTAGGATAACAGGATGAGGAGGGAAGGTAAAGTGAGTGTCATACAATTTTGAAAGAAGTGTTCCGTTTCCCAAATATTTGTTAAATATTTCTCAAACACTCTGCTTTTATGACTTTCACAGGTACAATTCCAAAAACCAGCAGCAGTAGTCAAACCAGAAGAGGACAGCTGAGAGAGAGAGAGAGAGAGAGAGAGAGAGAGAAAGAAGAGAGTGAAGTTTTGCTCCCAAAATTTGGAAAAATTACAGGGTTGACAGAGTGGTGGCGCTAGGGAGTCGCTACACCTAGGGGGTAGGCTTACTGCGCTAGCAGAAGTCAACTGACCCAAGTATTGAGGGAGACCCCAAAATGTTCCTTTGAATAAATGAATTAAATCAAAGACTAAGGGAGTGAAAGTCTGAGACTAAACTTTATTTTAAATGAATTTTGAATTTAAATTTGGAAGTTGTGAATTAAAATTGTAATGGGTTCAGCATTAAACATTGAGAGCAATTACAATCAAATTAATTAATCAAGTATCATCTGAATTAGGGAAGCCCAAATCCTAATTAATGACTAATGAAATTAAAATTTCAAAGAAATAATGATTAGTTAATGATTAAAATTGCCAGATGTTTGTAAGCAACTACAATTAAATTAATCCACAAATATCCATACCATATGAAAGCTAAACTGAAATTATGAACTTGATTTTCAATTAAAATTGAAATCGAATTAAAATTCCCAATCAAAAATTCATATTCCCAGATGTCATTAAAATCAGTAAGAGCAGTTACAAATAACAGGAAATGTCCTTAAATGTAATCAGGATGATTGCTAATTGCTAAAACCCAAAAGATCAAATTTAGGAGAGAGACAACTCTTCAACAAATGAGATTAACAAAACAGGTTTATTAATTTAACATTTGTCACGTTCCCTCAAATGGGAGGAGATGAGAAAAGATAAGATGTGTAAGTTAGAGAGAGAGAGAGAGGTGAAAGCACTAGAGTGAATTAAAGTTCAGTAAGAAAGAAGTCATTCCAACATTGCAACATTGCATTCAGACCACAAAATGCTATGCTAGCCATTAGCCCTTTAGCAATGCTACTAGCTTTACATAGACTGTAATGCAACCGCGCTAGTTTTAGCTAGCTCAGCTTATGCTAGGCTTTGTTTACACACAGTTAAATATGGCGCTGGCAGTCTGCGCATGCGCACTTAAAGGTTGTCCCGGAAAAGGTTTCTTAGGGCTTCCGGGTTACAGCTGTCACTGTCGTGGTGACTAACCCACAACAAAGAATACACTTGTTCTATACTCTTTGCACACAGATAACAAACAACAAAAGCACAATAATTATTGAACTGACAGCGCAGTTCATTCACAATGAACCATTCAGCTTCTCGCGTTTCAGAGCTGAACAACCCCCTCAAGTTAGAGTGAGGCACATTAATCCACAGATTTTTCTGCAATTAATAATTAACGTTCCTAAGATCTCGGCGATCTGAATTCGTGTCAGTTTCTGGACACGCAACAACATGCAAGATTTACTGCAACAATACTTGATCAAGAATTTTAAAAATAATCCCATTCAAATCAAACTCAGACACGTGGTGTTTAGAGTATTAATATCTCATCTCACGAATGAGCGGATATAGGCGGCACATTAGGTAGCTACTCTCTAATGTAACCATGCAGGGATTTTAGCTTAGTTGAAATAACATTGGAACACGCAATATTATCCACTAGCTACAAGTCCTTAAGAACAAAAGCAAGGAAAACGCTTACTCTGTCCTGGTGCACTCTAAGGCGACTTTCCTTTTGTCTTGGCAGACAATCTTAGATTCATTTACTGCAGTTTTAACAACAACAACTAAACGTACAGACAAACAACTCGAGTTCAGATTTCATTCATCCACCGCGCCTTATGTGCAATCATGACAATCAAAAAGCCTCGTTTCTGTTTCTAATCTATTTTCCGGACCAATAGAAAAGATACAATCACACAAGTTACTTGTTTTGTGTACAAATTAGATTAAACTGCACGAATTTTCTCCACCATTACTGTTAAATATTCTTAGCCTTACGTCATTTATTAGCTCAATTTAATTGTTAAAGGGAATAAGAATTGAATCAACTGTAAATGATTCACTGTAAATGATTCAGAATTAATATTTAACACTTCACCAATTATTCGTCCAGCGAAAATTGAGGTTAGAGTATTTTACCAATTCTGGATAAAATATTATTCTGTGGCCAACAGTAACAATATTTTATTATGATTATTATTATAATTATTATATTATTATAAGCAAGAGGTAACTTGATCTTAAGTTTAAGGCAGTAATTTGACACACAATACAAGAAACACTATATGTGAAAATCAAAACAAGATTTATTGACTACTTCTAACGATTACAGGAAACTAAGGCTAAACACACACACACACACACACACACACACATACATACATGCACACACATTCGCGGAGTTGATGAGTTATGAAAAGTCCCAAGTTCAGTGCTAACTCATAACCTGAGGAAAATCACAAAAGCAGAGCTTTGGCTTGATTCTTTAGGTTTAAAGGAGTTTCACCAGTTTCCAGCAAGAGAGAGAGAAGTTTGCTTGTAGCTGCGTTTGCTCTGACAGCTGAGGTAATCGGGTTGTTCCGTGACTCGTGTACAGCGGAGTCCCGCGTTCTGGATTGGCTGTCTTTCAGGTGACGTCTTCTCGGGAAAGCCCTGTGGGTTGCGCGGAAGCTTTGAAGGATGCTGCTGGCTGGTGAAGCTGTTCTGATCTGAGCGTCTGGCTTGAGCGGCTCTCTTCTTGGGAGACTTTGGTCAGATATTTCACTGAGGGTTGTGGAGTCTGAATGTGACGGCTGTTGATCAGCGGCGTGGCTCGTAGTTGAAATCGGCGGCTGTTAGATGGAAAATCAGCCCCGATAAAGGATCTTCTCAACTTCTTCTGTTCAGCATGACCCAAGCAACTTTTCAGCCGTGGTCACAGTATTTCTGACCGACTTCTGACTTCCAGCTTCTGACTCTGACTTTACTTCATATTTCTCAACTGCCTTGACTTTAGCTTGTTCGGACAGCATAGTTTTAAAGGAGCAATTCTGGCTCCATCCTTCAGATGCGATCCTCCAATGAGACGTTGCTACGGAGATTAGACACGCCTCGTCTATTGTCTATTGATCACATCGCGTGATATCTGCAGGACATTCTCTTGTTTTATTAACAACTTTATAAAGTTTCTTAATATTTTCCTGATACTGAATTTCAATGTTTCATTCACACAGAATTACAGAGAATTATAAATTCTGCATTTAGAGCTCAAACACGACACACTTCTTCCACACATATTACTAGACTGACCTAATTAAAACAATGATTATAAGAGAAAGAAGATGCATACAGGACTACAAACATATAAAGCATTGACTCCAACATATTAGTAATCACATCATAGCAAATGTTATTCTGGATATAGTTAATACTTTAAGTAATCGACAATTGTCCCTTTTGAGATTCAAGATTGAGTCCTAAGCATAGTTTAACTTTGACCGGAGTCATGGGTGACCGGGTCACGATGGACGGCCACACAAGGGAGGTATTGATAGGACAGATTTGTCTTTAAATCCGTTGATGGGTGTTTTCCTGTTCCGTCCGATAATACAAGAGGGTTTTGTGAGAGAATCAATAGATTTAATGTGATCAGACCCACGTGATGGGTTCTGATTAGTTTATTGCTGATGAGCAAAGAAGTCCTTTAGACAGAGTCCTTTGTTAAAAGAAGTCACCTCATCATTCCTGTAAAAGCTAGGTTTTCCCTGTCAGGAAATGGATCTTTTGGACCAAATGAAGCTTTGTTCAATCATGCCTCTGGCTGATAAAGCCATTTGGTAACGTCTGTCGAACGGGTCCCTACACCCAGAACATTGTCAGAATGTCCACTGGTATTAAGGATGCTGTCTAGTAACGTTCCCAGAACGTTCAGAGATGGTCACGATGTGGAGTTGACCAACAGAGGACCATGTGGCAATGTTCAGATAATGTCCCAAATTTCCTCATTGTAACATTCTTATGTGACCATAAAATTAACCAAATTGGAATGTCCCCCTAAAATCATATAAGGAACCTTGAACTGCAGCACTTTCATTACCAAAAGAGGACATTTTATGTCCCAAATGTTCTGTAAAATTTCAGAATTTTCTTCACTTTTAGAGAACTTTTAGGCAAAACGTCCTAAAAAACTTTTTAGGGCCTAAACGTTCTCGAAAACTCATGAAACTTTGCACACGCATCAGAAGTGGTGAAAATTTACATCTGATGTGGGTTTCAGAATTAGGTGTGGCAAAATGGCTCGATAGCGCCACCTACAAAATTTCAATTAAGCGCCCTTCGTGCTACATTTCACGTACAGTTATGAAATTCGGTAGACAGATGTAACAGCCCAATACCTACAAAAAAGCCCATGGTTGCAAAGTTTGTAAACCCAACAGGAAGTGAGATATTTTGAATTTTCTCTACAAAATTGTGGCAGTTTTTGCCATTTCCACATGTTGTACTTTAACGAACTCCTCCTAGAGCTTTAATCAGATCAACATCATATTTAGTCAGTCTAATCTAAAGGCCTTTGTGACGTTAAATTGCGAAGATCTTGAGTTTTCACTGAAGGGCGTGTCCGTGGCGGCATGACAAAGTTCGATGTTTCGCCATGAAACAGGAAGTTGTTGTAACTCGGGCATACAATGTCTGATCTGCCCCAAACTTCACATGTTTTATTACAGTCCTGGCCTGAATACATCTCAATGGCAATATTCAGTTACAGTCATAGCGCCACCTGGGGGCAACAGGAAATTACATGTTTTACACTGTGATTAACTCCTCATAGAGATTAAACCAGATCAACATCATATTAAAGCTGCAAGCAGCGTTGAGAGGGCCCTCGCACCCGGGCTCACCGCCACCCGTTGGCCTCAGGAAAACAGTGAATAGTGGGCGTCATGCATTTAAGTGAGTGAATACAGGAGAATTATGCCAAAGTCATTTCGAAATGCCACACTTCCTGCGGCCAACAGGTGGCGCTTTCACCATAACTGAATTTTGCCATGTTGATGTCTTCAGGCCAGGACTATCATTGAACACGTGAAGTTTGAAGCAGATCGGACATTGTATGCCTGAGTTACAACAACTTCCTGTTTCTTTTGTGGCGTTAATCGCATAAATTAGCACTCAGCCAAGTGTTGCATGATTTAACGTGTCTCTAGCATGTTTGGTACTTCGTGGCATAATGAAATGTGACTATGGTAGTGAATTACATCCTGAAGCATGCCATTTCCTGTTGCCAGCAGGTGGCGCTATGACTAACTAAATATTGTCATATAAATGTCTTTAGGCCAGGACTCTTATCACACATGTGAAGTTTGGGGAAGATCAGACATTGTATGCCTGAGTTACAGCAGCTTCCTCTTTCATGGCGAAACATCAGACTTTGTCAGGCCGCGACGGACACGCCCTTCAGCGAAAACTCAAGATCTTTGAAATTTATCATCGCTAAGGTCTTGAGATTAGACTGACAACATTTGATGTTGATCTGGTTAAATCTCTATGAGGAGTTAATCACAGTATAAAACATGTAATTTCCTGTTGCCTGCAGGTGGCGCTATGACTGTAACTGAATATTGTTATGAAGATGTCTTCAGGTTAGGACTCTAATAAAGCATGTGAAGTTTGGGGCAGATCCGACATTGTTTGTCTGAGTTACAACAACTTCCTTTTTCATGGCGAAGACATCAAACTTTGTCAGGCCGCCACGGACACGCCCTTCAGTGAAAACTCTAGATCTTCGCAATTTAACGTCACAAAGGCCTTTAGATTAGACTGACCAAAAATGACATTGATCTGATTAAATCTCTAGGAGGAGTTCGTTAAAGTACAACGTCTGGAAAATGCAAAAAACGGTGAATTAATTCAAAATATCTGACTTCCTGTTTGGTTTCGGATTTCGCTCCAAGAGAATTTTTTGTAGGTACTGGGCTGATAAATGTGTGTACCGAATTTCAAAGCCCTAGTGTAATGTAGCGAGCGGGGCTGTACGTTAGATGGTGCTATCGAGCCATTTTGCCACGCCCAATTCCGAAACCCATAACAGACGTAAATTTTCACCACTTCTGACGCGTGTGCAAAGTTTCATGAGTTTTCGAGCACGTTTAGGCCCTCTAAAATGCGATTCACTTTGGAGAAGAAGAAGAATAAATATAGCTGCGAGCAGCGATGGCGGGCCCAAGCCCGGTGGCACCGCCACCCCGGTGGCTTCAGGGCAACTGTGCACAGCGGGCAATAGGCACTTAAAACGGTTAAACATCAAAGGACTATGTCAAATTCACTCCACATTTACTGCACTACAAGGTGCCGTTATAGAGCCCCTCCTCCCTGCCCATTTTCAAAGGATTACATGTGCCAAGTTTTAACATTATTCTGATGAATTTTGAAGCAAATCAGGTAAAAATAAGAGGGTGATCTCAATGTATGCTGAAAGTGACACATTTTCTGCTTCCAGTTGGTGGCGCTATGACTTTGAATCACAATAGTCAAATCCATGTGATCAGCCTTGTACAACGAAGACTAAGCCAAAGTTTCATCAAAATCAATTAATGTATGCAGAAGTTATAACACTTTGTTTCCCTTTTCTTGCCATAAATTCGTTGCCTCGCCACGGCCAAACCGTTTGAGATATCCAAAATCCGTTTGCAATTAAACAACTTCAATGTGTTAGCAACAAGTTAAAAAAAGCTTGGTGTAAATTGGATAAACCCTGTAGGAGTAGTAGTATAAAATTCATAGCCTGTTTTTTCAAAAAATTAACATTCAAACCAAAATAGCTGACTTCCTGTTGGTCGGAGCTAATGAATGTAAATTAGAAAATTGTCCGGCTTGATGAGAATAATATGTGTACCGAGTTTGGTGACTGTAGGAAAAACTAACCCCCACTTTTGTCAAAAGGTGGCGCTACTGAGCCCCTCCACCACGCCCATTTCTATGGCTTTGTCCATGTCTACTGGTTGACAATATTGATGTGTGTGTCGAGTTTCATGCAATTTGAAGCATGTTAAGAGCCTCAAAAACACTCAAGAATATTATTACAGTTTGACCTGTTGCCATGGCAACAATATTTCAAATATCAAAAATCCTGTCATAGGTCTACATCTGCTGTGTATTGACATTACACTGATGAAGTTTGAAGCAAATCAGGTAAAAATAAGAGGGTGATCTCAAAGCATTTTAAAAGTGATACACTTCTTGCTGCCATTTGGTGGCGCTATAACTTTGACTCACAATAGTTACATCCATGTGATCAGACTACTACAACCAACACACTCCTGAAGTTTCATAAACATCAATCAATGTATGCAGAAGTTATAACACATTTCCTGTTTCCCTTTTCTCGCCATAAATTCGTTGCCTCGCCACGGCCAAACCGTTTGAGATATCCAAAATCCGTTTGCAATTAAACAACTTCAATGTGTTCGCAACAAGTTAAAAAAAGCTTGGTGTAAATTGGATAAACCCTGTAGGAGTAGTAGTATAAAATTCATAGCCTGTTTTTTCAAAAAATTAACATTCAAACCAAAATAGCTGACTTCCTGTTGGTCGGAGCTAATGAATGTAAATTAGAAAATTGTCCGGCTTGATGAGAATAATATGTGTACCGAGTTTGGTGACTGTAGGAAAAACTAACCCCCACTTTTGTCAAAAGGTGGCGCTACTGAGCCCCTCCACCACGCCCATTTCTATGGCTTTGTCCATGTCTACTGGTTGACAATATTGATGTGTGTGTCGAGTTTCATGCAATTTGAAGCATGTTAAGAGCCTCAAAAACACTCAAGAATATTATTACAGTTTGACCTGTTGCCATGGCAACAATATTTCAAATATCAAAAATCCTGTCATAGGTCTACATCTGCTGTGTATTGACATTACACTGATGAAGTTTGAAGCAAATCAGGTAAAAATAAGAGGGTGATCTCAAAACATTTCAAAAAGTGATACACTTCCTGCTGCCAGTTGGTGGCGCTATAACTTTGACTCACAATAGTCACATCCATGTGATCAGACTCCTATAACGAACACACTCGTGAAGTTTCATAAAGATCAATATATGTATTAAGACGTTATAACACATTTCCTGTTTCCTTTTTCTCGCCATAAATTCGTTGCCTCGCCACGGCCAAACCGTTCGAGATATCAAAAATCCCCTGGCAATTTTTAATCATCAGTGTCTTGACTTCATGCTGACCGAGTTTGGTGGCGATCGGATTAATCGTCTAGGAGGAGTATATCAAATTCCAGAGCATGCGTTTTTCAAACAACCCTTAATAGCTGACTTCCTGTTGGCGTGGCGATTAACTTAGAGCGCGAAAGTTGTTCGGCCCGATGAGGTCTATATGTGTACCGAGTTTCATACTAATACGTGCAAGCATGTTTAATATATGGACCAAATTTTCAGACTTTTTTTCAAGGGGGCGCTGTCGAGCCCCCCTGCCACGCCCGGGTACCAGCCTCTCCGGCGTCCTAATGGCCGCGGATTCCAATGTGTGTGCCAATTTTCAAGAGTTTTTGAGCATGTTAAGGCCCCCAAAAAGCCCCGGAAGACGAAAAAAAAAAAAAAAAAAAAAAAAAAAATAATAATAATAATAATCCTTAGAAGAA